>NW_026067974.1:6235752-6238821 GCF_014885135.2 Alexandromys fortis | reverse complement strand
GTGTGTGTGTGTGTGTGTGCTTCTGTGCACGGGACTGTAGGGTCCACAGAGGCACCAGAACCCTTGGAGCTAGAGTTACAGGTAGTTGTGAACCACTCTGGAGACTGAACTTAGGTCTTCGGTCCTCTGCAAGAACAAAATTCTTATCAGGGTATGGTGGCACACCCTTTTAATTCCAACAGAGGTAGAGGCGGGCAGATCTCTGTGTGTTTGAGGCCAGCCTAGTCTACTTAGTTTCAGGACAGCCAGCGCTGTCTTCAAAAAAATTTTCTAAGGTGATTTTTACAGCATGAACTTTGCTTGATGTATTTTGCAGTGTCAGGGATCAAACTTGGAGTCACAGGCATGGTGGGCTAGCTCTCTACCACTGAGCTAGCCCTCCAGCCCATACTGACCCATTTAAAAGTTTTTTTTTTTCCCTAATGCATGGACGGCATTGTGCAACATTACCTGAGATCTTGTTTCATCACTCTGAAATAATAAACCGTGTTTATTCTTTATTACCTGTCACGTGTCATTTCCCATCCTCATCCTAATAACATGTCATCTCCTCTCTGGACCTATGGATTTGTCTCTTCTGGACGCTTCCTGTCACTGGAGTGATATGTAATGTTCTGTGTCTGACCCCTTACTCTGCATACTGTTTTCAAGGCTCATCCCCGCTACAGTTTGGATCAGTATTTTCTTCCCATAAATTGATGGACATTTGTTTTGGTTCCATTTTGAGCGATGATGGTCAATGCTGCCACAGCCTTGCACAAAAGTTTGGTATCAGGTGCTCTGTGTTTCATGGGGTGATCAAAGAAAGAGGGTCACTCCAAGGTGCAACTCAGGTTCCATCACAGCAGGGAGGAACAGTTCCTCCCTGGAAGAACTGAGCCCCAAACAGCTGTGCAAAGGAGTGGTTATTGATTGTTACACAGAAGCTGGTTTTGGGGTAAAACAAGTTCGTCATACCAAAGCCCTGATCTAATCTGTATCCTTTGAGAAGGAAGACATCACCCCCTGCAGCTTTAGTCCTTGTTGTGTACTGTTTGCAGCCCAATAATGTAAGTTGCGCCAAGTGTGCCGGGATCATCCAGTGATCAAAGCCACGCATAGACTGTAGAGCTCCTTCAGCAACGACTCTCCGGATAACAGAGAACAACCACTGTTTTTTACGATAATTTCTTCAAGGTCTAATTGCTCCTAGAAACCAGCTGTTCTGATGTTTACCCTGGATACAGGGAGGACGACTATTTCATTCTGATGTTTACTCGAGCTACAATGACTCTTTAGATAGCTACTATGTTGCGCTTGTTTTGTTTTTGCCTTTTTAAAAAATATTTATTATGTATACAATATTCTGTCTGTGTGTATGCCTGCAGGCCAGAAGAGGGCACCAGACCTCATTACAGATGGTTGTGAGCCACCATGTGGTTGCTGGGAATTGAACTCAGGACCTTTGGAAGATCAGGCAATGCTCTTAACCTCTGAGCCATCTCTCCAGCCCCCCCCCCTTTTTAAGACAAGGTATCACTGTGTATCTCTGCTTGTCTTGGAACTCACTCTGTGGACCAGGCTGGACTCAAACTCACAGAAATCCTTCTGCATCTCAAGTGTTGGGATCAAAGGTGTGCACACCATGACCAACAAGATTTTGGACAGACTAGTGTCTTCATTCCTTTTTGATGTGTGTGTGTGTGTGTGTATGTATGTATGTATGTGTGTGCACATACACATTATATATACGTAGGAATTGCATTTGGATCAAAACCGCCCCTATGTTTAATGTTTTCAGGAGCTGCCAAACTGTTTTCAAAGTAACAGCCACTCTGCTTTGTCACTGACGTTGGGAGGGGATCCAAACTTTCTACCTCCTCACCAAGATGTCATTGCTATTGCTTTTTTTTTTTTACTTAGAAAACTTTTTTTCTGAGGTCTTCAAAGATTATCACAATCAAAGGATCTCTCTGAAAATGTCCCAAATTAAATCATCATCCAAGTGAGACAGACATCTGTGCCAGAAAGGCTTTTAGGCTGTGATAGTTTTATATGACTTGGTTTTTCTTAATTTTTAAAGTATCATTTCTTCCATCATGTGGGCTCTCGGATCCAGCTGGAATCATCAGGCTTGGCAGCCGAGAGCCTCTGCACTCAGCCATCTCCCAGCTCCTCAGCACTTGTCTTAACTATTCACTCCGCTGTGTATGCGGGTCGCATCTTAAACCTTGGTTTTGAGACACTGCTGCACAATGGAGCTGTTGTTGCCCTGGAACTTGCTATGTAGACCAGGCTGACCTTATACTCATAGAGATCCTTCCTGCTCCTGTCTCCCAAGTGCAGGGTTCAGAAGCGTGCACCACCAGCCTGGCTCGTATATTCCTATCTTAGGGTAGTAGTAACTTTTTCTCATTGCTGTCACAGAAACAAACCTGGCAAATCTTCTTGAGGAAGGAAGGGCTTATTTCGGCTCCTGAGTGGAGGGCACAGTCCCTCATGGCGGGGGAGACATGGCAGCAGCAGGCAGCTGCTCACTGTGTCTGCAGTCAGGAAGCAGAGAGAGGAATGCGTACGCTGAGCTAGCTTTCTCCTCTTTATACACTCTGGGGCCTCCACCTGCACTAGGTCAGTCTTCACACCTTAATTAGCCCAGGCTAGAGACCTCCTCACAGGCATGCTGGGAGATTTGTCCTTCAGGTTATTTCTGGTTCCTGTTAAACTGATAGTATTAACCATTGCACCTGACAGTTCTAAATTCATGAAAAAAGACATTTTAGCCGGGTGGGGCACACACCCTTTAATCCCAGCACTCGGGAGGCAGAGGCAGGTAGATCTCTGAGTTCGAGCCCAGCCTAGTCTAGACAACTAAAACCACAGTGGCTCTTCACCCCGGCGGCTCTACAGATGCAGGCGCCGCAACTCCTGAGGTGCGGTAATTCAAAAAAATATGGAACGCTTCACGAATTTGCGTGTCATCTTTGCGCAGGGGCCATGCTAATCTTCTCTGTATCGTTCCAATTTTAGTATATGTGCTGCCGAAGCGAGCACCCCACATATTTTATTTTTTTATTTTATTTTATTTATTTT
>NW_026067974.1:6157407-6235729 GCF_014885135.2 Alexandromys fortis | reverse complement strand
GATTTTTTTTTTAAATATTTATTTATTATGTATACAATAGTCTATCTATATGTATGTCTGAAGGCCAGAAGAGGGCACCAGACCTCATTACAGATGGTTGTGAGCCACCATGTGGTTGCTGGGAATTGAACTCAGAACCTTTGGAAGAGCAGGCAATGCTCTTAACCACTGAGCCATCTCTCCAGCCCCCACCCCACCCCCACATTTTATTATAGGATAAAAATCCTGGGAACAGGGTTGGAGAGATGGCTCAGAGGTTAAGAGCAGTGACAGCTCTTCCCAAGGTCCCGAGTTCAATTTCTAGTACCCACATGGTGGCTCACAACCATTTATAATGAGATCTGGTGCCCTCTTTTGGTGGGCAGGCAGACATACAGGCAGAATGCTGTATACATAATAAATAAATAATCAGTCTGTATGCTTGCTGGCCAGAAGAGGGCACCATTACAGATGGTTGTGAGCCACCATGTGGTTGCTGAGAATTGAACTCAGGACCTCTGAAAGAGCAGTCAGTGCTCTTAACGTCTGAGCCATCCCTCCAGCCCCCAATAAAAGTATTTTTACTAAAATGTAATTATCTAGCAAGTAAAAGATATATTTTGTGGTATATAATTTTAACTACGCAAAGATGTGTTGCATTTGTTTCACCTTGCCTGCCTAAGGCCCCTGATGGGTCTAATAAAAAGCTGAATGGCCAATAGCTAGGCAGGAGAGGGATAGGTGGGGCTGGCAGGCAGAGAGACTAAATATGAGGAGAGAACAAGGGAGAAGGGGAGGGGCACATGTGAGGCCAGAAACCAGGCAGCTTTCTGTCGGCCAGACCCAAGAAGCAGTGAACATAAGCTATGCAGGACTGAAGAAGGTTAAAGTCTCCGAGGCAAAGTGTAGATGAAGAGAAACAGGTTAAGTTGTTAGGGCTAGTGGGACAAGCATAAGATAAGCCCAAGTGGGGGCTGGAGAGATGGCTCAGAGGTTAAGAGCACTGGCTGCTCTTCCAGAGGTCCTGAGTTCAATTCCCAACGATCACATGGTGGCTCACAACCATCTGTACTGAGATCTGGCGCCCTCCTCTGGCGTGCGGGCATACATCGAGGCAGAATGTTTATACATAATAAATAAATCTCAAAAAAAAAAGATAAGAGCAAGTGTTTATAACTAAGTCTCTGTGTTGTAATTTGGGAGCTGGTTGGTGGCCCAAGAGAAAAAAACCTGGTACAGCATGTAGAGAGAGGCAGAAGGATTAGAAGTTTAAGGCCATCCTTGGTTACACATGACTTTGGGCTACATGAGAGTCCATCTTAAAGAAGAGAGGGGCTGGAGACATGGCTCAGTGGTTAAGGACACTTCTCTTCTAGAGGACTTGGGTTCTGTTCCCAGCACCTACATGGTGGCTCACAAATGCCTGTAACTCCGGTTCCAAGGGATCTGACCCCTCCTTTCGGCTTCCAAGGCATCCTGCACGCTTTCACGTGGCCCCTACAGATCAGGAGGCACACACCTGCTCGTAAACAAGGAGAGTGTGTGTGAAGACTCTTCTCAATGAACTTCTCCACATGGTCCTCAGAGTGAAGCCGGGGACCAGACGGAGCAGTGACCCCATGAGTGTTCTTGCAGACATTCTGCATGCAATAGTTTGAAATTCTCCTTAGCTCCCCCTCCCCCCAGCCTCCAACTTGAGCGGCTGTGCATTTACTGTCTTTAATTCTAGCCTCCAAGGGAGTGTGAAGAAGTATCTCATTTTCTTTTTGACTGTGGAGGTCAGAGGACAATTGTCTGGCGTCCTTTCTCACCTTCCACCCTGACTTGGGTACTAGGGGGGCAAATACAGGACACCAGGCTTGTGTGGCAATTATCTTTAACTGATATACAAAAAAAATTACCAAAAAAAAGGCATTTTTTTGCTTTTGTATCTTTTTTCCATGTGGATAGTCAACACTTAGTGAAAGTCTATTTTCTTTCTCTCCGTCTTCCCAGAATGCCCCTCCCTAGACGTGGATCCGCTGGGATAGACACTGTTGTTCAACGCCCGAGTTGGCTTTCAACTCCACACAACGTGCCCCTCCACTCTTCTGAGCCCCGCTGAACTCCTCCCCTCCCTCCTCCTCGCACGTGGACCAGGGGCAAGGCGGTCCCCATGCTGCCATTCCCCTTACATCCACGAGGGGTCGCACCATACCTGCCTGCGTTCTCTCCGAGAACCTGCGGTTAATTCCTTCCGTCCTGAACCTCTCTCATCCTCTCCCAACACCACCTTCGGGTTTAAAGTCCCAGAGCTGTTTTCCCGGTTCTCCGAGAAACCCATCTTTGTAAGCCATCTTACGTGATTTGAACAGACCCGTGGGCAGCATGCATTCTGACGCCCTCATTCAATACTCCCGTACTGCACTTCCCTCATCAACAAAATAATAAGAATTCCCATTGCGCTGGGCGCTGTCCGAGTGGGCGGAGAGCAGGATCTCATTGTGAGCGTGGTGCCCGGCATCTTCCAGGTGCTGGGCATTTTCAAGGTTCCCGATATACAGCAGGTGCCTAATGAAAACAAGGCCTTCACCAAGACTTCAAAGTCTCTCTTTCTCTAAATCTCCCTATATCAGTTCCTCGTGTTCTCTTCGACCTTCGCTTTCTTAGGCACGGGGTGGGGGGTGGGGGGCATCAAGTTTTCCTGGATGTAGGGATCCCTATAGTAGATTCAGGCTTGACAAGCCATCCAAGTCGGACGTGAGCATTTTTATTTTCTGTCCGTTGAAATTTCAACCTCCGTCTCCTTTTCCTGTGTTGTGTGGTTTGAAAGCATTTTCTGAAAAATTCAGGGTTGCCTTGGTATACTCTAAAAGCTTTTGCCCTCCTTCTCCTTGGGATCCTAGCTAATGAGGAGATGGCTCTTGATTTTGGACACTCATTTTTCTTGGTGGACATCTACAAAGATGGCCTCCGGCCTCGCTCAGCATCGTTTGGGGGTGTCTTTCCACTTCAGATACATTGTTGCCAGTGTCCACCGCTGCTGTGCCCACCCAAGGAGCCCAAGCTCCATCTGGGTCTCAGCTTCACCCTCGGCTTCTTTTGACTCCAGAACCTTCTCTCAGCCCCTAGTAGGAACCCGGGGCCTGGGTTATCCCAAGCCCTCTCTTTCCAGACAAATTGTATGAGCCACCATGTTCACTTTATGTGGAGATACTTGGGCATTCTGGGATTTTGGTATCTCTGTCCCCTGAGCTCTGTGGCACCCAGATGCTGAGGCTGGGGTGGGGCAGGAGAATGCCTTCCACGGTTAGGATTTTGCTGTTGTAATGCTCTCAGCTCTGATGCTCAGCAGTTAGGACCCCACACCCTCTTACTGTCGTCACAGGGTGGCGCGCTACGCTAAGGAAGCCCAGTTAACAATCCCACCAGCCTGTCACACCTTTTGCCCTGTTTTCTAGGTACTCTGGGTCCAGGCTGACTCATGCCCTCCAGCACCCTGGGGTTGTTTGTGCTCCTGGTAACATGTAGGGTGGAGCTAGGGATGACGGATGAGGTTTCCAAGGGTTGGTGTTCAGCCCTCTGAGGGGTGGAGGGTAGACAACTAAGCTATTGGCTGTACACAGCAGAAAACCAGCCTAGTTAATTCTGCCCAGTGAGAATTTTCTGGAAGGGTGACGAGCAGTCCACAGAATCACAAAGTGAACTAGGGGACAAGCATCCTAAATTGCCCAGGAACCCAGAAGACTGAGGTAGAATGGCAGGGAAGGACTCTAAAGACTAGTCCAGCTGCACCCTGGGTCAGATTCCCTCAGAGGCTAGCTGTTGAGGACGCAGGATGAACACCGTCTCCGATAACTGGGCCTTCTCAGTGGGCCCAGGTTCAGTGCCCATGCACTTTGTAGGGATGTTGTGGGGGATCTCTGGCCAGTCAGACTTCTACAGGGGCTCCCATTTTGAATTAGCCCCACCTCCACTACGGCGGCGTTACGGCGGCGTTTAGCTGCTAGGCAACCAAAAACAACAAACACCAGTCAATAGGTAGTCTCTAACTTGCCTCCTATAGGCAACTGGGTACCCAGAGCACTGCTTGCAGATGTGGGTCAGGGACCCCACCAAACTCAGAGAGGCTGTCCAAATAAATTGAATGCTTCTAGAGAATTCTTATGCCAGCTCTCTTCCCAGGGCTAGGGTCATTAAACTCTATGGTTTTTTTTTTTTGTTTGTTTGTTTTGTTTTTGTGTATGAGTGCTCTGTTTATATGTGTGCCTTGCACGCCAGAAGAGGGCATCAGATCCCATTACAGATGGTTGTGAGCCACCCTGTGGTTGCTGGGCATTGAACTCAGGACCTCTGGAAGAGTAGCCAGTGCTCTTAACCTCTGAGCCATCCCTCTAGCCCATGGGTCATTGAACTCTGTGCAAGGCACAGATTGAATCTTAATGTGGATTATTGCATTGGGTTTTACATCTGTAGTGTTTGAATTACATTTATTTATTTATGCATGTATTGTGTGTGTGTGTGTGTGTGTGTGTGCACAAGTACCAATGCTCACACACACATAGAGGCCAGAGGAGCACCGTGGAGCAAGCAGATGGAGCTTGCATTGAGCACATTGAGGCAGGGGCTCTGGGTTTCCATCTGTTCCCACCAATTGGCATTGGGGTTGGAGCCCCTCAGTCATGCCCGGTTCTTACATGGGTGCTGGGGACCCAGGCTCAGACCCTTGTGCTTGCTCAGCAAGTGGTCTCACTCACTGAGCTGTCTCTCCAGCCCCTGAGAACTATTTTAAAGTTTGACAGGAATGACAAGGATCAGACAGGTGGAGGACAAAGCTAAGACATGGCAGGAAGTGAGAGGCCTTGACTCTTGCTGAAGTAAGAAAAGGGGTGTCCGAGAGGGGGGGTCGGGATGGGGAGCTGTGGCTTTGGGGTAGTGACTCTGAGTGACTCAGAACCCCTGGGTTACTCCCACTGAGTCCACCAGTCCCTGTCCTCTTCCTGCCCCCTTCACAGGCCTCCCCATTTCCTAGGGACCTGTGTTAGTGTCTCCTTGGGGCTTAAGGCAATATCTGAAGCCTCATGATAGTCTCCTCAGTCCTCCTCCCGGGCCTTCTAGATCTGAGTTCCCACAGCTGCCGCTTGGCTATGGCTCCCTGGGCTACAGCCATGCTGGACTCTGGCTCCTCGACCTGCTTGCACGGTGTTCCTCCCCCACTGATGTCCTTTGTGTCCCAGCTGCAGGCATGCCCAGGCATGTTCTCGTGGTGAGGCAGAAGGCCAGGGCTGATAAGCCTCTACTTATCTCCCTGAACTCTGTGAACTTCTCCCTGGCCAAAGTAAACTCATGACAGAGGCCAGAGTCCATATGGGAAACCATAGAAGCTGGTGGGGATTGGAGGACCGTGGCCTTGTGATTGGAGAGTTTGTGGCCTACCTTGATGACCTATGGGCCCATGCTCCAAGCCCCTACCTTTTGCCCAGATACACCCTCCTCAGCAACTGTCTGTGTCTGTTGGATGTCCTTCTATTTTCACCTAAATAGCATTTGTGGCAGGCTTACCGTGTGCCAGGCCCCGTTCTAGTCACCAGGGTATGCCACCTGTTCTAGTCCCAGTAAGATTTTAGAGACAATGACACCTGAAAACAGGAAAACCAACCCTGGGAAGGGCCACAAACAATGCAGGTGATGTTCCTTCTCCCTTGACGTAATCCGGAAAGGACTTGCTTGGATGTTTGAACTGAGATCGAAGGAAGCATGAGTGAGCCAAACACACAGGTGGGAAAGAAAGTTCCAGGTCAGAGCAGTGGAAAGTGCCAGCGTCCTGAAGCAGTAGCCTGTGTTTGAGCAACAGAAGGCTAGAACAGAGTGAATGAAAGCTGGGCAGAACTAGGGGTGTGTGCGTGCTTGTGCGTGTGTGTGTGTGTGTGTGTGTGTGCGCACGTGTGGTGTGTGTGTGTGTGTGTGTGTGGACTGTGGTATCTGGTGGGGATTTTGGACTCTGTTCCGAGTGCAAGAAGAGCTGTCAGAAGCCAATAGGGCACAGAGAAGCAGTCTGAGTTTGTCAAAAGGTTCCTGTCTGCAAAGGAAGGATGGTTTGCATCGGGGAGAAGGGAAGCAGGGCCCAGTTAGGAAATGTGGCCATCATCAAGGTAAAGCTGGTACAATGGCAGCCAAGGGAGGTGAACAGACTCAGGCAGGAAACACTGTCTCTGTGACCCTGGTGTCTGCCCATGCAATAGAGGACAGGAGACGGGAATGAAACGTGACTGATATTTTGAACCTGAACATGTGGTCAGACGGAATTGCTGCTTGCAGACCTGGTGGGCACTGTTTCAGATCCTCTAGTTCTCCTGAGAGGAGAGGATTTCCAGACCCTAGACACAGACGCTGGCTTGTGAGTGAGCACAGGGCTCTGGGGAGCCCTGCCTTCCACAGTGTGGAGGAAGCAAGAAGAACCAGAATGCCACTCTCTGCCTCACAAATCCATCCATCCATCCACGCACCTACCCATGCATCCACCTACCCATCACCCATCCATCCACCTACCCATCCATCCACACATCCATGCATTTATCCACCCATCTACCCATCCATCCATTCTGTGCGCATTCATTCATTCATTCAGCAAAATTTAAATGAGCACCAGAGACAATAAGCCAGATACTTTCCTGGATTCCATGGAAAGAGGAGAAACCCAAAGAGCCAGTGTTGTCTGCTGGAGACAGATCTGCCTGGTGGAAACATTGCCACTTTGCTCTCTTGGGACAGTGCCTCCTAACTTTCTGGAGACACAGTAGACTTCTTTCTCATTTGTTTCCTGGCTTTCTGGTCACAGACAGGCCTTCAGTAAGCTAATACGTGGAAAAGAGATTCCTTTAAGGTTAGGCATGCTACTATGTGCCAATCACCCTGCTACAGGAAGTAGAGACAGGAGGATTGCGAGTTCAAGACCAGCCTGAACTGTGTAATAAGACAATACCTTGTTTCAAAACAAACAGGAAAAGAAATACATCTTATAGAAAGGTGGATGAGTATGTAAGAGAAACAAGATTGGGGAGGAGGGTCTCCCAGGCAGCTTCAAAAATTAAATCTCAGATTCTTCTCAACCCAATTTGTTTTCACAAAGTGGCTGCCACATCCTTAGGAAGGGAAGAAAGACAGAGTGGACCGTAGTGACCCTGGGGGTCACTGGAAAAGGTTTTGTCTTGGAAAAGCTATGCCGGTGCAAGGCCAACCTTGTGAAAATGGCCTGGTTACCAAGACCAAGGGATTAGGAATCTCAGTGAAACAGAACAGGTGTCAGGGGGTGGGAGGCAGATGTGGGCCCCTCAGAGGGGCCTGCTTCATTCCCTCAGAGCAAAACTGCCCAGCTTGCTGCAGGGCTCAGAGTGTGTGCAAAGGGGGTTGCCGTTTGAGGGTTTCTGCTATGCGAAGAATTTTCTTTGTGCTTCCTGGTGCTTTATCCTGCAAGGAATGGGGAGTGGAATCATGGGTCTCTGAAGGCTCATAAACCAGAGTCCCCACCTCAGTGCTGCCGCAGCACAGATGGGTGACCTCAAGTACTGTGATTACATCCCTTCGGAACAGCAGAGCTCAGACAGAACAGCGATTTCATTAGACTGGGTTTAGGAGAGGCAGACCCAAGCGATTGGGGGACAGCTCCAGGAGAGACGGGGTCACTGGGACGAGAGAGGAGGCTAACACAGGAATCTGAGCTGGACTAAGTCAGGGTACAGGGTGGAGGGAGGAAGATTAGAGAGATGTAAGTAACTGAAGAAGCGTGTGTTGGGAAATTGGTGACGGCTGTGGCCATTTCTTGGGTTTCTGGATCGGACGCTTGACGGAATGAGCTGTTCACTGAATCAGGAGCCAGAGAAGGACAATTAGGTTTGGAGGATGGGATCAGCTTATACCTCAGTGCCTGCAGTGTAAGATGTTCCACCCACTGCTGGGAATACAGATGTGAAGCTTGGAGCACACACTGGATCTAAAGATGCTGAACCATAGGTCACTGGAGCCTGGGTAGGGTTTGCAGCAGAGGACCCTGGGTGGAAACCCTGTTACAAGGAAGAGTGGAAACTGGCAGCAGCGAGTGTCGTGGGGACACACGGAGGACAGAGTCAGAGGGCTGAGTTCTGGTCAGTGGACTGGAAGGAGCGCAGA
Organism: Alexandromys fortis; assembly: GCF_014885135.2. Classification (NCBI taxonomy): domain Eukaryota; kingdom Metazoa; phylum Chordata; class Mammalia; order Rodentia; family Cricetidae; genus Alexandromys; species Alexandromys fortis. Next base: position 6,227,605 of record NW_026067974.1, on the reverse strand, counting down.
AATGTTCCTGCTAGGTCCAGCCCAGGAAGCTCTACCCCTAGCCCAGCAATTCTTCTCTCCAGGGCTTGGCAGATTTCTTCTGCAAAGAAAGTCGTGTCCTGAGACTCTGTGAGCCTCACAATCATCACCCCCCTAACACAACCCAAGAACATCCATAAACAGTGTGTAAATGAATAAAAACCAGGTATGGTGGTGAGGGCTGTAACAGCGGCACTCAAGAGATGGAGGCAGGAGGATTAGAAGTTCAAAGTGATCCCTGGCTGCATAGCATGTTTCTCTCTCTCTCTCTCTCTCTCTCTCTCTCTCTCTCTCTCTCTCTCTCTCTCTCTCTCTGTCCCTCTCCCTTTATACTCTGTAGGGTCTTAGCTCCAGAGCTCAAGCTGGAGTAGTACTCTCTCTATAGCCCAAGGAGGCCTTGAACTTGTGGCCATTCTTCTGTCTTTTCTTTTCTTCCCTTTTTTTTTTAAACTTTATTTAACTTTATTTCATGCGCATTGGTATAATGATGTCAGATTCTCTTGAACTGGAGCTGTGAGCTGCCATGTGGGTGCTGGGAATTGAACCCAGGTCCACTGGAGGAACAGTCAGTGCTCTTAACCACTGAGCCATCTCACCAGCCCCCCCCTCCTTTTTTTTTTTTAATGAGAGGGTCTCACATGCTCATATTGGCTTGAACTCACAGCTGAGGCTGCAATGCTGTGTCTGGTCATCATGCCCAGTTTTATAGTCTCTTTTATATCAGTCACCTGGATTCTAAGGTCCAGATCTCATTTCCAGTCCAGGTGCTGGCTGACAACGGCAAAACCTCAGTAAATCTGATCACCGTGGTGGTTGAAATCCAGATCACTCAGCTTACCCACCCTTTAAAAAAAAAACACGACATTTTACTTATATTGCTTTTGTGTACCAGGGTGTGGGGTGCCTGTGGAGGTCAGAGGACAATTTGCAGGAATTAATTTCCTTCCACCATGTGGGTTCTGGGAGTGGGATTCAGGTCATCAGGCTTGGCAGCTAGCTAACTGGCTGGATCTCCTTTTTCAAAGTGAGATACAAACTCACATTGTGCCTGGCAACTGAAGATTCCTTTATAAGAGTTGCTGTGGTCTGGCCAGGCAGTGGTGGTGCATGCCTTTAATCCAGCACTCAGAGGCAGGCGGATCTCTGTGAGTTCAAGGCTAGCCTGGTCCACAGAGGGAGTTCTAGGACAGGTTCCATAGCTACAGAGAAACCCTGTCTTGAAAAACAAAACAAACAAACAAAAGAGTTGTTATGATCATTGGTCATTGTGTCTCTTCATAGCAATAGAACAGAACACTAAGACACACAATGACCACCAAAGTCACCCTGAGCTGGTAGTTTCTGAGTTCATTGTCTCATGCCCAAGAAGGAAAAGGAAACTCTGACAAAGAGTAGAGAAAAGAACTCCCCAGTGGCAAGGCCTTTAGGGTGTAGCCGCCCTGGCTGCCCTACCCAGCAGCCTTTTATAGACGTCCATCAGGAACTGGGTAGAGACTAAGATCATCATCGTTATTGGGCTTAGTCAGTTTTGAGCCCATCACAGACTGAGCCAGTAAGGTGTGCACACGCCTTATACCTACACCCTGGGTCCGCTGGGGGAATTACTCAGCCGTCTAAGGGAGGGGTTCCTAGCAATCTTTGTCAAGGTCTTAGAAAACTTAGGCAGGCTCAGGCAAGAGCTCACTGGTTTGCAAGGGAAACAAAAAGGAAAGAAAGACTTCATGCCAAATCTGGGGTCTCGGTCACCATGAAGAAATCAAACTGTGAAACTTTTGGCTTCCAGAGGCGGGAGTGTGGTTCAGTCAGAGTCTCATTGACTCTGAGGTCAATCCCTTGCATGGAAATAAAATAAAAATAAGAATATATAAACAGGGGCCTGAAGAGATAGCTCAGTGGTTAAAAGCACCTGCTATTCATCCAGAGAACCGGAGTTCTGCCTCCGACACCCAGTCCCCAGGTCAGGTAGCTCTGAACTGCTGCTACTCCAGCTCTCGGGGATCTGACTCTCGCTTCTGACTTCTTCAGGCACCAGCATGTGTGTGTCTCACACACACACACACACACACACACACACACACACACACGCACACTCACACGCATTTGGTTTTTCAAGTCAGGGTTTCTCTGTGTAATAATAGCTCTGGCTGTCCTAGAACTCTCTTTGTAGACCAGGCTGGTCTTGGACTCACAGAGATCTACCTGCCTCTGCTCAGTTTAAATAAAATATTTTAAAAAGAATAAATAAATGAAAAAAAAAAAAGACCCTTGAGCAGGAAAGGGCCATTAAGCCTCTGCTTTGCCTAGGGTCTGAATAGCCTATGTCCTTCCCTGAGCACAGAATCTCAGTGTTGTCCCCTTCGCATGGATAAGTAATGACCTGAGAACAGAGAACAAGAGACAGGCTGGGAAAATTATGTCTAAAAATGCATTTTGTGTGCGGTTGCTGGCATCTGGAATGAACTGGAAGCAAATAGATAAGGCGCCTTTTCTGGTTTCAAGGGAACCATGCCATCAAATAAGTCATAAGCCAGAGCTAAAAACAGAAAAATCTATTTGACCCATTGGGCCTTCAGACCACCTTCAGGTCTCAAGACTTCTGTGGGCAGCGAAGGCTGAGCTGTTGTCGGGGAACGCACCCACCTCAGAGGTGGCCTTGGACAGGAGTGGCAAGGCAGACTTCTGGAGGGTGGGGCTAGGGGCAGCAGAGAACAGTGACGTTGCTGAAGGAGGAATATAGGTCCAGGGCCCAGCCTCTTTCCTTTCCTCTCTTCTGAAGATGACTGGGTCTGTGACTTTCCCACCTGTGTGGGTGTAGCGTGGAAGGGACTCAGATAGCCCGCCCCAGATTTCAAGGCTTCATGAGAGCCCAGAGGAGCAAGATCGGCCTATCTGCTGGAGGACCTAGCCTGTACAGGGTAAAGAATGACAGCTTATCTGTGGGGCAGTGAAGTACACGCTCCCTGAGAGAGGGTTGGTGGTGACCTTGGGCAGCCTGTGGTGGCAGAGACTGGTGAATTGCTCACCAGAGATAACCAGTGTCCCACCAGGGGAGCAGCATGAAAATAAAGCGTGTGTCTCTCAGGAAACCCACTGCACATGTTTTCTCCTTGTCAAGTTGGGAGCGTAGGCCCCAGTCCCTCTCATCTATCCCAGCCCCCAGGCCTGGTCTGGACTCCGAATCCTAGCAGGCCAGATCCTGACCCCTCTCTGGGGATGGGGTCAGGACCACTCCCCAGGGTACTTAAGTGATCTCCTGAAAGAGGAACACGTGGTCTCCCTTTCTTCCTCCCGGAGGTTGCGTTCCTGCGGCTTCCTGGTTCCCTCTCGGGTGGCCCAGATCTCCCATTAAACCTGGATATTTCTTAATTCGGCTTGTTTTGATTTGGCTTGATTGGGAATTTTTGCTTCGTCAGGGAGCTTGTATTAAGAAATATTCCTAACATTCCTTGGCTGGAGTATCTCCTCAAGGCTCCTGTGACAGCCATGTTAAAGATGTCCTGTCTTGAGCTTGAAACACGGACCAGTTGGATAGTTCATAAGGAGATAGATTCCACACTAAGCCATCAAAACCTTGTGTCTGCAGCTAGTGTTTCCGTGGTTAAAGAAGCATCAAAGCTGTAAGAACAGGACAGTTGGAATAGGACAGAGCCGGTGCTCTGGAGATGGACCCAGAAAGGGAGGTGAAAGCCGGAGGCAGGGGTGGAGTTGCATCAGAAGAGGGTGAGAAGGGGAGACGGAAGGTAGGATGTAGGGCTGAGGGTGTGGCTCATTTGATAGAGCGCTTGCTTAAAGGTGTTCAGAAGTCTGGGTTCAAGCCCCAGCACCGCATCCAGCTAGGTGAGTTGATCCAAGCCTGTAATCCCAAAACTTGTGATGTGGAGGCAGGAGGATCCGGAGTTCAAGACCATCCTTATCTTTGTGGGAAGTAACATTCAAGACCTTGAGTTCTAGATTCATTTCTGTTGCTGTGATAAGACACCTCAACAAACAAAACAAAACAAACGTACAGCAACAACAAAATCCATCTTAGGAGAGAGAAAAGGTTTATTTTAGTTCACAATTCTAGGTTTTAGTCCATCACAGAAGGGAAGTACAGGAGGCAGGAACTTCAGATAGCTAGTTACATCATCTCTGAGTTCAGGATAAGAGAGAAACAAGGGCGTGCATGCACAGCTTGCTTCTTGCTTGCTTACTTGCTTGTGCTCAACTTGTCTCTACTCTTACACTGTTTATTTTATTTTATTTTATTTTATTTTATTTTTTGGCTTTTTGAGACAGGGTTTCTCTGTAGCTTTTTGGTGCCTGTCCCGGAACTAGCTCTTGTAGACCAGGCTGGCTTCGAACTCCCAGAGATCTGCCTGCCTCTGCCTTCCGAGTGCTGGGATTAAAGGCGTGCGCCACCACCGCCCGGCTCTTACACTGTTTAGGACTCCTTACTAGGGATTGGTGCCACCCACAGTAGACTGACTCAGCCTAGTACCAGTTACCTTAATTAAGACAGACTCCTACAGATAAGTCCACAGGTCAGTCTTGTGTATACAATCCATCCCTGAAACTCTTCCCACGTTATTCTAAGTTGTGTCAAGTTGACAAGCTATTTAACGATCTTTCATACCTTATTTCAAAGGAATAAATGAATAAAGAAGCAGAATGGGGTTCAGGAAGAAGAGGCATTTGGCAGTTAGTGAGGAAACTCTCCATCTAGTACCTACTGCCTATCTATTTACTCTTAGTCAAGGGAAGCAACAAAACTGTTCATTGAGGGAAAGAGAATGTAAACAATTTCAAAACCCAAAGCTAATTAAATAGCTTTCCTTTCTCTGCTTCAAATTTGTGCATTTTCTTAGGGCCCTCCACACCCTTCTATGGGGAAGCAACAAGCAGATCCGCAGGCTGCACTGCCCGAGAGCGCTCATCAGTGTGGAGTGTCAGCGCTTCCTGCTTTTTTCCTCCCTCCATCATGTGGCCTGCAGGAAAGCCACTGGTGCAATTAGCGGAGGTGGCTCCGGGTGCCCACTTTGCCACCGTGGCGCTGCTCCAGCTCCTTCCTTCCTTTGTTCCTAGCCAGAGGATCTGTTTTGGTTTTCTCAGACTCCCCTAGCTTAAGTGGTCCTCACCCCCAGCAGACCCGAGAAATGTAAACACCAAGGTTTCCATGGTGCGCCCCCCTGGGTGGAGCTTGCTTGTGGTCTGTTGAAATCTTGGCTGGAAGGATCAGTGAGGACATTTGGCAAGCTGGAATCGGGGCAGCCTGATAGTAAGAACACTGTGATGGATCTTTTCTGTGAGGTGACAAGAGCTGGTTTGGCAGGTAAAGGCACTTGCTTCTGGGTGGGCTAATGACCCCTGTTCAATCCCTGGGACCCACACAGCTGGAGGAAAGAACCAACACTTACAAGTTGTCCTCTGACCTCCATATTCGCACAGGGCACAGGAACACCCCATAATAAAAAATGTTTAAAAATGTAAAATATCCACTAAAATAATCTGTGTGACTGGGTATGGCAGTGTAAAACTATAATCTCAGCTACCCAGGAAAACGAGGCAGGAGGATCCTGAGGTTGAGGTCACAAAATAAGACTTTGTTTCAAAAAACACTAACCAAATTAGGAATGGTGGCATTCACTTTTAAACCAAACAAAGGCAGGCAGATCTCCGGAAGTTTCAGGCCAGCCTGGTCTACATAGTGAGTTCCAGGTCCCCCAGTAAAGTGAGACCCCGTCTCACAAGAGAAACAACACTAAGGGAGGTACTCCTGACTGAGGGAGGGATGGAGGGAGGGAGGAAAGGAGAGGGGGAGGGAGTTAGGGAGGGAGGGAGGGAGGGAAAAAGGGAGGCACCTCAAACCACACAAAACCTCCAAAAGATAAAACCCAGAGATGGAGATCTGTTTTGCAGGCAGATCCTGAGCCAGGAACAATGATGAACATGTAAGGTCCCCTTTGTTCCGGGGTGCTCTCCCTCTGGGTAGGAAGCAGGCTGCTACCGTGCCCCTTGCTCCGTGCTGTACAGAACAAGATAGAATGTGATGGGTGTTAGGTCTGGAGATGGGCCTATGGGCTGCAAGGAGAAACGGCAGGAAGAAACAACCCAGGCTCTGTCAACCGATGGATGGACGACATAAAGTAGAATATCAGGCATCCATAAAAAGGCACAAAGTACACATTCACACCGCAGATAAACCTTGAAAAAGATCCCAGAGTGAAAGAAGCCAGACCTAGAAGGCTGAGACCGCTAAATTCCATTGGTGCGGAACACCCAGGGCAGAAACCTCTGTAGAGACGTAAAGCAGGTCTGAGGTTGCCAGGAACAGACATTAATGAGTCTGGGCTTTTATTTCAGCATGATGAGAAAGTTCTGGAATCAGTAGTGATTCTTACATAGACATACGTGCCAATCCTTTAAAAACACCCAAATCCTTAAAAAAATTAAATTAAAATAAAAGCAAATCCACAAACGCATGTGTGCACACACATGCTTAAATACAAGCACACACACGCATGCCTATATGCATTTTTTAAATGTGCTTTTCCCTACGTGTGTTTGTGCCTGGTGTCTGAGTAGCCAGAAGAGGGTGTCAGATCCCTTGGAGCTGGTGTGACAGATGATGCTTGTGACTTGTCACAGGGGTGCTGGGAATCTAACTCAGGTCCTCTGGAAGAATAGCCAGTGCTTTTAACTGTTGAGACCTCTCTCCAGCCCCTTGGTGTTTTGCTGTTTGTTTGTTTGAGGCCCAACCTGATCTACTATGATCCTCCTGCCTCAGTTTCCCAAGTACGGGATTATAAGTATGAGCCAGCATGCCTGGTACATTTGTGTTTCCTAAAGTCTGTGCCTTGGAGGAGGGGGGAAGAGCATGGCCAGAGTGACCCTCGAGTCTTGGTCCAGGCAGGGACCTGGTGACAGTGCTGGGTAGTCTTATGTCAGCTTGTCACAAGCTAAAGTCGTCTGAGAGGAGGAAACCTCAACTAAGAAAATGCTTATGCTGGGTGGTTGTAACTCACGCCTTTAACCCCAGCACTCGGGAGGCAGAGGCAGGCAGATCTCTGTGAGTTCGAGGACAGTCTGGTCTACAAAGTGAGTTCCAAGACACTTAATGCTACACAAAGAAACCCTGCCTCAAAACAAACTATATACATGCATATATACATACATACATATGTGAGTGTATACATGTATGTATGTCTACACACACATATAAAAGAAAGAAAGAAAAAAGTGCTTCCATAAAATTGAGCTGTAGGGCTGGAGAAATGACTCAGGGGTTAAAAGCGCTGGCTGCTCTTCCAGAGTTCAGTTCCCAGCAACCACATGGTGGCTACAACCATCTATAATGAGACCTGGTGCCTTCTTCTGGCCTGCAGGCATACATGGAGGCAGAATGTTCTGTACATAATAAATACATAAATCTTTTTTTTTTTTTTTTTGGATGAAGCTGTAGGCATAGAGCCAACCCCATTGGCGGAGATGTGGGTGAGCTAGCCCCGATGTTGTGAGTATGGGAGAGCTGTCCCCATCACGCATCTGTCATGTGGCTGCATGGGCAGGGGAGAGATGCTACCCTCACCCTGAGTCCATCAATGCCTGAGGCAGGTGGGAGAGCAGGCTCTAGGGTCAGAAGAGCAGGAGAGCTGTCCCTGCCCCTCATCAGCTACAGCACTTGGACACGAGGGACGGCATGGCACTGGCCAGGGACTGAAAGCTGTCGGGATGGCTTAGAACTATGCTACAGGAGGATGGGCTGGGGAGGGAGGCCTCAGAAGGTACAGGAGCAGCCTCGGAGGCCCTCGGGGGTGTACTAACATCTGCCAGCAGGGACATCCTTCCCAAGACTTTCCTGTGTGGTGCTTTTGGTTTTTCTTCCTGGCATGTTGCAGAATAATTAGGAAGTCGTGAGTCTGAAGCATTTTTTTTTGCCTTTACAGAAATGAAATTCATCATCGATAAATGGAGGACTGGATGGGGAGAGGCTCGTGAGATGGCTAAGAACAGATTGTTAAACACAGACCCCGCCGCATAGATAGAAGGATAGACTCACGGCAAACCCGAATCTGCACATCATTCTGGTCTCCCTGGTATGTCTGTCCTTCTGTCCGTCCATCCCTCCCCCAAAACACCAAAGTTGCTTCTTTAATAAAGAAAACACTTTCTCCTTTCCAGGACAAGTTAGTTTTGGGGTAGAGGAGGCTGTCAGGCACTGGAGTGTGACCGTGTTGAGCGGCACTTGAATCACCGCAGCTGTTAGGGTGGAGCCGAGCATCATGGGTACCGTCTGCACTAAAGTCTGGATGGACTGATGCCATGAAGAGAAAACTGAGGGGCAGGGGTGGCGAGAGTGCCTGGAATAGCTCGCTGTCTGCGAGAGGAATGTGTAGTGTTCATTGCCGTCTGCTGAGAGCTGAACCTAGTTTCCCAGAGTCTGCACAGACCCCAGACCCTTGGACAGCAATGTTGGGTAAGGTGGCCCACAGATGGCAGGCAACACACATATTGTTGAGTTCACTCTGGAGGGGGATTGGGGATTTGTGAGTAGAATGTAGAACTCACATGAAAACCAATAAATCTGTTGTTTGCTTGTGCTGATGAAGCTTTGAGCCAGTGGACCCGAGCACTGGGGTTCCTCCAGGATGAGAGAGTTGAGTATTAGCATCCTATATCTGTGGGAAGGAAGAGTGCCTGACGGGAGCCTAAGACGGAGCCCCTGAGAAGGTCTTCCTCCTCTTCCAGAAAGGGCTGCCGAGGCAAACCTGGACCCCCCCCTTTCCATGGGTGGGGTCTCTGCTGGAGGTGGGTATGTTCAGTGCATTGAGAGGAATTGACAAGAGGCCTGGTCCCTTCCATTTCCCCGGGGCAAACCCCTACAAAAAAGAGCAAGAGGAAGGGTCCAGCAGGTCCTGTGGTTGGTACTGTGGGTAAGGTTGTGCTCCTGCTGGCCATAGGGGAGTCTCAAAAGAAAGCCTGTCCCCAGGTAACAGTTGTCCCGGTTCACTGCTCACAGGGCCTAATGTCCACCCATGTGCTAACTGTTCTTGTGGTTTTACCTCTTCCAGGCGATTCAACCAAAAGCAAGCAGACGGCACGTGACTGCTTCCACTCAGTATGTTTCAAGGGTCACCATTGCATCCTTGGGTCATGATTTTTATCCTTTCCGTAGCTCAATAACCTTTCTTTGTGTGACTTTGCCACATTTCCGCGTCTGTTTCTGAATGAGCCAGAAGACGGTCCCGGTCCCTACGGCAGACAGCTGTGTGCTTGGACATCCGGTACAGGCAACAATGTGGATGCAGATCTGGAAACACCTGCTGTCTCCTTGTGTTTCCCCAAACCGATGGCGAAGCTTCCAGATGCTGCAGCCATGAGGGATGCTGGCAAGGCAATGGGCAGGGCTCACAGCCACTGCTCATTGTGGGTGAGCTTACCCAGGATCTGCACCTTTGGTACCAGTTAGGTGGTTTCTTCATGACCTCCCAGGGGAGAGAGAAGGCCTCACCCAGCAAGGGAGGTTCTGCAGAGCTGGAGAGCCTGGAATTTTCATCCGTAGCACAACTGCCTGTGTGGGTCATGGGGAGTATTCCTACTGCCCAGCCATGGCTACCTGGGCAGGTGAGCTCTTCTTCTGCTGAGCTGCCTTGTGAGTCTTCAGCTTGCTCTGACACTTCCTTCCTCAGCTGGCTTTGCATAAATGCACGTTTTGAGCAAAGAAGACTTACCCAGAATGCGGTCAGTGCCAAGGTGGTTTAGCAAACAAGAGATCAGGAAAGAAAAAGAGCAAGCTTGCTGAATGAGAGTACATACCAGTAATCTCAACACTTGGGAAGGCTGAGGCAGAAGGATGACAGATTCCAAGCTAGCCTGGGATGCATAGCCAGACCCTGCCTCAAAAACAATAAAAGTTTTTGTGGAATCCCATCAAAGCCTCGAAGCTGCTACTCACTAGTCCGTTATGTAAATGTGTGTGGAGATTGTAGTTAGATAAGATAGGAATCTCATGACTTCAGTGTTGAGCTGTGGAATGGCTCATACGAAAGCTGAGAACACAGGGATGGTAACACTGTCTTTGGATGTCTCAAGATCTGCACATGTGACTTTAAAGGTAGTAGCTCAAAATCTTGGCCGCATATAAGACTCATCTGGGGGACTTTTAAGTCCACCACATCTGGCCAACACTTTCAGGACCGGATTTAATTGGTGGGGACAGGGCACTCGGCTGCTGTATTTTTTATTTTTTTTAATGACTTTTCCTGTCGACTCTTAAGATACAGCAAACATCCAGCAAACGCTGGTGGAGCCTCTGCTTGTGGCAGGAAGTCAGGTGGAGCAAAAAGAGGACAAGGATGTCCCCATGGACAAGGTCTGGATGGCAGGACACATGCACACACACCAATGCACACATGTACACATACGCATGCACAAGCACACAATCATGCATGTGCACACACATGCACACACATACACACGCACACATGCATGCACACACATGCACACACACATGCACACGCCCATGCATGCATGCACACCTCTGAGAACAGTGGGTGGTTAGAGCTGTAGTAGTCTCCCGTAACTTTATCAGGTTTGGACTCAGAAGTGGAGTGGTGTGGGAGGCAGAGTTGAGAGTGAGATGTGTTTTGGGGACTTGGGAGGGAAGAAAGGGAACACAGATGGGCTTGGAAGGCAAGGAGAGGCTTCAGGGAGTGATCTAGGGATTTGTTTGTAGCGGGAGAGACCAGAGTGCATCCAAATGCTAGCAGAACCGCTCCAGCTGAGAGGAGGCTGTGAGGGGCTAGAATGCATGATTGATGGCAGGCAGTTCTAAGGAGGCGGGGGAGGGAAGGACTGGACCAGCCCGGTCTGCACAGTGTTGACCTTCTGTAGAAAGGACAGTGTAACGGGGTGGGAGGAGAGGGTGAAGCAGAGTTTGAGGGTGCCTGGCCTTGCTGGGGGGGTGCCAAGAGCATTCCTTCATATTCAGGGGTCTCTGTACATCTTTTAAGTACATGGAGCCTCAGCCCACACCCTAGGTTCGCTTTTCTTTCTCCTCTCTCCTTCCACACGGCGGCAGACCTAAGGCTTCCAGCCTGGTGAGGGTTTGGTGTTGAGAGCCCAGCCACTGTCACCCCTGGATCGGGTTCTCCAGTGGTGTGCGGGATATCAGCTAGGGTTTGCCCTACAGCTTGGACCCTGTATTGGTGATGATTCCCTAGAGGAATAGAGCTGATAGGATGGATATGATCAAATGATAAATGATTTATTAGAGTGGTTTATAGTCTGTGGTCTCACTGCTCCAACAATGGCTGTCTCCTCAAAGGAGCCATCACAAACAAAGGGACAATTGCAGACATTGTGACCTCTAAGGCCTGACTTGGGAGTTGTATTTTTGGAACATGCTATTGTCAAAGCCAACCACAGTCAGACTCAATGGAAAGGAAGATACAATTTACCTCTCTGTGGAAAGGGTAGCTAAGAGCTTGCCACCATGATCTTCCGAACCGGAAGTGAGAACCTTGGGCCACATCTTGAAGGCCTTTCTCTTGGGAACGTTGCCAGTACGTGTCTGACTCCTCACTTTATGGGCTAGGAATTCTAACTTGAGGCCAAATCTCATGGTTGGAGGAATTCCTGGGTAAAGCAACGCTCATCCTGATCTTCCTCCTGCCACACGGCGGTGACCATTTGAGGGGTGACAAATTTGGAGCTGCTTGCAGGTGCCCACGGAACAACTGGCCTTAGAAGCTCACGAGGATGGGGGACTCCCGCTCACACTTCCACTCATCGTTCCCAGGCCCAAATGGTGACATCACATCAACCTAACTTCAAGGGAGGCTGTGCTCTGACAGCCGCTACCACACCGTCTTTCTGTGTCATCACCAGGGGCTTGGGGTGACGGCAGCCATTTGTGACTCTGAAGAGAAGGTAAACAGATGTGCAGGAGTGAGGTAAAGCCTGGGTGTGGCTGAGGTGCTGAGCTGGCAGCACTGCTGGGGCAGGAGGTCCTGATTGGGTGGGAGTGGGTGAGCAGGTGTGAGCGTATGGACATCCATTTCCTCCTCCTCTCGACTGTGGAAGTGACGTAAGTTCCAGGCTCGACCTCCCTCCCACAATGGACCATAACTTAGAATTGTAAGCTTCCTGAGTCGCTTTTTTCTTTTGGTTCTTCATGACAGGGTTTCTCTGTGTAGCCCTGGCTGTCCTGAAACTCATGCTATAGACCAGGCTGGCCTCAAATTCACAGAGCTCTGCCTGCCTCTGCCTCCCGAGTGCTAGGATTAGAGGCCTGCGCCACCACCGCTCAGCTCTGAGAGACTTTTTCTCAGGGTGTTTTTTACCACAGGGAGAGGAGTAAAATAATCACAGAGCTGAGGGACAGTGACCTCTTCTCTCAGTCTGAGGCTTCATTCCACCCTCCCAATGCTGTCTTTTGCAGGGTGGGAATAATTTATTATTGTTTCCTTCCACAGATCATGTTTTGGGTAGTATGCCTAAAATCTTATTGCCAAACTCAAGAGTATTTAAATTTCCTATTACGTTAACGTCCAGAATTTGAAAAGTTTTGTCTTTTATGGTTAGCTCTTCGACACACTTTTAGTTAATTTTGGGGGAAGCGTGTTGTGTATTTGGTCTAGATTCTCTCATTTATTTATTATTTATTCTGTGTGTGGATGTCCAGTCGGTGCTGCACTGTCTGTTGACAAGGCTATCTCGTCTTTGTTCCTTTGAAAGAGATCCACCGGCCCTGTTTGGTTTTGTGTCTGGGCTCTCTGTCCTGGCTTTCTGTTTTTCTGGCACGTTTTCCAGGACGTCGTTGACTCAGTAGACTGAGAAGAACTGCCGCTTTCACAATATTGCCGTCCAGTTTATGACCAGAGAGCCCCTCTTTAGATTTGCTTCGATTTCTTTCATCACAGTTTGTAGCTTCTTTTGAAAAGGCTTTTGTTAGCCAGGTGGTGGTGGCGCACGCCTTTAATCCCAGCTCTCGGGAGGCAGAGGCAGGTGGATCTCTGTGAGTTCGAGACTAGCCTGGTCTACAGAGCTAGTTCCAGGACAGGCTCCAAAGCTACAGAAAAACCCTGTCTGGGGGGGGGGGGGAACAACCGAAAAGGCTTTTGTTTTTCTTTCTGTGTTGTGATGCATGGATGTTTGCATACCACATGCATGCCTGGTGCCTACAGAGGCCAGAGGGGGCATTGAATCCCCTGAAACGGAAGTTACAGATGGCTGTGGGCCACCATGTGGGTGCTGGGAATTGAACTTGGGTCCTCCAGGACAGCAGCCAGTGATCTTAACCACAGAGTCATCTTTCCAATTCCCAGCTTTATAGTTTCTTGCATGTAGATCCTGAATATACTTTTGATATTTATTCTTGAAATAATAGCTCATTTTTGTTGCTCTGACAAACCGACAGCAGTTTGGTACTTCTGTAATGGAAGCTTGTGACTGTGAGGAGACGGTCCATAGACCCCCAGAAAGAGTGGGATAAAGCCTGGGTGTGGCTTGGCTCCAAAGCCAGTACTACTGCCAAGGCAGGAGGTCCTAAGAGTCTGAGAATGAACGAGCAAGTGAGCACACGTCCATTTATTTCTTTGTCCTCTTGGCTGTGGACGTGATGTAAATAGCTTATTTACTACATAGTTTTAGGGGCTGAAGTCTAAAATGGGCTGTCCTTTCTGTTCTGCCTCCAGTGAGGGCCCCCTTGACTACACATGGCAGACAGGTAGTATCATGGTGGGAAAAGGTACAAGAGAGAGAAAGTGCAGAGCAATACATTGTGATGTTTTAAAAGAAAATGGTCCCCGAAGGCAGTGGCACTATTAGGTGAATTTGTTGGAGTAGATGTGGTCCTGCTGGAGGAAATGTGTCACTCTGAAGGTGGACTTGGAGGTCTCATATGCTCAAGCCACACCCAGTGAGACAGACCGCTTCCTTTTGCCTGGGGATGAAGATGTAAGAACCCTCGGCTCCTTCTCCAGCATCCTGTCTTCCTGCATGCTTACAGTCAGAGACTGCTCTTGTGTTTCCCGGCCGCCCAGACCCAAATAATCACACAGAAACTATATTAATTACAACACTATTTGGCCGATAGCTTAGATGTCTTTCTAGTTAGCTCTTATATTTTAAATTAACCCATTTCTATTCATCTGTGTATCACCACTAGGCTGTGGCAGACCCATGTGGTTTAATTTCAGCTTCGAGAAGTTCATGTATCTTGTAACATTGCAACATTGAACCTTCTGATGGACATAATAAAAAAATTGAACAAGTGGTCTTAAATTTTTGGAACACTCTGGATTCTTTTTACTTAGTTTTGTGTGTGTGTGTTTTAATGTAGCCTTGACCGTCTGACCTGGAACTTGCTGTGTAGAACAGCTTGACCTCAGACCTGGAGAGGTCTGCTGCCTCTGCCTCCCCAGTGCTACAATTAACGCCCAGTGCCTACCTTGTGTAAAACTTCTACTGCAGCCGTGAATATGAATGCATGTGCAGCGTCTCCATGAAAAATATGTTTCTCCTCCTCCCCCCTTTTTAGAGTTGGAAGGGCGGTTTGAGATAGGTTCTCACTGTATAGTTCAGATTGCCCTGGAATTCACTACGTAGGCCAGAATGGCCTCTGACTCATAACAATGCTCCTGCCTCAGGCTCCGAAGTGCTGGGACTATAATTGTGAGCCATAATGCCCAGCTCGAAAAAGTCTTTCTTTCTTTCTTTCTTTCTTTCTTTCTTTCTTTCTTTCTTTCTTTCTTTCTTTCTTTCTTTCTTTCTTTCTTTCTTTCTTTCTTTCTTCCGTTTTAAGACAGAGTTTCTCTGTGTAGTCTTGGCAGTCCTGGAACTCGCTCTGTAGACCAGACTGGCCTCAAATTCTTAGAGATCAGCCTGCTTCTGCCTCCTAAGTGCTGAGATTAAAGGTGTGTGCCACCACCATCCAGCTATATTTATTTTTTAAATATTTGTTTACTTAGTAGTGTGCGTGTAAGTGGTTAGTTAGGTAGAGCATTGCTGTAGCACCCGTGTGGGGTCAGAGGGCAACCCTATGGAGCTGGCTTTCTCTGTACAGCTCTAAGCAGGTCCCAGAAATCAAACTCAAGTCATCAGACATATATGGCAAGTGCTTTTTACTCACCGAACCACCCTGCCGATACTGGACTTCTTATGAGTTTCTTCCCCTGAAGACCGCAGATTAAAGATGGACTTTATTCAGTTTGCTTTCCCTTCAGTGCTTGCTTCCTTAAAAGTTTCTAGAATCATCCTGACTGGGTGGATGAGATGGCTTAGTGGGCCAAAGTGTTTGGTGGGCAAACCAGGTGATCTGAGTTCAATCCATTAACCTGTAATAGAAGGAGAGAGAATTGACTCCCAAAGACCTCCACAGGTGCCATGGCATGCATGCTCACACAGACATAGGCACACAGTAATAATGTAAATAAAAAAAACCGCATCCTAGCCAAATGGTGGTGGTGCATGTCTTTAATCCCAGCACTCAGGAGGCAGAGGCAATCAGACCTCTGTGAGTTTGAGGCCAGCCTGGTCTATAAAGCGAGTTCCAGGACAGCTAGGACTGTTACACAGAGAAACCCTGTCTCAAGAAACCAAACCAACCAACCAATAAACAAACAAACAAACACATCCTGACCCTCAGTTTCCAAGAATCAAACAATGCCATCATAACATTTTAAAAAGAACCCTAAGCCAGGCAAGATAGCTGACATCTGTAATTCTGGGCTAAATAAAGGGTTCCAGTCCAGCCTGGGTTTTATAGAGAGACCTTGTGGAAAAGAGAGAGAAGGGAAGGGAGGGAGAGGATGAAAGCGGGAGAGGGAGTCAAACCTTACTGGGCATAGTGGGACACCCCCAGCACTCAAAAAGCTGAGGCAGAAAGAGCACAAGTTCCAGGCCAGCCTAGACTGCACGGAGAGACCCTGACTCAGTAAATAAAAGAGAGCCAGTCAGAAAAGCAAAGCAGAGTTGACTGGGGAAACTGTCCAAACTAGGTCTTTGACTGTCACAGGAAGGACTAGGGCCACCATCTAGCAAGACCTTCGTTGTCTGCAAACCAAATATCTGCAAAGGCTCAACTTCAAATCCTGACGACATCATTTGTGAGGGACTCAAGACTGAGGACTTCTGTTGGCAGGCACAGTTCGTCCCTGCTGAGGAATTCCAAGTTCAAGGTGAAGCAGTCCCAGACGTTCAGGAAAACACACAGACTCCAGCTGCACAGGAGGCACGAGGAGAGGGAGGGGTTGATGGGGCCGAAGTGTGAGTTACAGAGAGAGAACTGGCCGTGTCACAAGCGGAAGGGTGCGGGTTAATAATGTACGTGCCGGGCTGATGCTAGCAATAACCATCCGAAAACGAGGACCTAATTATTTACCAGTGTTTCAAAGGGGAGCTGACGCTGAAGTCTGTGTTCCTTCTATTATTGATGAAGCTGTGGCTCCTGGCTGAGCAAAAACAAAAGTGGAGAGGGATATAAACCTGATAAAAAAGAGAATGTGCTCCAGAGAAGCTATTTGGAGGGACCGAGAAGGGCGGGTCCTGCTATGCCAGCCGTTTAACCATCACTAGAAAGGCCCTTGAAGAGTTCCAGACAGGTGTGTTTGTTTAGCGCGGCTGCCCTAACAATGCACCACATACTTGGTGGTGTGGAACACAGTGCCTGCCTCATCCCCGTTCTAATGGCTAGAGAGTCATGTCTGCTGGTCCTTGCTTCCTTTAAAGCTCTTGCCTCTCCATTTGGCTGTGGTTTCCCCAAGTTTGCGGCTGTCTCTCTCCTGTTTCGTGTGTTCCTGTGTCCTGTGTAGACACTTGCCATCGGGTGGAGGTTCCTCTCAGACAATCCAGGACAGTCTCAAGACCCTTCATGTCCGCAAAGAGCTCTCTCCCAAATATGGTTATATTCCCAGGTTCTGGGGTTGGGATATGCAGATACCTTTTGAGGGTCACCCTTCAACCCAACTCCAGTGAACATACAACTTTGTAAGCTGCCATTCTGCCTGGCTCTGCTTTATTATTTACAAACTATACTGGGAACCTGCAGTCAGGATGTTGCTTTCCTGGTCCTTGGGTATTAGGAGAGCTTCCTTTCTGGTACAGGTTCTGAGAGGGGTCAGAAAGCTGCTGTCTAGGGGCTAATAGTCCCCGCCAGAGGACAAGGTCTGAGGGAGGCTGAAGGGGAAGAGCTGTGTGGGGCTTTGAAAGGTCTGACTGAGGAGAGTAGCTGCTGGGGGTGGGGGTGAGGGAGGGGATGGTTATGCTGATATCAACTGAGACATAGTTCCCGGTGGTCCGCGCTGGATGCTTTCCCCATCCTCAGCATGCAGGGACTATTGTCAGTCCAGAATCTTGCAACAGTAGTCAGTGGGGGAAAGAACTGTGTCTTATCCTGGCTCGGCCCCCTCTACACCATGTACAACATGCAGGTGCACACAAAGTGGGGTACACTGATGATGAGATGCATTTCAGGGGTACAGATGGCTTTAGAGAACATGAGCCCCATTGCTGGGTAGCATGGAGTGTCAGGGAACCCCCAGGCCTGAGGTCATCTCAATGAACAAGAAGCAGGAATAAGGTAGAAACGGGGAGCTTTTAAGATGGGGGGGCCTAAATGCAAGGGAGGCCAGGCTCCTCCTGCAGTGTCCCTCCTGCCCCCCAAGGTGTGGGAAAGCTGGAACTCGATTTCCTCAGGCAGAGAAGAGTAGGGAGCAGACACCTTCTGGCCTGCCCGCCCTTGTTTGTCTTGGCTGAGGGCTTCACAGAGCTTTTTGAAGCCGATACCATCAGTGCAAATCTGGAGGAATCAGGACATGGATCACAGATGCGGGAGCTGAAGGGGCCTCAGATGGGGAACTTGAGGTAGTCTTCCCTTAAGTGATGTGAATGCCAAGCCTGCTCGCTGCTCCATGTATGTGGCTCGGCCCAAGTCCCACAGAGGGGCAGGACCTGTGCTAAGCTCCCCAGGACATGCAAGTTCTCAAAGCCACCCAGCCCTGCATGCCTGGGGTGTGCCTCTGTGCTTTGGGACCCACACTGATCCTTCCAGTGTCCAGGGGCTCTGGCAACAACACGAGGCCTCCCTGGACTGTGCCCCACCCCTCCCAAGCCCATAATTCCTGATCTTGACTCAGTGCCAACCCCCCTACCACCCTCAGCTCAGCCTGGACACTCCCAGGTCCTGTTCCACACAGATGCCGGCGGGTCACGTGTCCCACAGCTGAAGGCCTCCCCCATCCGCCTCCGCCATCTGCTGAGGCCCCATAATTATTCCAAGGCTCCGTGCAGCCTCTCTTGGAGGGAAGAGCTCATGCAGCCTTGTAATGTAAGCCAGGCCTGAGGCCGCTCGGGCAGGGGGTCCCCAGCTGGGTAATGAACCTTTCGCTGAGGTGGCCTGGGCTGTCCGTCTGAACACCTCATGGACCACAACGTCTTCTCTGTATCACAATTCCTGCTCCCTGGATCCTTCCAGACACAGGGCCAGAGGGTTCCCTGGGACTGGCTTCCCACGAGGGACGGTGTTATGCCCTACCTAGAGCCTAGGCAGGGTGGAGCAGAGCAAGCTGCTGGTGGGTCTGTCTTTGCTAGCGTTGTCTTTCGAAAGGCGTGGGGCAGCTCCCACCCCCACCCCTCCTAAACCTGCTGAGTTGCCCTCATCTCCCCTTCCTGGAGCCTGGGCCCCACAAAGGGAGGGCCTTGGCCGAGGAGGCCAGCGCTGTGGGCCAGGGCCTCTGTGAGGGGTGTAGAAAACTGCCTTCTTTCCTCTTATAGACGGCTGCTCAGTCTCAAGCCCTACTCAGTGTCATCCTGAGGCACAAACCCCAAGCCCAGCCCCTCTCTCCTACCCCTCAGCAGGGTGAGGACCCCAATCCCATATTCCCTGGGCTCATCATCATCCTTTTGAAATGCTTGTTTCTTGGTGCAAACTGAACATACCATTGTAGATGTCTGCAAAGCACATAGTAGGCACTTTAAGAACCACTTGAGGAGAGAGATGGGATAGGGAAAGAGGGGACAGACATGATGAGAGGTAAGAGGCCTGGCTTGTGGATGAGGGTTGTGTCTGTGAGGCTCCTCCGGGCCTTTGGGTGGTCTGCGGCTCTGCTGCTGAGGGGTAAGGTGGGGCTGGCTAATTTGGGTAATGGTGTCACTATTGTGTTGTCCTGTCATGACCCCACTTGCTCAGGAAACTCAGGGTGAACCTGAGGTCAAGGGTCACCTAGAGTTCACTGACAGAGCAGGTCCCGAGTTCACCCTGAAGGGTGATAAGGGTATAGCTGTCTGTGGAAGAGGCTCTTGAAGACAGGCCAGTGCCCAGCAGGCAACTCCTGCCTCTCACCCTCAGTGGTTGAGACACCCAGAGGCCGGGCCTCTGCCTAGCAGCTCAGCCCAACATCTACTCGCAGTGAGGATCTTGGGGCCCAGTGGAACTTGGTGGCGGGAACCTCCTTCCCTGGGTGTGAGGGAGTCACAGAGGGACTCAGGGTGGTGGGGCACGCACTATAAGAGTGAACTTGAGAATTTCGTGGTTCCCCAGGACGACTTGGCAGGCCCAGCCTGCCTTTCCTGTTGAGCTTCCTCTCTTGAACAGGGGTCTCCTGGGGCTGCAAGGAGGGTCGCCAGTGAAAAAATGGGTGAGAGGGTGTGCAAATGTCTCTCCCGTTCCTCTCCTCTCCCCCAGATCCCACTCATGGCCTCGGCAGACCCATCAGGCACCCAGCATCCTCCTTCCAAACGCGCGTCCTGGTATGATGGCTTGTGACACTCTCTCCTCTAAGTGCTGGGCAGAAAGCTGCCACTGTCTGTTTCCTTTTGTGGTGTCGGGAAGCTGAGCAAGCCGCAGCCAGGGCAGGGCTGTGTGGCGGCTCCTGCTTTGAGCAGCAGGGACACGGCTTCTGACATTACAGGGATTTCAAAGCAGCCGGCCTCTCCTGCTGTCTGGCTGCCTTACTGGCATGGGCCTCCTCGGAGGGAGGTTTGTTCTGATAGCTTGATAGAGACCTGACACCCCTCGCTAGCCCTTCAGCAGAGAAGACGGATCTTAGACCCTTGCAATGGGAAGGAGTTGGCTCAGAACGGGAGAAGCCAGTACTTCAACCTAGGAAGAGGAGGAACCTTTAGGTGATCTTGCAGGTGGTTGTTCAAGTTTATCAAGAGAGCAGCCGAGGGCCTCGGGTCCCCCTTCCAGCCACTTCCCTGCTTAAGCACTGCAGCCCAGTCTGCTCCCCAATCCCTGTTGGCTTATCCTCACAAAGGTACCTCCCTATCACTCCGAGCATCACTCCGAGATACCCTCAAGCTCTTGAGACAGAGATTGCTTCTAACCTCCCGGTCAACTTAACGTCTCTCTTCCCGGGCCTCCCCACAAATATAACCCTTGATTTTCGAAAACCTCTTGACCGTTCTGTAAAAAAACAGATTTTAGGCTGTACCTTGACAGCCGTTCCGGCAGATGGGTGGGGGAGGGGTGGCTTTAAAAGGCCCTGCCCACACCCAACAAGCTGCCGCCCTGGCCTCCTATGTTAAGGGAGCTGTGTGACACAGGGGGAGTTGCTTAGCTTCACTGTGCATCCCTTGCCTGAGTCCAAACCGGACGTACAGTTTGCAGCAAGGATTAAGATGAACTGACGCCCTAGAGAGTCTGGAGTGGGTAAGGAGTGATTGGCACAGTTGGTGCTTCCGAGGACCCTGGGCAGATTCCACCAGAAGCCTGGAACCCCATGTCCATAATACCTGGCACCCAAGGGCTCACCAAGCAGGGACCACTGTGGCCACTGGGTGAGGGCAGCTCGGTGGTGGTGTAGTGGAGTCCGGGGACACTGTGACTGCACCGGTTTCTTGGACTCCACAAGTGTGTAGAGAGAGGAGCGAGGAATGTGAATCCGTCCCAGCAGCCCAGGGGAGCCAGACCATATCTGGTATGTCTCTCTGGAATGGTTTTGGGGGAATTCACCGAAGTTGGAACTTAAGACGTGGACTGCTGGTAACCCTGTAACACAGGGATGCGGGTGCTGCCCGCGTGCATACCCCCCCACAAGGGGACCTGGTGCCCTGGGTGGGAGTCAGCTTACGCAGCGCAGCGCTGGCTGCTTGGCCCGCCCTTGAATGGCCGTGAACTTGTTTTTCCACGTCATTTGCTCTCAAATGTACTCTCGAGCCGGGCGATGCTAACAGAGCGGCTCAGGTCCCTCCTCGTAACAAGCGATTGTGTGTTCTTTAGAGGTGGCTGAGAGGAGGAGGGGGCCTGGCCCCAAGGAGGTGGGGAAAGGGAAACAAACCTGCCTCACAGTGAGCGTGCGTGTCCTGGGGCCAGCTCCCCTCAAAGCACATGCCATTTCTGTCCCTGGAAAGGGTTAAAGGCCTCCTGGAGTCAAGAACAAGCAGGTGTCCCACCGTGCCAGAGACCGCTGCCTAAACTGCTTCCAGCTTTCCCCCCTTCTGCAACCCGTCTGTGATCAGCCACGGGACAGAGGCGCCAGCAGCCTGCCTCTGACAGACATCAGGTTAGCTCGCTCCCACTCGGGTGGTGCGCCCAGGATATAAATCCAGGCTCGAGCCCCTGCCGTGTTCCTCTCCCTGCGCACCCGGGGTTGGGGGGGGTGGGGGGGGGACCGGAGTTTCCTTCCAAAGACCTTTCTTTTATCTGAAGCCTCACAGCCCAGCAGGCTGCACTTGGTGGAAGCAGCCACAGCAGCTGAAGCCAGCAAGCAGCCTCAGCAAGGAGACTTGCTGGGGTGAAGAGGGCAGGTGTGCCAGCCCCTGGAGAAGAAGGGCCCTGGTGGGCCTCAGCCCTTGGTGTCATCACAGGAAAGCCCTGTGGCCACTGCAGACCGCACCATGAGGGTCCCAGGGTGTCATCCGTTCTGGTTCCACTGGGGGCTGCTGTTGCTGCTGCTCCTGGGGGCACCCCTTCGAGGCTTAACATTGCCACCCATCCGCTACTCCCATGCGGGCATCTGCCCCAACGACATGAACCCCAACCTTTGGGTGGATGCCCAGAGCACCTGCAAGCGAGAGTGTGAAACTGACCAGGTGAGTGGGACTCCTTTAGCCTGAGATGGACCATTAAGTGGGTCTGTGATGGTGTGGGAGCTTTGGGGTGGGGATGACTCAGGAGGGCCTCCAGGAACATGAAGGAACGCAGACAGACCCTGCCCACCTGAAGACAAACGGGGGGGGGGGGTTGATGTCTGCCTATATCCTGCTGAGACCTGAAAGAGGGCGTGGTATCCAAACCACCTTGGAGCATCCCTCTTTGTGTTCGTTGAGGGCTTCTGTGGGCCAGAGTGGCACTGGGCACATGCCGTGTATTGGGATAACATAACAGCGTGGTAGATGAGGAGCAAACCACTCACAGGTGAGAGAGGTGCCGTAGCCAGGGAGGGACATGTTGGCTTGGAAGCCTACCTGACGCTGTGTCTGCAGCTCGTTATACCCGGTTTCTAGGCCCTTTCCCGGGTTGGAACTCGGCCACACAGCGGTGAGGCTGCTGAGCAGTTTGAGTGGGAGCTAGTCTGTGCAAATACTCTAAGTGTCCTGGGAAGAAAACTAACTGAGTTCCCACCTGTTGGGCTCTTCAGTGCTCCCATCTGCTCCTCCCTCGTGGACACTGCCATAGGCAAGGCCACTCCCAGATGATTCTTCCCTGGCTACCCGGTGGGTTCTTCCAAGGGCCGTCTTTGTCCAGTCCTGCTGGAAGAAAAGTCCATAGGTTTACCACAGTACCCGTGCCTACTAACCCATGCCTGCCCTCAGTGTGGCCACTTCCAGCCTGGTCATCTCTGAGGGTGGCTCATAGTCTCCCAGGGCTTTGGGTCTAATGGAGGCATCACTGAAGAACATGGGAGGTCCCAGTGCTGCTGAAAGTAGCTGTTCACACTGGGAAGGCATGGGGTTTCCATGGAGAGAGTGGATTCTGCCTCATTCTCCCCGGGGGACCATTCTCAGGCTTCTCAAGACAGGTGTAGACATTGGTGGTGCTGAGGAAGAAGGACCAGGGAAAGTTGACAATTCTGCCACCCAGAGAGCTCACACTATCAGATGACTACGTTCAGAGAAACTTTTCACTGATGCTGGTTAGCCTGGAATCAGGTGGCACTTAGGGACAGTGGAACTCTGGCTGACTTTGTCTGCTGTCTGGAGAAGGCACCGGAGTGCAGCTAAGGATCCAGGTAGCCCATGGGGACACTGTAAGTCTTTAAATGAAAGTATTCTAAATATCCCCTCCAGGGTTCCTTCACTAGGTCCCCAAGGGTTCTGGTTCTGAAGTGTCCAGCCATTCCTGGACCTCTGGGTCCTGAGGGAGCCGCCTACCCACATTGGAACAGAATAGCCCTCAGGCCAAGAAACAGGCTTTCCTGGTCACCAGTTTGCTCTGTCCCTGTCCACCCCCCACCCCTATGCCAAACAAGGGCTGCCAAACAAAGTCTTTATTCTAAGCCCAAAGGGGAAAAACAGTAGAGAAGTCAAGCAGCGGCTCCACACAGCCGGGTGGGGCTGTCCCCCCCTCTTAGCTCGTGTGGAATGTCAAAAGGGCTGGAATCAAAGTGGGAAGGACAAGGGGCCAGGGTGGTGGGGACTGCTTCACACAGCCACTACCTGGTGGAGGATTAGCGGCCCAGCCAGCCGCCCAGCTGCACGGTGTGACATTGTGCAACGCGCCACATGCAACCGCGTTTGTGTCAGCTCTAGTGGCATGTGCTAATTTTGAAGAATTAAAGTAAAGCCTTCCATGGCTCCACAGAAGTCAGAGGGAGATTACAGACTAGCAAGGCTTTGCTCGTACCACACAGGGGGACTGTTTTTTTTTTTTTTTTTTTCTGGTCACCAGGGTTCTCTGACATCCCGGATTCAGTGTGTGTTGCGGGGGGGGGGGGGTCTTCTAGATAGTTGTAGCTAGCCTTGAACATGGGCCCAGATGTGACCTCTTCACGTTAGCCAACACATCCTTCCCCCAGTGGGTAAAAGAGAAAAAGTCAGCCTCACGCTGTAAGCCTTCATCTGGGTAACCATATGGTGTTCCATTTCAGGATCCCACTTAAGAGAGCCTGCAGCCCTTTTCTGCCACCTCTCATCTCTGTGGCTTGAGTGTAGTCTCTCTGCCTCTCTATGTTCTCATTTTGAAAATGACAGTGGGCACATATATACCCTTTCAGAGGTCTGTGGTGCATCCCTTCCCACACTCCCAGCTCTGTGATCTTGGGCGAGTTGTTTAACCTCTCGGTGCTTCAGATTCTGTTCAAGGTGGGAATAGTGGTTGTACCCCCTTGGGCCTGGAAGAGAGTGGTAAAACTGAAGGATGGGCAGGAGCCGGACAGACAGTAGGTGCTGAGTCTACAGGGGTTCTTATCGACGTTAAGTGCTTTGTGAAGACACTTGTGCGTGTGCACATGCACACACACACACACACACACACACACACGAGTCCTCATGTCCCAGCCTTTTGGGGGGGGAGGGTTGATGTGAGACTCTGTTCTTGCTTCCTTGCTGTTCAAAACTCTGTGACTCTTTCAGGAGTGTGAGACCTATGAGAAGTGCTGCCCCAACGTGTGTGGAACCAAGAGCTGCGTGGCAGCCCGCTACATGGACGTGAAAGGTAAGAAGGGCCCTGTGGGCATGCCCAAGGAGGCCACGTGTGACCACTTCATGTGCCTGCAGCAGGGCTCGGAGTGTGACATCTGGGACGGGCAGCCCGTGTGCAAGTGCAAAGACCGCTGTGAGAAGGAGCCCAGCTTCACCTGTGCCTCCGACGGCCTCACCTACTACAACCGCTGCTACATGGATGCCGAGGCCTGCTCCAAGGGCATCTCCCTGGCTGTGGTCACCTGCCGCTACCACTTCACCTGGCCCAACACCAGCCCTCCACCGCCTGAGACCACTGCCCATCCTACCACGGCCTCTCCAGAGACTCTGGGGATGGACATGGCAGCCCCAGCCCTGCTCAACCATCCTGTCCATCAGTCGGTCACTGTGGGCGAGACTGTGAGCTTCCTCTGTGATGTGGTGGGCCGGCCGCGGCCCGAGCTCACTTGGGAGAAACAACTGGAGGACAGAGAGAATGTGGTCATGAGGCCTAACCACGTCCGTGGCAATGTGGTGGTCACCAACATCGCCCAGCTGGTCATCTACAACGCCCAGCTCCAAGATGCCGGCATCTACACCTGTACAGCTCAGAATGCTGCTGGCGTCCTCAGGGCTGACTTCCCGTTGTCAGTGGTCAGAGGCGGCCAGGCAAGGGCCACCTCAGAGAGCAGTCTCAATGGCACGGCTTTCCCAGCAACCGAGTGTCTAAAGCCTCCGGACAGTGAGGACTGTGGAGAGGAGCAGACACGCTGGCACTTCGACGCCCAGGCTAACAACTGCCTCACTTTTACTTTTGGCCACTGCCATCGCAATCTCAACCACTTTGAGACCTATGAGGCCTGCATGCTGGCTTGCATGAGTGGGCCTCTGGCCACGTGCAGCCTGCCCGCCCTGCAGGGGCCCTGCAAAGCCTACGTACCTCGCTGGGCCTACAACAGCCAGACGGGCTTATGCCAGTCCTTCGTCTACGGCGGCTGCGAGGGCAACGGCAACAACTTCGAAAGCCGTGAGGCCTGCGAGGAGTCGTGTCCGTTCCCACGGGGCAACCAGCACTGCCGGGCCTGCAAGCCACGGCAGAAACTCGTCACCAGCTTCTGCCGAAGTGATTTTGTCATCCTGGGCAGGGTCTCGGAGCTGACTGAGGAGCCCGACTCGGGCCGCGCCCTGGTGACCGTGGATGAGGTCCTAAAAGATGAGAAGATGGGCCTCAAGTTTCTGGGCCGGGAGCCGCTGGAAGTCACGCTGCTTCACGTAGACTGGGCCTGCCCTTGCCCCAACGTGACAGTGGGTGAGACCCCGCTCATCATCATGGGGGAGGTGGAGAATGGCATGGCCATTCTGAGAACCGACAGTTTCGTGGGCGCGTCGAGCACACGGCGGGTCAGGAAGCTTCGTGAGGTCGTGCACAAGAAAACCTGCGACGTCCTGAAGGATTTCCTGGGCTTGCGCTGAGTCTGGCCCGTCTACCCTGACCCTTCTCCACCCACCCACCCCCTGCCCTCAGTCAGCCAATGGGGGAGATCAGGTTAGGCAACCGTGGCCAGCGGAGCAAGCTCAGCTAGCATGTGGGAAGAAATCCACCATAGGTCTTAAAAAACGATCTCTAGTCTTTGGGTTCGACAGAAGGTCCATATTTTTTTTAGCTGGGAGAGAGGTTGGCTGGGGAAGAAAAGACACGTGTAAGTTATTTCCCATGAGCGGGCCCTTGAAGTGGTCTCACCCACCTTTGCTGACCCATGTCCCTCTGGCCAGTCTCCTAGCCAGGGTCAGAGAGGGCATCTACACTGTTAAAAGGTTTAGCTTGCATAGGGGGTGTATGGGGAGAGAGCAGAGAGTTCAAGGGTTGCTTAAGACGACTTCCCCACTGCCTGCTGCATTACTGTAATCAGAGACCGCCTCCCATTAAGGGTTATGAACCATTGGAAGCCACTGTCCAACCCAGGATATAACTTTATCGTAATGGAGGCCGCAGGAATGGCTGCCTTTGATGGAGTCAGTTTGTGTCCCTGAGGTCACCACACCAGCCAAAGCCCTGTTTTCCCTCCTCAGTTGCACTGGTTTGTTGGGTTGCTTCTGTTCCTTTCAGCTCAGTTCAGTGGGCACTTCCTGGGTGCCAGGTGCTAGGACCATAGAGAGTGGCCCTGCTCCCCTGGCAGAGCCAAACCCGCCAAGTCCTCATCCCCCAGGAGCCAGTGGGTGATTGGCAGCAGTCAGCCACTACCATCTGATGGACGGTATGCTTTTATAGACCATGGACTTCCTTGGAGAAGTCCCAGGATCTGTTTTGGTAGCAAGGGAAATAAGGAAGACAAAAGGCAGGAGGGGCAGGGGACAGGCCAGGAATCAGAGCTGAGGCGGGCCCAGGGAGAAGGAATATTGCTCGATGCTGCCATCTGGTGGTGAATTTGGATGTCTACAGGCATCAGGAGGGAGGGACTATCTAGGCGGGGGTCTGGGAGGAGCCTTTGGAGATGGCAGCTCTGAGATCGCTTGCTTCTCCTGGTCCCAGGCACACAGGCACTGGGTAGAGGATTTGGAACCCCTCGGTCATCTCTGCATCTCTCCTGTTCCCTCTTCAGCCCTTCATTCTGTCCACATCCCTCCAAAGGAGTCATTGTGGGATGCCCTAATGTCTTTTTCAAATATAAGGAGGGCGATACTAAATAAAAATTCATAGTGATATTGTTCTACATGCATGGCTCTTTTGAGAAGGCAAGAAAGGGCCGGCAATCACATCATTGGTCCTGGTGACCTTTTAGGAGGGAAGTCTGGTCGACGGGACCATATTTGGGTGGTGGGGGGGACACTGTAGATTTTCAGGTCCCCTATGAGGCTCTTTAACTGTGGTGCTCAGTGGAATAAGCAGGAGGAAACAGAGACAAGAAGGCAGAGTGACTTGTTCATAGTGAGAGGAAGAGAGTCCCAGGGCCCTGATGTACGGTCTAAGTGCTCCGTAGAGGACGGTGGGGCAGCAGGGCCATAGACCCTGCCTCTGATGCTGCGGAGTCTAAGTGAGAAGGTGGGAGAGGCAAGAGCAGGGGAGGCCGCTGCTCAGTTGTGACTTCTAGACTTCAGGATGAGGCTGGTGTCCAGTGTCCTCGGGGAGCCTGCTGCGTTCTGATGATGCTGGCGCTGGCAGCGGTGCGTCTGGCCCCAGGGAGACTTACTGCAAGTGTCTGGAACCCATAGCCTCTCTGACCCTCAAAAGAGGCACCTCTCTCCTGCAGTTCCCTGTGCGTCCCAGAAGGGATCCAGGCCAGGTCCAGCCCAGCCTAGAAGAGCCATTTTCACCTACAGCGAAGGTTTTAAGAGAGGGCAAGGAGCTTTTATTTCCTAAGAGAAGAGAGGGCGGGGCTGAGGACTCCACGCCATCACTGAAGGACACTGAGCAAGAAACTTAACCATCAGGATGGCATGAGTGATGGTCATTTTCCAGCCTGGTCAGGTGTCCAGGGAGGGACTGTCATCTCACTCTGTGCTTAGAGGCCTGAGGGCATTGGCTGAACCTGCTCTCATGCCACAATGTCCAACAAATAGACTCAGAGCCCAAAGGGCAGGTGCCCAGTGCCCAGCCACACCTGCTGGGTGCCACTGTAGTTCACCTATAACAACAGGAGTCTAAACCTCACGGTTAGGCCCAGCTTGTTGTTCTGCTCCCACGGTAGAGACAGAAGTTCGGGGTTCTGCCCATAGTGCTAGGCCGACAGAACAGAAACCACCTAGCCCACGAGACCAGGCTCACCAAGATCTGATTCCAGCCTCTGCCACCAACCTGCTCCCTCTGAACCCCTTCATTCCTAGCCCCAGAGAGTAGTAAGAACACGGGGGAGGGGGACATCATGTTCCCGGTTTGTTGTTACTGTGTGTGCTACCCTGCAGCTGGCTTTATGGGATTCAAACTCAGGCCCTCATGCTTATGAGGCCGGCGCTTTGGCACTGAGCCGTCTCTTCAGTCCTGGATTTGTTTGGTGTTTTTTTAGACAGAGTCTCTCAGTATAGCTCAAACTCACCTCAGATCTGCCTCAAACTCATGACTCTCCTGCCGCAGACTATCCGGTGCTGAGATTACAGGCATGTCATAGGGAGACCTGGGATTCAACCAATCACCTCTGTGAGGCTTCAGCCTGGCGTGGAGTGTCCCTTCTCCCCGGTAAAGCTCCCTGGACAAGGATGGGCCGCAGGACCTAACACCTCCCATCATCGTCTGGGCCTTGGTCGATGCCTGTTCTCACAGAGGGCATCTGAAATGAGCCCCTCAGAAGGACTGATTTGGGGGCTCAGAAGCTATGAGTCCTGAGGGGATGGGTGGTTGAGAGACTATGGCAATCTCTGACCTGCTGTGTGAGATAGATTTCTCTCTCTTGAAATGCTGCTTTGTCTTTTCCTCTCTGCTGGCCTTACGCAATGGCCGGCAGTGAGCAGGTTCTCAAGCTGACCTGAGTTTGCAGGGCAGAGGGTACCAGGCAACCTGTGAAGGTCAACCTGGCTCCTCAATCCTGCTCCAGGACACAAAGAACGGAAGGCCACCCAGCAAGGCCTGTCAGGCTTCCCGTTGTGGTGGCTCTCCTTCCCACTGGCCGGCTCTCCAAGCCTTTTCTTCCCTTCCAATCTATTCAGGCTTGGCTGACACTAGACCAGAATTGTCTCCGCCACCCTTTAGCCAGGCACTGTGGCTTTGTTTACCCTCCTCCCTCCCTCTTCCTGAACCCCAGCCTCCTGGGACACTCTGCTCCATTGTCTGGCCAGCTGTTCCCTGGTCTGATGTCACCCTCTGGACAGTGGCGCCAGAAAGTCACCCAAGTGTTAGGACAAAAAAAACCAATTAGGGAAAGGGGACAGTGGTAACACAGCCTCGTGGCTGTTTCTGTCGGCTATGATCCCCAACTGCCCCATGGTGATAATGTGGGGCCAACAGAGTTCACTTTGTGGCAGTACCAACACCTTCTCCTGTGGTCTGTGCTGAGCTGGCATGAGGCGCAGTGCTGTTTCGTAGGTGGGAAGAATAAGACAAGAGTAATGAGAATTTTCTTAGCTGTGCGCCAAAGGACTGGGCTACAATTCCAGCACTCGGGAGCCAGAGGCAGGAGGAGTTCAAATTCAAAGCCAGATTTGACTTCTCAAAAAGGTAAAACAACAACAACAACAACCAACCAACCAAAGAAAGAAAAAGAGACTAGGGGGATGGCGCAGTACAAGCATGAAGACACGAGTTCGGATCCCTAGAATCTATATAAGAGGCCGGGGGAGGTAAATTTAGGAGAAAACGGGGCGCTTGCCCGGTCAGTCAGGTAGACTGGATGTGTGAGTGCCAGGTTCAGTGAGAAGTCTTGTTCCAAAAATACAAAGGCAGAGAGATGGTTCAGAGAGTAAAAGGGTCTGTTGCCGTGCCTGAGTGCAATCCTTATGTGTCACAGGGCAGAAAGAACCTTTTCCCACAAGTTACACACACACACACACACACACACACACACACACACACACACACACGCTGCGGCAATACTCACCCCACATACACACAATAAATAAATATGTAAAAAATAAGCACATAAATAAGTAATAATAAAATAAGCTGGGGACTGACAGAGGAAGACACCTGACGCCAACCTCCGGCCTCCACACGGGCAGGCACTGGCAACCCTACCTGCATGCACACACGGGTACATGTGCACACACAAGAAACTTTCCCAGGATCACACAGCTGCCAAACGGCAAAGCCAAGGGTTGTGCAGTGCTAGGGAGAACTCTGAATGCTTGTTACGCTGTTTCTAGTGTACACACACACACACACACACACACAGAGGCATGCACGCAGGCACACACACAGGCACACATGCAGGCACGCACGCAGGCACGCACGCAGGCACACGCACATACACCCTGCCCTGCCTGGATGGGCAGTGAGGAGTGCAATCTTGAACCCAGATGCCCCCGCAGACCGTGCCTCCAGCCAGTCATTCGCAGGCGCATCACCCCAGAGCTGTTTACATCCTGGGCACGTGACCAGCTTCCATCACACATGACTGCAGTCATGGCCTAGATTCCTGAGCCAGACATTAGCCTCACACCGCCTCATCCTTCAGCAGGCAGCTCCTTGGGGGACGCCTCTGCTGTCCCTAGTCTGCTTCAGCCTCTTCTCCAAGCCTGGCCTCCCTCTACGCTGGTGCTGACCCAAATCAGAGTGATGACCAAGGGCTCCAGGAACACTGTGGCCCTGCTCAGGGCTCACAAGGGGGTTCGCTGGATGAACACAGGATCTGGGAGGAGGACCCTGTGGGGCTGCCACATTTTGTGATCACAAGGGTACACCTCTGGGGTACCATCCTGTGCACTTCCTCTTCTTATCCCACCTCCCCAAGGAGCCTGGGGCTCCCTTCTCCTCCACTCTAGGGAATGTATGAGTAACGCAGGCAGGACCATGGCAGGGCTCCTGGGTCCTATTCTTGGCGGTGCCCTCATTCTGGAATGTGCCCTGAGGTCAATGACATTGCTCTCCGTGTTAGGAGGAAAGAAGGCACCTCCCAAGGAAGAGTGTGGGCAGGCTGGCCGGTCCTCTCCTCTCACGTCTTAGGCTTCTCACTTCAAGGTCAGGTTGGAATGTCTGTGTTCACACCCCAAGTTAACGCAGGACAGGGAACCCTGCCACCCAGACTTCTAACAATAAGCTCATTTGTTTGAAGGGAATAACAGACTCTGTCCTGGCATGTACCAGTCCAGACTGGCCCAGAGGTGGGGCCTCTCCCTAGCACATCCCTGGGAAGGTACAGGGTACCCCAACACACCAATGCTATCTGCCCCTTCCAAGTCTTGAGGAAATTGCCAGCATCCTGGCAGGATGAAGCTGTAGCCATTTTGATTCTGTTTCCTGGTTTATGGAGAGTGACCTATGCGACTCTGTCAGCAAACAGCAGAAGATGGTGGCTGGTGGCTGTCTTGTGCCCTTTGTGGGTGACAGGCAGGAAGCAGGACCTTCCTGAGAGGGAGCAGCTACCACAGACAGGGACAGACACTTGAGTCCCCGTAATGCTGACTTTGTGTCCTTCGCATAGGCTGCCCGACTCAACCCTCACAGTCCCCTACAGTTCATTTTCATTGTCAGCTTGATTAGACGTGGAAGCACCCAGGAGACTCATCTCGGGGCCTATCTGGAGGGTGTTTCCAGAGAGATTTAACAGAGGAAGAAATACTCACCCCAAATGTGGGTGGCAACATCCCACGAGCTGGAATCCCAGACTAAACAAAAAAGGGGAAAGCGGCACAGTTGGCACAGCGCTGATCGGCAAGTCTGAGGACCTTAGTTTATTGTCCAGACTCCCCCCACCCCCCAAATCCAGGCATGATGATGTAAGCTTGGAATCCCAGCACTGAGGAGGTAAAGACGGCGGGATTCTTGGGGCTTGCTGGCCCTCTGGTCAGTCTGTCTCCCAAAGCCTAACGCCAGAGCTTGGCATCTGGCTTTCATATGCACACGGCATGCACATCATGTACTTACACACGCCACACACAAACGGGCACTGTGAGGAGGAGAAACCAGCTGAGCACCCATACTGATTTCCTTTTTTTTTTTTTTTTTTTTTTTGTTTTTTTTGAGACAGGGTTTCTCTGCGGTTTTGGAGCCTGTCCTGGAACTAGCTTTTGTAGACCAGGCTGGTCTCGAACTCAGAGATCCGCCTGCTTCTGCCTCCCGAGTGCTGGGATTAAAGGCAGGCGCCACCACCGCCCGGCCATACTGATTTTCCTTTTTTGCTTCCCCACTGTAGGCACCACGTGACCTGCCACCTTCCTCTCCCGCTGCGGCACCTTCCCTGCCTGGTGAACCATGTTCCTTCAAATCCTGAAGCCGATGGAGCCCTTTCTCCCTCACGTTGTTTTGTGTCTCAAGTCGCTTTAGTTGGGTATTTTTTCCACAGTAACGAGATGGAATAGCTAATCCCCCAGCCCTCTTTAAGCTGTCACTGCGTCATTACTTCGCCGTTCGCAGACCCCACGCTAACCCAGAGTCACCAGAAGGGAAAGGATAGAATGTTCCTTGGATTCGCCAGCCCAAGACCAGGACATCCAGGATATCAGTGAGCAGCTATTCAGTGGACGTACGGGTAAAGTAAGGTCCTCCATGCCTTCCCTTTACTCTACACATGCTCAGTTTGAGACACTAAATGTTAAAGGCAGCTTCCTTCAGGTCACAGGGTGAAGGAATGGAAGAGCTGGCCCTCAGACCTGGGTTGACCTGGTGTTAGCTTTTCTCTTTCCAATGTGCTATACATATTGGAGTCACTTTGCCTAGAGACTGAGGCCCTTGGGGGCTGGAGAGATGGCTCAGGGGTTAAGAGCACTGGCTGCTGAGATCCTGAGTTCAATTCCCAGCAACCACATGGTGGCTCACAGTCACCTAGAGTGAGATCTGGCGCCCTCTTCTGTCATAAGGGTGTATGTGCAGATAGGGCACTCATTAAATAATAAATCTTCAAAGGGAAAAAAAAACAATTTAGCATCATCATCTCATAAAACTTAAAGTAGTTCTATAGGAAAGATGTGCACAAAGGAACAATCAAAATAGTCAGAGACTGAGGCCCTCCGTGGCAACTCCGCTCTCCTAGCCTCAGAGTGGGGTGGGCAGAGGCTTGTGAGGCCATGTTCTGCAGGATACACGGTATGAATGAACCCAAGCTGGGCAGTGGTGGTGCACGCCTTTAGTCCCAGCACTCAGGAGGCAGAAGCAGGGGATCTCTGTGAGTTCGAGGCCAGCCTGGTCTACAGAGTGAGTTCCAGGACAGCCAGAGCTGTTACAAGAGAAACCCTGTCTCAAAAAACTAAACTAAACTAAACTAAAAGAAAAGAACGAACTCAAATGAAACACAGTTTAAAATGCAGTTCTTCGGTTGTATCAAGCACACCTCAACCCTGTGTTTTGGGTAAAACAGACAGAATCTTCCAGAGTGGTCTACCCAGCACAGCCCCGTCTTGTGCTAAAAAGCAGAATGAGTTTCTCTGGCAGAGGACTCACCAGGGGGTGAGAGGCATCGCCGATGCTCCTTCGTGCTATGCTTTCGTCCTGCCAAGGACACTAGGGGTTTCCATTCTTGGCCATTGCTGGTGTGTGGTCTCATGGTCTTACGGCCAACCGTACTATATGGCCTCTCTTACCACTCACACTGGAGATAGGCCCCGACTTCAGCCTTGGGATCCTCATATCTTTTCTCCCAGAAAGCTTACAGGCGGGCCTTCATGCAAATGAGGTACCTAAAAAGGAAGAAAAGTCAGTACACACACACACACACATACACACACACACGTATGTGTACACACACACACACACACAATGCTGTCGGGTGAAAGTGAATCTACCAAAGTGTGAGCTAATTGCAGCAGAGAGAGGCTGCTGATTGGTAGGAACTAGAGATTCAGCCCTTCCATGGCCTGACACGGTGTCGGAGACATGTGACAACTGGCACCTCCCAAATGGGCCGGTTCCTTGGCATACTCTCAGAGATACCCATGTCACGCTGTCATCTTGTTTCTCGTGGGGATGTCCTGACTAAAGGTCTAGGAATTGCTCTCTGTGTGGTCATTGCTATTGTAATTGTACTGTGTAAGTCTTTAAAGCGGGGCCAAGCCAGGCTTGGAGATACAGGCCTGTAATCACAGCTACTCATGAATCCAAAGCAGGGGAATCGTGTGTTCCAAGCCTGCCTCAGATGGAGTGAGTTTAAAGCCTGCTGGGACAGCTTAGTAAGATCCTGTCTCAATATAAAAAGGAAAAAGGGGGCCAACAAGGTGACTCAGCGGGAAAAGGTGTTTGCTAGCAGGCCTGATCTCCGGGCTCCACATGGCAGATGGGGAGAGATGGCGCACCTCACAGTGGTGCTCTGACTTCCACACAGGTTCTGTGACACACACGTGTCCCTTCCCAAACAGATCAGAGTGCAATTAAAAACAAATAAAACATAACAAAGGCTCCAGGCTCAATCCTCTGCCCCTGTCGCGGATCCATCAGCAAAAACATAAAGGAACAAGAGAGATGTTTTAGCTTTAGGGTCCTCAAGTTCCCTTGCTGCCCACAGTGGCTACCAAGGAGGAAAGGTCAAGATTGTGAAAGAGCATGAGATCCCGGGACAGACTGCCTGGGCTGTGTGGTTGTGGGCAAGTGGCCTCTCCAGGTCTTGGCATCTTCATCTGGAAACGGCATAATAATAGTAGCCGAGGTGCCCTCCGGAGGCTGAATGGCCTGGGGCCGGTTGCTCCGGTTGGTTGGGAATAATCGCTTTTGTGTGCTTCTGCCGACGGCTAGAACAAACCCAGAGAAGAGAATGGCCCTCTGTCCACAGCTACCTCGGAGAGCCAAAGGTCATCTCGTTTGTTGGCAGGGAAGGGTCCAGGAGAAGGGTGGCTGAAGAGAAGAAGGGGAGGGGGGGAAGGGAGGAGAGAAAGAGAGGAAACAGAAAACCCTACCCCTGTCCTGCCACTGCGTTAAGCAGCCCAATAAGCAGAGAGGAGGCGACCACAAAAGTAGAGACGGGACCCTCTCGGCCTTAGGGACCCCTTAGACTGTTTCTCCACCCTTCATTGCCAGCCCCGGTGCCTAGGATCAGAGCCCGGTTATCATTGACTGGCTTCAAGGACCTTATCTCAGTACACAAGAAGCAATAGAATAAAGGTGCCTATAGCCTCTTAGCCCTGGTATGAGCAACAACAGAGTCAACATGATTGTTTACGGTTATCACAACCAAGCATCCTGTTCTTACCAGGACACACTGCCGTCCTAGGAAGAGAAACGGGTGTCTGTGGATGAACAGAGCCCAGCTCCAGGGATACACCAGGGTGAACCAGCTCTGTCCTGGGCCTCCTATGAGGTGGATCCCTTTGACCAATTAAATACCTGGTGACAGGCTTGTTCCCATTACTGAGAGCTGAGAGCACTTAATGTGGGCTCCACGTGCATTGTATCATTAAATGTCTGGAACCCGTGAGGTGGGTGTTATTCACCTCCTCTTCATAGTCTCCCCATTTCGGAGACGATGAAGCATGCTCAGGGAGGTGGAATGAGTTGCCCAGGTCCCTGAGCAAGCAGGGCCCAAGCCTGGGTGGGCCCCCATGACTCTGAAGCCCGTACATTTAGCCACATGCATAATAACCTCCTCCGTAGATCGGGACTAGAGATGGATGGCGCCCTCCCGCGTTGGCTTCCTCCCTGACCATAGCCTTCCTTCCTAGGTTTCTCAGGAGAGGACATGTTCAAGGCCAGCTTGACCTCTCCTATGGATTTAAGCGATTCTGTGTCGAGAAAGAGAATATGCCTGGTATTTATATATCGAATATGCTCACCACACCAGCCCTAACAAGTCACATTTTAATACTTCTCTAAGGAGAAAATAGAGGTCTGTCTGAGTAGCTACTGTGGAAGTGTTTGGGGTGTAACTTCAGGTCTAGCATCCTCACCTTATAAGAGAGCATTGGGGGCAATGTGGCCTGGAGGCTTTTTCGAGCTCCTTGTACTACTATAGAACACTCTAACACAATCTTTGTGTTACCAGGGAGGCCTGAGCACTCGTCCCTGCTGGTAAGTCTGGCTGGAAACCTGGACCAGACACTTATACTTTCTATACCAAAGCAGGCTCGATGTGGACAGAGCGGGGATGCTCTCTAAACATTCTCGAATCTGTGGGAGAGTGTGGCTAGCTTCCAAAGGCCTCACTTCCAGAAGTTATCGGAGGGGGAAGAGTTACAGTTTTATGTAAAACACTCCCTCTGACTTTTGTGGGGTTTTCACAGTCTCACTACTTAGCCCAGGCCTTGTCGATCCTCTTTCCTCTTTCCAGGGCTGAGTTTATTTATAGACATGCCCCACACGTCCAAACCGTATTCTTTTTCTTGTCTTCCTCTCTTCTCTTTTTCTTTCTGTTAGACGGTGTCTCATATAACCCAGGCTGGCCTCAAAATCTTCAGGTAGCTAAACCGGGCGGTGGTGGCAAACACCTTTAATCCCAGCGTTTGAGAGGCAGAGGCAGGTGAATCTCTGTGAGTCCAGCCTGGTCTACAGAACTAGTTCCAGGACCACTAGGGCTGTTACATAGAGAAACCCTGTCTTGAAAACAAAACAAAACAACACAAGAATCTTCCGGTAGCTGAGGATGACCTTGAACTTCTGATCTCCTGCTTAAATGGTGCTGGATTTGCAGGTGTGTTACCAGGCCTGGCTTAATTGCTGGCGGCAGGAATCAAACCAAAGCTTCATTCACTTAAGGTGAGCACCCTGCCATTCGCCTCTCTCCTTGGCCCTTAGTCTCATCTTTTGATTTATGCCCCAACTGGAAACTATTTCCGGCACCCAAATAGTCAAATTGGACAAAACAATTGAGTTTCGTAAAGATTTGCTTTCTACAGCAGGGGCCGGGCGTGGCAATGAGGGTCTCGATGACGGTGAGAGTAACCTTGGGGTGGGGGTGGGGGTCTGAGTTTGTGCACTGAACACTCCACCGAGGTGGACTTCTGGAAGTGGAACCTTGTGCTAACATTGACGTTCATTCAAAAGGTAGGAAATCAAGCGACCCCTAGAGGGAGCCTCTTGCCTGGGGCGGGCTTTTGGGCTCATCAAAGACTGAAACCTGTCTTGAAAGCTGGAATCAGCCCCAGCTCTTACACAACCTAATCCCTCCCTTGTTACTGCAGCTTCTGCCCTTGATCTTCCTCCCTATTCCCTGTCCCACCTCTGCGTTTGCTGAATAAGGAAGTTCTAAACCATCTCTCACAGTGATTCCATACAAAGTGGGGAATGGGGGTGGGGGCTAAAATTTCCAAGTTCAAAAGCAGCTTCTTCAAGGAGCAAGAGCAGAAGTGTATGTTTTGATACCCCCCCCCCCCCCCCCCCGCCTTTCCCCCAAGGGCCAACAGGATGTATTCCTCCTACTGCCCACACGTCCAGGAGCCAAAGTCTTTTTCAGTTTCTCTTGTCCTTCCACTGGAGCCCAGCAACGGAGGGGGCCCAGGCTTCCCAGGACTTCAGTGAACACTTGACCCCTTCTGTATGACTTGCTGGTGCCTAGCCTAGAGCTTCTCGAAGTCGCTGGTCTCTCCCAGTGTGGCCCGGGATAACGACTGGGCTTGTGCACAAACTTCTGCTAGACAATGGTCTGTGTAAGTCTAGCACCAAGAGGTCCTGACCCACAGGTGGCTGGGAATACACTTCTAGAGTGGAAGCACATCTCGCCTAAGTAAGAATTTAGGAACCAGAATGAAAGTCCGAGCCCACGGGAGCCATGTGAGTTGATTTATCTCTTATAACACGTCCTAGCTAAGGCCAGGACCAAAGACTTCAGACTGTGAAGGGCTCCTAGCTACTTCTTAGCCTGACTAGCCTAGCCAGAGCGCAGTCTCACGTGATGTCAGCAAACATGACTAGCACCTGCCTGAGTACGCCTGGCAAAGGCTTGGGGTTGCCGGGCTCCTACAGGAGAGAGAAAGGTGAAGTGGAGACTATCTTAGATGACTTCTACCTAAGCAAAATAGGGGTTTTGCTTTTGTTTGTGAACTCTATTTGTTTTCTTTTTTGTTTGTTTGTTGGTTTTGGTTTTTTGAGACAGAGACTCATGCAGCTCAGGGGGAGGCCTCAAACTCTCCATGTAGCCAAAGATAATCTTGAAATTCTGATATTACTGCCCCCACCTCTCAAGTGCTAGGATTACAGGCATGTACCACCATGCCCAGTTTGTGTGTACTTTAAGGCTTCACACACTAGGTAGGCATTCTACCTCAACTTAGACGGATCTTTTTATTTTATTTGGGTACGTGGGTACACGCATGTGTGTATGGTGTATATGTGTGTATACATCTGTGTGCTCCCACAGAAGTCAGAGGAGGAATTGAGGGGTCCTCCTGTAAAGCGTGGTTCATTATAAAGTTGACCTATTAACTATTGGTGGTACATGCATTTGATTTCTACACTTGAGAAGCAGAAGCAGGTGGATCTCTGAGTTTGAGGCCAGCCTGGTCTACAGAGTGAGTTCCAGGACAGTCATGGCTGCACAGAGAAACTATGTCTCAAAAAAACCAAAAAAATAAATAAATAAAAACAAAAATAATTAGATGATAGATAGATAGATTGACAGATACACAGATGATAGGTAAAATTGACCTATTGAAGGCAACCACTGGAAGAAAGGGTTGCTAAACAGAATCCCACAGTTCAAAGCCAACCCTCTTATGAGTCTGTCACAAGCTCTTTGTCTCCGTTTCTTCATCTGAAAGGGAGGAATGGTACAACTTCCAGAAGCATGTTCTGATGGATGGTGGTGACACACGCCTTTAATCCCAGCACTCGGGAGGCAGAGGCAGGCGGATCTCTGTGAGTTCGAGGTCAGCCTGGTCTTCAAGAGCTAGTTCCAGGACAGGCTCCAAAGCTACAGAGGAACCCTGTCTCGATCAAACAAACAACAAACAAACAAACAAACAAAAAAAACAACAAAAAGACAAAGATGTGTTCTATAGAGAGTGAAATGAGTTAAAATGCACAGGGGCTTAGAGCATCATCTAACACGGTCAGGATGGTGTAAACACTGACTGTTATGCGTTCCTAGTCATTCCCTCTGGAATGTGACTGTGTCAAAATCAGCATTAACCGGGAACACAGAAGACTTCCTACCTTCCTTCAATTTGGGGGAGGAAGGAAGGGAGACACGCATAGCCATTAACAGCTTGTGTGCCTCAGACCCTCACAAAGCCCCCACTAAAGGACGCTGATCTCAAGGCAGTCAGGAAGCGTGGACAGCACTCTTCAGGTACCTTCTCATCGCTCCCAGACCTGGAGAGCAGAGACAGGACACGCACCTATCACTCAGCCTGGAAGATGCCCCGCCTCTCTTAGACAGAACCCGAAAGGCTGGGTGTGGCGGCACAAACCTCTGCTCTCAGCACTTAGGAGGTGGAGGCCGGAAAGTTAGGAGTTCAAAGCCAGCTTTGATGATCACATAGCAAATGTGAGGCCATCCTGCATCGAGGGGGGGCGGGGAGAAAGTAACCAAACAACACAAATCTCCTAAGGAAAAACCCACTTATTCCTTCTTCAGAAAGACACAGTGTATCTGTGCTGTTCTCAGTCTTTGGTTAAGGAGCCCCTGGTGCCGCCTTAGTTTCTAGAGAGGCTGTGGGGGTTTTAGCTGTCTTAAGCTGTCGGGGAGCGGTTCAGCATCCCCACGGCAGTTCCTGGAAACAGGAAGGAATCAGCAGAAAGTAAGTCACTGGGGGTCTACAGAACTCCAGAACAGTAAGTAGCTACAAAGGGGTAATGGCTCTCTGGGGAAGAAGTAGGCAAATGGCAAGACAGCTGTGGAAAATCAGGTGAGGAAGAGCAGGCACGCTCGCTCCAGAATAAGGCAAATCCTCACTGGAGCCGAAGAGATGGGTGGGAGAGGCTGGCAGGGGAAATCCACCTGAGCAACTTCTGCTTCTCTTCTATGTGAAGCGCAAAAGTAAAAGGTTATTTGTTCCCAGCAGGCCCAACTCATGCCACCGGGAATCTGGACCCTGTGCTAACACGGGTAATATATGTATGGGCTTGGGCTTGATTCCTAGTGTGTGTGTGTGTGTGTGTGTGTGTGTGTGTGTGTGTGTTACAGCTGAGGCTGCTCTGCTTCCCAAATCATGCCCAGCTCATATGATTCCATTTCTTAAGCCTTATTGGTAAAATAATGATAGTATTCCCTTCTGCCATCAACTTGGAGACCAGGCTAGACTGCTGCATGGCTGCGATTGTCACACTCTGTGGTCTAAAGGAATTATGGGTTAATGTGTGTTATATATACATGTATGGTATGTGTATGTGTAATGTAGCTTGTGTGTGTATGGTGTATGTGCACGCGTATATGTACACATCTGTGTGTGCAGAGGCTAAGTAGGTTATCAGGTGTCTAGATTGCTCCTTGACACAGAGTCTCTCACTAAACCTGGAGCTACGGTTGTGGCCAGGGAGCCCCAGCGATCCTCTTGTCTCTGGCTTCACAGTGCTGGGGATATAAGGTGTATGTGACCTTGTCAGGCTTTGTACGTGGATTCTGGGATCCAAATGCAGGTCTTAAAGCTTATGCCACAAGGCTCTTCCCCATCAAAATATATCTCCAGCCCCGTGTAATGGTTTGAAGTCAATGCAACCCACCCTTCACACTCCAAAAAGAGCCTATGACACTGGTTTTCCAGCTCTCACAACAGCGGGAAGGAAGACAGTGACACGGAAGGGCATATGACAAGCCAGCGCGCAGAGACAGCGGCAATCTCACGGCTGGAAAGGTTCGGCTTTAAGATTCAGTGTTTACAATAAAAAATAAATAAAACATAAAAGCAACGTCTCGCTCTTTTTATCTAAGTGCCTTTTCCACAATTATTTCTGCAACCCTTGAGTGTATAGACAGAAGGGATGCGACCCACGGTATATGCCAAGGATTGTCTAAAAATATTGTACACCTGTTCCGTGTTCTGCACACTGGTCATATTTTGTCAGTGAAGTAAGGACTCATAATGCCTGGAGGAATGTGTTTTTCCTTCCAAGCCCTCAATGTTTTTCCCTTCGGTAGAGCAAACCTCCTCCTCTTTCCCACCTGCATTAGAATCCAGCTCGAGCCATTCTCCAGCTGGCGTATCCATCACTAGCGCCATTTGTAACCACTCCTACCCGTGGCCTAGCGTTGTTTAAATTGGGACAACTACCATAATATTTTTTTTTTCACAACAGCATAGACACTTTCTTTGATTTAGCAAACATCTTTGGCTTCTCCCACAAGGCACATCATCTAATGTCCTGATTTTAAATCTGCTTACCAACAAGAGTGTGCTGAACACTGGCTTCCCTCCGTGTCTCAAAACAAGAAGCATAGACTCTGATGTTGGCTACTAAGGTGTGGCCAGAACAGCACTTAGGTGTCTCTGTAGAGTTCTCAATTCTCTGTAAATAACTGGCTGTACCATAAGATGTTGTTGTTAAGGAGACAGGCATGGTGGCCTCATGCCTACATAAGCCCAGCTTTTGGGAGGTGGGTAGAGGCAGAAAGCTCACCAGAAGTTCAAAGCCAATCCAGTCCACATAGTGAGTTCCAGGTCAGCCAGAGCCATGAAGTGACACCCTGTCTCGGAAACCCCAAAACCAAACCAGCCAACCAATAAGCAAACAAGACAGGCTTTCATTTGGT
Source organism: Alexandromys fortis (assembly GCF_014885135.2). Lineage (NCBI taxonomy): Eukaryota > Metazoa > Chordata > Mammalia > Rodentia > Cricetidae > Alexandromys > Alexandromys fortis. Next base: position 6,185,855 of record NW_026067974.1, on the reverse strand, counting down.
TTTCTGATTTCAAAAGGAAGCAAACACAGCTAAAATTATGGACTTTGTGGCTTCTAAAAAATACGAGCCTTTAAGTACACATGCTCTGTTAGTTCACCCACAGTTCTGCCTCTCCGCCCAGTCTCTTGCTGGCCTGTGACTCAATATGCGGCCCTTGAACTACATCAGTGGGCTTCAGTGGCCAAGTACTGGGGTGCTAAGTTACAAGGGCATGCCATCTGCAATCGGTTCACTGGCTTTTTTTTTTTTTTAAATTTAGATAATGTATCATGTAATACAAATTGGCCTTCACCTTGCTAGGTAGCCAAGCAAGGTTAATGATGATCTTGAACTCCTGATCCTCCTGCCACCACCTCTCCAAAGTGCTTGGCTTGCAGGTAGGCACCAGCACGCCCAGCCGTTTCATTGACAGCTCTTCATGGTAAAGTGACGAGTTCTCATGCCCCTCTTTGCACAGCCACGTGTGCTAAGTGAGTCAATGTGATTAAGCGAAGAACCTACAACTTCAAGTAGCTTCCAGATATGAACTGCCTCCTCATTGTTTTCTCTGAAAGTTTGCTTAATTCTGAGATCATCTTACAGTTCCAACAGGGGATTCTCCTAAAATATAAAATCGTCTGCAAGCCCAGCACCCAAGAGATTGAAACAGGAGTGTGATGGAGCCCAGCCTGTATGATATAGCCAGACCTCAAATCTCGGCTGGTGAGATGGCTCATTGGGTAAAATAATGACATGGGTTAGATCTACCCACAGAAAGGTAGAAGGGGAGATCTAATTTCACCCGGCTGTCCTCTGACCTACACACACACAATCACACACATACACACACAATCACATACCATCACACCCACACACCACCACACACACACAAAACCACACATCACATACAGTCTCACACACACCATCTCTCACACCATCACACACACACACACCNGGAGCCCTTTCTCCCTCACGTTGTTTTGTGTCTCAAGTCGCTTTAGTTGGGTATTTTTTCCACAGTAACGAGATGGAATAGCTAATCCCCCAGCCCTCTTTAAGCTGTCACTGCGTCATTACTTCGCCGTTCGCAGACCCCACGCTAACCCAGAGTCACCAGAAGGGAAAGGATAGAATGTTCCTTGGATTCGCCAGCCCAAGACCAGGACATCCAGGATATCAGTGAGCAGCTATTCAGTGGACGTACGGGTAAAGTAAGGTCCTCCATGCCTTATGGAGGGAGCGATGCCTCACGGTGCCTTCCCTTTACTCTACACATGCTCAGTTTGAGACACTAAATGTTAAAGGCAGCTTCCTTCAGGTCACAGGGTGAAGGAATGGAAGAGCTGGCCCTCAGACCTGGGTTGACCTGGTGTTAGCTTTTCTCTTTCCAATGTGCTATACATATTGGAGTCACTTTGCCTAGAGACTGAGGCCCTTGGGGGCTGGAGAGATGGCTCAGGGGTTAAGAGCACTGGCTGCTGAGATCCTGAGTTCAATTCCCAGCAACCACATGGTGGCTCACAGTCACCTAGAGTGAGATCTGGCGCCCTCTTCTGTCATAAGGGTGTATGTGCAGATAGGGCACTCATTAAATAATAAATCTTCAAAGGGAAAAAAAAACAATTTAGCATCATCATCTCATAAAACTTAAAGTAGTTCTATAGGAAAGATGTGCACAAAGGAACAATCAAAATAGTCAGAGACTGAGGCCCTCCGTGGCAACTCCGCTCTCCTAGCCTCAGAGTGGGGTGGGCAGAGGCTTGTGAGGCCATGTTCTGCAGGATACACGGTATGAATGAACCCAAGCTGGGCAGTGGTGGTGCACGCCTTTAGTCCCAGCACTCAGGAGGCAGAAGCAGGGGATCTCTGTGAGTTCGAGGCCAGCCTGGTCTACAGAGTGAGTTCCAGGACAGCCAGAGCTGTTACAAGAGAAACCCTGTCTCAAAAAACTAAACTAAACTAAACTAAAAGAAAAGAACGAACTCAAATGAAACACAGTTTAAAATGCAGTTCTTCGGTTGTATCAAGCACACCTCAACCCTGTGTTTTGGGTAAAACAGACAGAATCTTCCAGAGTGGTCTACCCAGCACAGCCCCGTCTTGTGCTAAAAAGCAGAATGAGTTTCTCTGGCAGAGGACTCACCAGGGGGTGAGAGGCATCGCCGATGCTCCTTCGTGCTATGCTTTCGTCCTGCCAAGGACACTAGGGGTTTCCATTCTTGGCCATTGCTGGTGTGTGGTCTCATGGTCTTACGGCCAACCGTACTATATGGCCTCTCTTACCACTCACACTGGAGATAGGCCCCGACTTCAGCCTTGGGATCCTCATATCTTTTCTCCCAGAAAGCTTACAGGCGGGCCTTCATGCAAATGAGGTACCTAAAAAGGAAGAAAAGTCAGTACACACACACACACACATACACACACACACGTATGTGTACACACACACACACACACAATGCTGTCGGGTGAAAGTGAATCTACCAAAGTGTGAGCTAATTGCAGCAGAGAGAGGCTGCTGATTGGTAGGAACTAGAGATTCAGCCCTTCCATGGCCTGACACGGTGTCGGAGACATGTGACAACTGGCACCTCCCAAATGGGCCGGTTCCTTGGCATACTCTCAGAGATACCCATGTCACGCTGTCATCTTGTTTCTCGTGGGGATGTCCTGACTAAAGGTCTAGGAATTGCTCTCTGTGTGGTCATTGCTATTGTAATTGTACTGTGTAAGTCTTTAAAGCGGGGCCAAGCCAGGCTTGGAGATACAGGCCTGTAATCACAGCTACTCATGAATCCAAAGCAGGGGAATCGTGTGTTCCAAGCCTGCCTCAGATGGAGTGAGTTTAAAGCCTGCTGGGACAGCTTAGTAAGATCCTGTCTCAATATAAAAAGGAAAAAGGGGGCCAACAAGGTGACTCAGCGGGAAAAGGTGTTTGCTAGCAGGCCTGATCTCCGGGCTCCACATGGCAGATGGGGAGAGATGGCGCACCTCACAGTGGTGCTCTGACTTCCACACAGGTTCTGTGACACACACGTGTCCCTTCCCAAACAGATCAGAGTGCAATTAAAAACAAATAAAACATAACAAAGGCTCCAGGCTCAATCCTCTGCCCCTGTCGCGGATCCATCAGCAAAAACATAAAGGAACAAGAGAGATGTTTTAGCTTTAGGGTCCTCAAGTTCCCTTGCTGCCCACAGTGGCTACCAAGGAGGAAAGGTCAAGATTGTGAAAGAGCATGAGATCCCGGGACAGACTGCCTGGGCTGTGTGGTTGTGGGCAAGTGGCCTCTCCAGGTCTTGGCATCTTCATCTGGAAACGGCATAATAATAGTAGCCGAGGTGCCCTCCGGAGGCTGAATGGCCTGGGGCCGGTTGCTCCGGTTGGTTGGGAATAATCGCTTTTGTGTGCTTCTGCCGACGGCTAGAACAAACCCAGAGAAGAGAATGGCCCTCTGTCCACAGCTACCTCGGAGAGCCAAAGGTCATCTCGTTTGTTGGCAGGGAAGGGTCCAGGAGAAGGGTGGCTGAAGAGAAGAAGGGGAGGGGGGGAAGGGAGGAGAGAAAGAGAGGAAACAGAAAACCCTACCCCTGTCCTGCCACTGCGTTAAGCAGCCCAATAAGCAGAGAGGAGGCGACCACAAAAGTAGAGACGGGACCCTCTCGGCCTTAGGGACCCCTTAGACTGTTTCTCCACCCTTCATTGCCAGCCCCGGTGCCTAGGATCAGAGCCCGGTTATCATTGACTGGCTTCAAGGACCTTATCTCAGTACACAAGAAGCAATAGAATAAAGGTGCCTATAGCCTCTTAGCCCTGGTATGAGCAACAACAGAGTCAACATGATTGTTTACGGTTATCACAACCAAGCATCCTGTTCTTACCAGGACACACTGCCGTCCTAGGAAGAGAAACGGGTGTCTGTGGATGAACAGAGCCCAGCTCCAGGGATACACCAGGGTGAACCAGCTCTGTCCTGGGCCTCCTATGAGGTGGATCCCTTTGACCAATTAAATACCTGGTGACAGGCTTGTTCCCATTACTGAGAGCTGAGAGCACTTAATGTGGGCTCCACGTGCATTGTATCATTAAATGTCTGGAACCCGTGAGGTGGGTGTTATTCACCTCCTCTTCATAGTCTCCCCATTTCGGAGACGATGAAGCATGCTCAGGGAGGTGGAATGAGTTGCCCAGGTCCCTGAGCAAGCAGGGCCCAAGCCTGGGTGGGCCCCCATGACTCTGAAGCCCGTACATTTAGCCACATGCATAATAACCTCCTCCGTAGATCGGGACTAGAGATGGATGGCGCCCTCCCGCGTTGGCTTCCTCCCTGACCATAGCCTTCCTTCCTAGGTTTCTCAGGAGAGGACATGTTCAAGGCCAGCTTGACCTCTCCTATGGATTTAAGCGATTCTGTGTCGAGAAAGAGAATATGCCTGGTATTTATATATCGAATATGCTCACCACACCAGCCCTAACAAGTCACATTTTAATACTTCTCTAAGGAGAAAATAGAGGTCTGTCTGAGTAGCTACTGTGGAAGTGTTTGGGGTGTAACTTCAGGTCTAGCATCCTCACCTTATAAGAGAGCATTGGGGGCAATGTGGCCTGGAGGCTTTTTCGAGCTCCTTGTACTACTATAGAACACTCTAACACAATCTTTGTGTTACCAGGGAGGCCTGAGCACTCGTCCCTGCTGGTAAGTCTGGCTGGAAACCTGGACCAGACACTTATACTTTCTATACCAAAGCAGGCTCGATGTGGACAGAGCGGGGATGCTCTCTAAACATTCTCGAATCTGTGGGAGAGTGTGGCTAGCTTCCAAAGGCCTCACTTCCAGAAGTTATCGGAGGGGGAAGAGTTACAGTTTTATGTAAAACACTCCCTCTGACTTTTGTGGGGTTTTCACAGTCTCACTACTTAGCCCAGGCCTTGTCGATCCTCTTTCCTCTTTCCAGGGCTGAGTTTATTTATAGACATGCCCCACACGTCCAAACCGTATTCTTTTTCTTGTCTTCCTCTCTTCTCTTTTTCTTTCTGTTAGACGGTGTCTCATATAACCCAGGCTGGCCTCAAAATCTTCAGGTAGCTAAACCGGGCGGTGGTGGCAAACACCTTTAATCCCAGCGTTTGAGAGGCAGAGGCAGGTGAATCTCTGTGAGTCCAGCCTGGTCTACAGAACTAGTTCCAGGACCACTAGGGCTGTTACATAGAGAAACCCTGTCTTGAAAACAAAACAAAACAACACAAGAATCTTCCGGTAGCTGAGGATGACCTTGAACTTCTGATCTCCTGCTTAAATGGTGCTGGATTTGCAGGTGTGTTACCAGGCCTGGCTTAATTGCTGGCGGCAGGAATCAAACCAAAGCTTCATTCACTTAAGGTGAGCACCCTGCCATTCGCCTCTCTCCTTGGCCCTTAGTCTCATCTTTTGATTTATGCCCCAACTGGAAACTATTTCCGGCACCCAAATAGTCAAATTGGACAAAACAATTGAGTTTCGTAAAGATTTGCTTTCTACAGCAGGGGCCGGGCGTGGCAATGAGGGTCTCGATGACGGTGAGAGTAACCTTGGGGTGGGGGTGGGGGTCTGAGTTTGTGCACTGAACACTCCACCGAGGTGGACTTCTGGAAGTGGAACCTTGTGCTAACATTGACGTTCATTCAAAAGGTAGGAAATCAAGCGACCCCTAGAGGGAGCCTCTTGCCTGGGGCGGGCTTTTGGGCTCATCAAAGACTGAAACCTGTCTTGAAAGCTGGAATCAGCCCCAGCTCTTACACAACCTAATCCCTCCCTTGTTACTGCAGCTTCTGCCCTTGATCTTCCTCCCTATTCCCTGTCCCACCTCTGCGTTTGCTGAATAAGGAAGTTCTAAACCATCTCTCACAGTGATTCCATACAAAGTGGGGAATGGGGGTGGGGGCTAAAATTTCCAAGTTCAAAAGCAGCTTCTTCAAGGAGCAAGAGCAGAAGTGTATGTTTTGATACCCCCCCCCCCCCCCCCCCGCCTTTCCCCCAAGGGCCAACAGGATGTATTCCTCCTACTGCCCACACGTCCAGGAGCCAAAGTCTTTTTCAGTTTCTCTTGTCCTTCCACTGGAGCCCAGCAACGGAGGGGGCCCAGGCTTCCCAGGACTTCAGTGAACACTTGACCCCTTCTGTATGACTTGCTGGTGCCTAGCCTAGAGCTTCTCGAAGTCGCTGGTCTCTCCCAGTGTGGCCCGGGATAACGACTGGGCTTGTGCACAAACTTCTGCTAGACAATGGTCTGTGTAAGTCTAGCACCAAGAGGTCCTGACCCACAGGTGGCTGGGAATACACTTCTAGAGTGGAAGCACATCTCGCCTAAGTAAGAATTTAGGAACCAGAATGAAAGTCCGAGCCCACGGGAGCCATGTGAGTTGATTTATCTCTTATAACACGTCCTAGCTAAGGCCAGGACCAAAGACTTCAGACTGTGAAGGGCTCCTAGCTACTTCTTAGCCTGACTAGCCTAGCCAGAGCGCAGTCTCACGTGATGTCAGCAAACATGACTAGCACCTGCCTGAGTACGCCTGGCAAAGGCTTGGGGTTGCCGGGCTCCTACAGGAGAGAGAAAGGTGAAGTGGAGACTATCTTAGATGACTTCTACCTAAGCAAAATAGGGGTTTTGCTTTTGTTTGTGAACTCTATTTGTTTTCTTTTTTGTTTGTTTGTTGGTTTTGGTTTTTTGAGACAGAGACTCATGCAGCTCAGGGGGAGGCCTCAAACTCTCCATGTAGCCAAAGATAATCTTGAAATTCTGATATTACTGCCCCCACCTCTCAAGTGCTAGGATTACAGGCATGTACCACCATGCCCAGTTTGTGTGTACTTTAAGGCTTCACACACTAGGTAGGCATTCTACCTCAACTTAGACGGATCTTTTTATTTTATTTGGGTACGTGGGTACACGCATGTGTGTATGGTGTATATGTGTGTATACATCTGTGTGCTCCCACAGAAGTCAGAGGAGGAATTGAGGGGTCCTCCTGTAAAGCGTGGTTCATTATAAAGTTGACCTATTAACTATTGGTGGTACATGCATTTGATTTCTACACTTGAGAAGCAGAAGCAGGTGGATCTCTGAGTTTGAGGCCAGCCTGGTCTACAGAGTGAGTTCCAGGACAGTCATGGCTGCACAGAGAAACTATGTCTCAAAAAAACCAAAAAAATAAATAAATAAAAACAAAAATAATTAGATGATAGATAGATAGATTGACAGATACACAGATGATAGGTAAAATTGACCTATTGAAGGCAACCACTGGAAGAAAGGGTTGCTAAACAGAATCCCACAGTTCAAAGCCAACCCTCTTATGAGTCTGTCACAAGCTCTTTGTCTCCGTTTCTTCATCTGAAAGGGAGGAATGGTACAACTTCCAGAAGCATGTTCTGATGGATGGTGGTGACACACGCCTTTAATCCCAGCACTCGGGAGGCAGAGGCAGGCGGATCTCTGTGAGTTCGAGGTCAGCCTGGTCTTCAAGAGCTAGTTCCAGGACAGGCTCCAAAGCTACAGAGGAACCCTGTCTCGATCAAACAAACAACAAACAAACAAACAAACAAAAAAAACAACAAAAAGACAAAGATGTGTTCTATAGAGAGTGAAATGAGTTAAAATGCACAGGGGCTTAGAGCATCATCTAACACGGTCAGGATGGTGTAAACACTGACTGTTATGCGTTCCTAGTCATTCCCTCTGGAATGTGACTGTGTCAAAATCAGCATTAACCGGGAACACAGAAGACTTCCTACCTTCCTTCAATTTGGGGGAGGAAGGAAGGGAGACACGCATAGCCATTAACAGCTTGTGTGCCTCAGACCCTCACAAAGCCCCCACTAAAGGACGCTGATCTCAAGGCAGTCAGGAAGCGTGGACAGCACTCTTCAGGTACCTTCTCATCGCTCCCAGACCTGGAGAGCAGAGACAGGACACGCACCTATCACTCAGCCTGGAAGATGCCCCGCCTCTCTTAGACAGAACCCGAAAGGCTGGGTGTGGCGGCACAAACCTCTGCTCTCAGCACTTAGGAGGTGGAGGCCGGAAAGTTAGGAGTTCAAAGCCAGCTTTGATGATCACATAGCAAATGTGAGGCCATCCTGCATCGAGGGGGGGCGGGGAGAAAGTAACCAAACAACACAAATCTCCTAAGGAAAAACCCACTTATTCCTTCTTCAGAAAGACACAGTGTATCTGTGCTGTTCTCAGTCTTTGGTTAAGGAGCCCCTGGTGCCGCCTTAGTTTCTAGAGAGGCTGTGGGGGTTTTAGCTGTCTTAAGCTGTCGGGGAGCGGTTCAGCATCCCCACGGCAGTTCCTGGAAACAGGAAGGAATCAGCAGAAAGTAAGTCACTGGGGGTCTACAGAACTCCAGAACAGTAAGTAGCTACAAAGGGGTAATGGCTCTCTGGGGAAGAAGTAGGCAAATGGCAAGACAGCTGTGGAAAATCAGGTGAGGAAGAGCAGGCACGCTCGCTCCAGAATAAGGCAAATCCTCACTGGAGCCGAAGAGATGGGTGGGAGAGGCTGGCAGGGGAAATCCACCTGAGCAACTTCTGCTTCTCTTCTATGTGAAGCGCAAAAGTAAAAGGTTATTTGTTCCCAGCAGGCCCAACTCATGCCACCGGGAATCTGGACCCTGTGCTAACACGGGTAATATATGTATGGGCTTGGGCTTGATTCCTAGTGTGTGTGTGTGTGTGTGTGTGTGTGTGTGTGTGTGTGTTACAGCTGAGGCTGCTCTGCTTCCCAAATCATGCCCAGCTCATATGATTCCATTTCTTAAGCCTTATTGGTAAAATAATGATAGTATTCCCTTCTGCCATCAACTTGGAGACCAGGCTAGACTGCTGCATGGCTGCGATTGTCACACTCTGTGGTCTAAAGGAATTATGGGTTAATGTGTGTTATATATACATGTATGGTATGTGTATGTGTAATGTAGCTTGTGTGTGTATGGTGTATGTGCACGCGTATATGTACACATCTGTGTGTGCAGAGGCTAAGTAGGTTATCAGGTGTCTAGATTGCTCCTTGACACAGAGTCTCTCACTAAACCTGGAGCTACGGTTGTGGCCAGGGAGCCCCAGCGATCCTCTTGTCTCTGGCTTCACAGTGCTGGGGATATAAGGTGTATGTGACCTTGTCAGGCTTTGTACGTGGATTCTGGGATCCAAATGCAGGTCTTAAAGCTTATGCCACAAGGCTCTTCCCCATCAAAATATATCTCCAGCCCCGTGTAATGGTTTGAAGTCAATGCAACCCACCCTTCACACTCCAAAAAGAGCCTATGACACTGGTTTTCCAGCTCTCACAACAGCGGGAAGGAAGACAGTGACACGGAAGGGCATATGACAAGCCAGCGCGCAGAGACAGCGGCAATCTCACGGCTGGAAAGGTTCGGCTTTAAGATTCAGTGTTTACAATAAAAAATAAATAAAACATAAAAGCAACGTCTCGCTCTTTTTATCTAAGTGCCTTTTCCACAATTATTTCTGCAACCCTTGAGTGTATAGACAGAAGGGATGCGACCCACGGTATATGCCAAGGATTGTCTAAAAATATTGTACACCTGTTCCGTGTTCTGCACACTGGTCATATTTTGTCAGTGAAGTAAGGACTCATAATGCCTGGAGGAATGTGTTTTTCCTTCCAAGCCCTCAATGTTTTTCCCTTCGGTAGAGCAAACCTCCTCCTCTTTCCCACCTGCATTAGAATCCAGCTCGAGCCATTCTCCAGCTGGCGTATCCATCACTAGCGCCATTTGTAACCACTCCTACCCGTGGCCTAGCGTTGTTTAAATTGGGACAACTACCATAATATTTTTTTTTTCACAACAGCATAGACACTTTCTTTGATTTAGCAAACATCTTTGGCTTCTCCCACAAGGCACATCATCTAATGTCCTGATTTTAAATCTGCTTACCAACAAGAGTGTGCTGAACACTGGCTTCCCTCCGTGTCTCAAAACAAGAAGCATAGACTCTGATGTTGGCTACTAAGGTGTGGCCAGAACAGCACTTAGGTGTCTCTGTAGAGTTCTCAATTCTCTGTAAATAACTGGCTGTACCATAAGATGTTGTTGTTAAGGAGACAGGCATGGTGGCCTCATGCCTACATAAGCCCAGCTTTTGGGAGGTGGGTAGAGGCAGAAAGCTCACCAGAAGTTCAAAGCCAATCCAGTCCACATAGTGAGTTCCAGGTCAGCCAGAGCCATGAAGTGACACCCTGTCTCGGAAACCCCAAAACCAAACCAGCCAACCAATAAGCAAACAAGACAGGCTTTCATTTGGTTTTCTGATTTCAAAAGGAAGCAAACACAGCTAAAATTATGGACTTTGTGGCTTCTAAAAAATACGAGCCTTTAAGTACACATGCTCTGTTAGTTCACCCACAGTTCTGCCTCTCCGCCCAGTCTCTTGCTGGCCTGTGACTCAATATGCGGCCCTTGAACTACATCAGTGGGCTTCAGTGGCCAAGTACTGGGGTGCTAAGTTACAAGGGCATGCCATCTGCAATCGGTTCACTGGCTTTTTTTTTTTTTTAAATTTAGATAATGTATCATGTAATACAAATTGGCCTTCACCTTGCTAGGTAGCCAAGCAAGGTTAATGATGATCTTGAACTCCTGATCCTCCTGCCACCACCTCTCCAAAGTGCTTGGCTTGCAGGTAGGCACCAGCACGCCCAGCCGTTTCATTGACAGCTCTTCATGGTAAAGTGACGAGTTCTCATGCCCCTCTTTGCACAGCCACGTGTGCTAAGTGAGTCAATGTGATTAAGCGAAGAACCTACAACTTCAAGTAGCTTCCAGATATGAACTGCCTCCTCATTGTTTTCTCTGAAAGTTTGCTTAATTCTGAGATCATCTTACAGTTCCAACAGGGGATTCTCCTAAAATATAAAATCGTCTGCAAGCCCAGCACCCAAGAGATTGAAACAGGAGTGTGATGGAGCCCAGCCTGTATGATATAGCCAGACCTCAAATCTCGGCTGGTGAGATGGCTCATTGGGTAAAATAATGACATGGGTTAGATCTACCCACAGAAAGGTAGAAGGGGAGATCTAATTTCACCCGGCTGTCCTCTGACCTACACACACACAATCACACACATACACACACAATCACATACCATCACACCCACACACCACCACACACACACAAAACCACACATCACATACAGTCTCACACACACCATCTCTCACACCATCACACACACACACACACACCATCACACACACCATTACACACATACCATCACACACACATGACATTAAAAAAAAATCTTAAAAACTAAACAAGGTGACAGGCATCTCTGCTAGGAAGGGAGATGGAAGCAAAGCCAGGACAATTGACTGGAGGCTCGGAACAGCGAATGTGGACTTCTGCAGCAAGTGCATTCAGCAAAGCAACAGAATTAAGAGAGACTCTGCCTCAAAAACAAAGCAGGGAACCTGCATGATGGCCCAGCAGGTAAAGGTACCTGAAGACCCGTGTCATCCGGGGGCCCACATGGTAGAGAGAAAGAACTCCTGTAAGTTGCCCTCCAACCTCCCCATGATTACCCACACACACAATTTTTTTTAAATCAAGAAGTATATAAAAATCTTCAAATTCAAATATTGAGAAACAAGTAGGAGAAGCGTGTGGCTTACAAGTCAAATTCCATCGATACAAAAATTAGTGGTCAAACCTAGCCCCCCTCAAAAGCCTCTTTCAGAGTCCAGTCACATGCTAACTAACCCTAAAATTTATAGTAGTGATCTTCGTATAACAGTTCAATTCATATATTTAAAAAGTGGCCTTTTCTTGTGTGTGTGTGTGTGTATGCACACCCATGTGTGCACACTCAAGCATGACTATACAGCTAAACATGTTAAAAAACTAAGTGCAACACCAGAGGGTGTAGAAGAAGTTCATTCACGATCACTCATGCTTCTAAAATGTAGCCAGTTTCCATTTTAATTAAAATACTCTTGAAGGATTTTCCCCCAAGGATTAAATGAGAGCTTTCTGTTTCCTCATGCTTCAAAAGAAAAATAATATTTATCACATCCTCCACCCCCACACACTATACACATACAAATCATGTCTTACTAAGGTTTTTGCCTTCAGGAAGGTTTGCCTTTAGTAATAGTAATTAATAGCAATAGTAATTTACAAACAGGTGCTACAAACGTATTATTGAAGATTACTTCAGGAAGTCACTTTGCCTTTCCTTAGCACAGCTAAGGAATGAAAAAAGCCTCAGGATCGGTGGGTTTCAGAATTAAATGTTCAGCCTTAGCACAGAGAAATTGCCCAATGCTTCTGAAACAAGAGAAGTGGGACTAGGAAGATGGAGCAGTGGTTGAGTCTGTCCTGCTCTTGCCAAACGTCACCGTAACCTCTGAGCATGGTGCTCCTGTCTGAATATAGTATCCCCAAAGTCCATCTGTTAAGATGTTAACAGTCTTGGTCCCAATTGGCCAGCATGACCCAATTGAGAGTTTCTGTGGGCCTTTACAAGGAGACAGGCGCCCAATGTGGTGGCGCATGCCTTTAATCCCAGCACTTGGGAGGCAGAGGCAGGATTCTGTAGGTTCAAGGCCAGCCTGGACTATAGAATGAGTTCCAGGACAGCCAAAGATACACAGAGAAATCCTGTCTCAAAAACAAAGAAATCCGGGCAGTGGTGGTGCACACCTTTAATCCCAGCACTCAGGATGCAGAGACAGGCGAATCTGTGAATTTGAGGCTAGCCTGGTCTACAGATCGAATTCTAGGAAGGCCCCAAAAGCTACAGAGACACCGCCTCTAAAAACAAACAAACAAACAACAAAAAGAGGCGACATGCATTAATAGGTCTGTAGCTGGACCCGGAAAAGGCTCATTGAATTTGACAAGTCATCTTTCTAACTCCTGATCTCCACCCCAACCCCAGCTCCCAAATGCCGGGATTACAGGCATGTGCCACCATGCCCAGCTAAACTGTTTCTCAGTTAATAGCATCAATAATGAAAAACTGGTGGACCCATGATTAAATGCCTTCCTGCTAGATCCATCATAGAAACACTTCAGTAAGAACTTTTACAAGTCATGTGTCTGGTATCTCAAAAATAGGTTTATTTTTCTTGACTTCAAACCACAATAGTGACTATTTGAGGGGATACAGTTTAAGATTTAAGGGCATGAACCCTGCCATGACCTGAATTTGCATCCCAAGGATGTCACTTACTGGCCATGAAATCCTAAACTTTTTTTTTTTGTAGCTGGGTCTCTTTCCCACCCCTACCCAATGTGATTTGCAAGCTGGGTTAGAACTGTGCTTGGCACACAGAAAATGCTATGTAAGTGTTTAACTGGACCATTTATAAGGTTTTAAAATTGCCTTCAACAGACACCAGTGCATGGCTTTCCCAGGTGCATGAGTGATATCAGTTCTAGAGCTTTCCACAAGAGGAGAAAGTTTTCCAAGTATACCACAGAAACTGAAGATATGTGATCTCAAGTGACCTCTCAGCACACGGAACAGTGCCATGGCTGTTACTCAGGTGATAATTTCATGGAGCTTTCAGCTGAGGCCATTTTCCTCATCTCTTACACACAGTGGAGAAACCCAGCTTGTGCAAAGGCACGCATTGCTGCAAGCCAAGAGCACAGAGAAAGCCGTCTTCTTTGTGGGTTTCGCAGCCAGGGATTATTTACCACCTACAAGTAGAAAATACTTGAAAACTTTGGTCTTTATTCGGTATGTATACTTCATTGTCCCTAAACAATATAGGGTAACAGATATTTATATAGTAATTGCAATATATTAGGCATTATACTCTAGAAATAATTTAAAGTATATGGGAAGGCGTGCATTGGGGCATATGCAAGCCTCATACACTCTATATTAGGGATTTGAGCAGTCCTAGATTTTGAAATCTGTTGAGGTTTTAGTCAATCCCTCAGGGACACCAAGAGACAACTGTATAATTTCTATTCCATGCCTATATATTTTCTGTTTGTATATGGAACAGCCATGGGAGAAAGTCTCACCAGCACTTTACTTCATCCAAAGAAACATTTCATTTTCTACGTTACAGTGACTTTTTATTTTTTGATTTTTACAAGACAGGGTTTCTCTGTGTAGCCCTGGCTGTCCTGGAACTCGCTCTGTAGACCAGGCTGGCCTCTTACTCTGAGATCCGCCTGCCTCTGCCTCCTTAAGGCTTGGATTGAAGGTGTGTATCACTGCACCTGGCTCTCAGTGATTTACATAAGCCCTAAAGGTTACACTAAACCTCTCAGTTAAGATGGGGTAGCTAAGTCTCTGCGACGGCACTAACATCAACACACATTCAGAAAAACATCTTCAACTTCAGGAGCAGCTTTAGCTTTCCCTTCAAAAAGGAACTGACTTATCACAGTAAATGAACACAGTTGTCGGGAAGCATTTGGAGACCACAGAAGGTCCGTGCTTAGTGTGGTGGTGCACACCTGTAATCCCAGCACTTGGGAGGCAGAGGCAGGAGGATGAGGGGCTCAAGGTGACTCATCAGCTGATTGGCGATCAGCCTGGGCTACTTAAGATCTAACTTCAGAAAACAGGATTTTGGAGAAGGAGCGCAGCAGCAGCCTCCACTCAACTCTGAAGCTATCATTTCCTCCTCCACGGTGGAAGGCAACCTGGAAAAGCTTCTCACACACCAGGGTGGGGCGCTCAGTGGCTGCTACAAGATCTATAGTTACTGGAGCCAAAAAGTTGGGGCAGACTTATGGAAATAACTTCTCCAACTGTAAGCCGAAATAGTTTTCACACAGAAGCCCTGAGGCTGATGACACAGTGAGAAGAAAGATCTGGCCTTAAGTTTTTCTAAATGTGCTAGACATAAGTTCCTTTAAGACAATTTCCATTCCTAATGAGGAAAAAAAAAATACATGAAAATAGGGCCTTTGTTCATTCTCTTAAAAAAAAAAAAAACAACACTCCAAACTACTCAGACACTACGCTCAAATCAGGTTTTCCTGAAACCAATCATGATAAAATTTTGAATTAATCTTTCTCAAGCATAGATTCATATGAAGGTTCCAAGACGACTTTCCCTAAGGGTTGAATCATTTATGTCCAATCTCTACAAATTCTTTCGTCTGCGTTGTCAAGCTGCCTTACCCTGATGTTTTGGAAAGTTGCTAGCTCTAGCTTTTTAATTCCAAGGAAAGCTCTGATAACTTCACTGACATTTCCGTCAACGGGTGTTTAAAGTCTTTAAATTACTGTTGCTATTCAAGCTGTGATCCCCAAAGCTAAGGCACTGGTGACCTGGTCACTGTGAGGCCCCATTCGCGTCTCTAATATTTCTTCATAGCCTCATTCCGTCCACCATGGGACAAAAGCCTCACCATGGAGCACAAGAAACAGTTTGGTTCTGTTATTTCAGTGCCTGTTGCCTTAAAACTTTATTGCCCTCCGACAGCTTGGGTGACAAAAGGCTTTTGTAGGCTTGGGTCTAAAACCTTCATTTCACTGGTAACTCCGACAGTGCTGACGCCTGACTATAAAGGCATGGCTGTTCTCTCCAGTTCAAGACAATTTTCTCACCAATATTCTACTAACATGTATCAGCAAACATTTAAACAAGGATATGCCCCGTCTTAAAGGTCTTGCTTTGTTGTAAAAGACAGGGTCTACATAGCTCCTGCCAGCCTGTTACTTGCTGAGGACCAGGCTTGTCTGGAACTCAAGAGTCCTAGGTCTGCCTCAATTGCTGGGATTAAAGGCGTTTTAAAGGTATTTTGATCCATCAGTCAAACAAAAAATGAAAAATAAATAAGAAAAAAAACTCATCAACAAGATTCTACAACTTTAGGCAGTATAAATAACTTAATTTGTTAAGCCCCCCTGACTAGAATGGATGAAATCTGCAAAAGACAAAACAGTATGTAAACATTTTCCTGGAAAGAGGAACATAAGCATTAATATTCAGCAACTTTTTCAACTGTGGATGGTTCTAATCATAACCTCTCTAGCCACAGGCAATGGCTGAACGTAAAGTATTAGTAAACATCCATTTTAAGGGTAGGCCAGGAGAGCAGCTCTTTCTAGCATTTTTCTGAGCTCCCTCTCCATTTCAAATGTTGGTTGTCAGGCTATGACTTCATCCATCCCATCACCTCTCTCTCCTGCATGTATGACATTTTAAATAGAATTGCTATAAAGTAGGATTGACCAGCCTTAACATACCTGACGCTGGATGAAAGTGTGAGGAAGAGTCTACCTTGTGTAGGATTTTATTTCTTTAAAAGGGTCTCATGTAGCCCAGGGTAGCCTTAAACTATGTATCCAAGGATGATCTTGAACTTTTGATCCTCCCACCACTACCCTGAATGCACGTACCACTTACTGGATGCTGGGGATCAAACCCATGGCTTCTGCATGCTAGGCAAATGCTCTACCAAGCTACACCCCAGCTCTGGCAAAGTGTGTGATCCATCAGCAGAGCCCCAGTCCTTCCTGTGACTCAAGTCAGATCTTCCTTCTTCGTGAGCATGTATGATCTAACTCCAGCCATACACTTCTAGCAAAGGTTTAAAACAAAGACCATGCGACAGGCATTTTTAATTTTAAAGAATTTTAATACAAACTTAATATAAACTATTTCAGTCCCTCTTAACATGTAAGACACTGACTCAAAATACTTTTATACCGTTTTTCAAGTATTGCACAATATAAGTACAAAATTAATATTTACGATTACATTTTCTTCCATAATATATAGCAAAAATCTTTAAACCTTTAACAGAAAATACATTTTTTTGAAAAAGCAAATATTCGTACATTTTAATTCCACCACTAAAGGAATATCCTGTACACAATTTCAGAATAGTTGATGTCTTTAAGATGGATATTTTACAATTTCAGTAAAAAAAATACAACATGAAGCTGCTGTCACAGATCACTGTAGTAAAAAGATAGAAATGCAATACCGTGTCGTAGAAACAATATATATATCCTCTGATATTTTACAAACTTTGTACTAAATTAAATTATACAATTAGAAAAGACCAATAAACCCACTTATTAGTGCCAATTTTTTATATAAAAAAATCAGCCATGTCCTTGCTATATCTTAAATACTGTAAGAGGCAATATCTGAGAGTATACTTTAAAATATACAGTCAGTATAAAATAACTTTGTGCTTGGTTGGCAAATGAAAAATGATGCATGTTTTATTTTGTAACCAAGCTTGAATGTATCCTTACTATAAGCTTTAAAAAAAAAAAATCTCAAGGAGGCAAAAAAAAAAAAAATTCCCCCTTGGGCCGATGCATTTTAACTTGTACGATACATGTTCTCTCTTCTGTTTTTTTTTTTTTTTTTTTTTAGTTAGCCATAACAGGCTGGAATTGCTGGTTAGAATACTGCATGTTATTTAAGCTAAAATTCAAGCCATCTACGAAAGACTTCTCGTTGAGGCCTCCATAGGCCGCAAACACATCAAAGGCATTACTGTACTGGAGAGGACTGAGGTTAAGGGGGCTGTCACCTGGGAACATTCCATTGGTACTACTACCTTGACCCTGCATATTAGGAAAAATAAATTCCTTGGCATTGGGGGAAAGAGCAGAGGTTTGCTGCTGCTGCTGTGGAGGTGGGGGTGGAGGTGGCGGCTGGGCTGGCTGCTGCTGCGGTGGCTGCTGCGGTGGCTGCTGCTGGTTGCCCAGGCCCAGCCCATACAGAGAGTGCATGGAGGAAGAGATGGCTTTCTGCTTCAGGAGCTCGTTCACATTCAGGCCGAGGTTGATTGGAGAAGTGCGCGCTACCTTGCTGCTACGCCCGCTATTCTTCATTTTGGTAGAGCCGAACTTGGTGGCAGCAAAAGTGGCAGTGGTAAAGGTTAAAGGCTGAGTAGACCGGGGCATGAAGGTGGGGCTGACAGCCGCAGAGTGACCGAAGGGAGGCGAGGGCGAGCTGGACACCGAGGAGGCAGGGTCACTTATGGGCATGAAAACCTGGGCCTCTGGGTTAAAGCTGTTCTTGATCTCCTTGTCCAGCTCACATCCATTTTCACCACTGTCATCCACGTAGAGCACCTTCACTGGTCCCTTCTCACCGATTTGGTAGGACACCTCAAACGGGTCGATCCAAACGCTAAGATCCTGTGGCAGATTGCCACGAACATCATCGATGTCCAAACCACTCTCTTTGGACGCTTGTTCAATCACGGGGTCCACTTTCTCCCCTACATGTATACATCTAAACCCTGATCCTTTGTATGGCTTTTCCGGATACCAATGCCCTTCATACTTCTTCTTAAGAAGTCTTTCAAGCTCTTCACCAAAAATGTTGACACGTCTCCTGGGAAGCTTATTGTACAAGTATGAAATAATAAAATTTAGTGCTACTTGGATTTCAAGCTGCATAGCTGCGTTGCCACAAAAGTTAGGTTTGTTTCAACTCCTCCACCAGAAAAATAAAATTTTTAAAAATCAGTTTGTGGCAGAGAAACAAATTCTCATTCAAAGTGCTGGTATTATTCTTCAACCTTTCGTGATCTTGTTCCTTTAAGAAAACAAAACAAAAGCAAATACGGCCAAATAAGATTAATGTAGTCGCTCCAAAGCTTTTTACCCAAAGCAATTTCACTTTTGAAAATGTCTACTAGGCTAGAAAGCCTGGAAAATACCACTACAAAATAAAGGAACAGACAATAAAAAAAAAAATCACTAAGATTCGTTAACAGATTTACAGGTAAAATAGCATTTTGATCTATTACATACCGTTCTCCAGCAGAACTTAAGGCAACTCCAGATTATGTATCCTTTCTTTACCTCAAGCGTCAGTGTTTACTAGGAGCTGTATACTGAATTCACCCACCCACATACACACTCCACTTTTAGAAGTTGGTCATTAGTTTCCTTGCTGTTCACCATTTTAGAAATGACTCTTGTATCTTAGTTCATTTTGGAAACTACATTTAAATCTGTTCTGTTAAATATTTGGGAATCTTATAAATTACAAAAATTACTTCCAATTTTCAAAGTACACGATGCTAAAATGAAAGGTACTAAATGAACTGTCACCTTGGTAAAGGATAGAAAGCAAATTATTTATCCCCTATAGTTTCAACCATGCCAAGGGCACGCACATACCTGCTCTTCCCAGAGCCTTTTTCTTTTTATTGTGTACTGTCCCCCCCACACCCCTAATTCTGAAATTCCTCTCAGCTGCAAGAAGAAAAACAAGCTGCTTAAAACTCAAAGATCTGTTGAAAGGGCAGGGTTCCTCAGTTTTATTCTAAATTAAACAAAAACAAACAAACAAAAAAACTTCTTTCCTTCTCTGGATAAAACAACAGCCCCTAGAGAGGCTCCTACGGTAAGGTCGACCTTTAAACGTTTGCTGGGTCAGCACTGGGTGGGGGGGGGGGGATAAGAAAAGATCAAGGACAAACAGAGGTATTTCCAAGGGAGAGCTATTCGTAAACCGAGGTTGATCAAAAAGGGCATTTAAAACAATCAAGCTGGCGTTAATCCGTCTGTTCCATTTTCCATATTCTTGGTGACAAAGGGCAAAGAATCTTTCGTGTGGCCCCCAAACTACACTTTCCAAGCCGAAAGCCGAGCGCCGACAGGGAGAGCAGATTCAGCTGGATTGCTTAAAGGTGCAGGCGAGCCCAGCCAGGCTTGGGTGGAAGGTAGTTTTTAAAGCAACGCCTTAACACAGGACTGTGAAGAATTACATAAACAGCCAGTTGGGTCTCATTAGATTTCTGCTCACAGCGCCGGGAGCCCGAGCGCTACGGCAGCAGAAACAGCCAGAGGAGGTGGAGAAGGAGGAAGACTACTAGCCTTGCTCGGGGAGGAGCAGCTCGGCCCCGGGAAATGGAGAGCAGGCTCTCCCGCGGCCGCCCCGGGAACGCGGCCCCCGGCACCGGCAGGTCTCGGCGCGGGCCGCCCTGCCTTCCCCTCCCCCGCCGTAACCTGACCCTGCCGTCCCCCCCCCCTCCCCGCTCCGCTCCCCGCTCGAGGCTCCTGGGACCCGGCCAGCATCCCAGAGCACCGGTCCCGGCCCGATCCCAGTACTCCGGCACCCCCTCCCCCGTGCCCGGGCGCCGCTCCCCACCCCGGGTGTTCCCTCCTCCGGGCCGCCCGCCGAGCCTCGGGGCCGGGCTTCCCGGAGCCACTCCATTCCCTCGGGTCCCCGCGGCTGTCCCTCGGCACCCGGGCTCGCAGGGCGCTGCAGCCCCTCCCTCGGCCCCTAGCCGCCGCCCCACCGTACTTACAGGCTGTTCCGGGGCTGCGGCCGCCGCCGAGCCGCGGCTGGGCGGGGGAGAAGGGGCGGCGGACGGGCGGGCGGGCGGGGGCGCGGGTGGGTCGGGAGCGGTGAGGCGGCCGGGTGCAAGACGTCGCCACCGCCGGACGCGCGACGGACGCTTCGGGCGGGCCCGGGAGCTCGCTGCTCTGGCTCTGGGGTGGAGGGGGACGACAGGCTCAGACGAGCGCGCTCGCTTCTCCACACAGCCCGGCGGCCCGGCCCTGCGTCCCCGTACAGCGCCCTCTGCGCGCCGGGCCAGAGCTTCGCTCCTTCTGCCGCGGCGCGCGCCCCGCCTCTCGTTTTATAGCCTCCTCCCCGCCCCCAGCCTCCGCGGGGGTGCGCGCCGCTCGCGTCACAGTCCCGCCCTCCCCACCCCTCACCCCGGGGCCGCGCCGACTCCGCCCCTGCCCTGCCCCCCGACGCCATTGGCCAAGTCCCGCCTGCCCACGTCCCGACGGCCGCCGATGGATGGCCACGCCCCCTGGGCACGGTTACGGCCAATGAGCCGACAATCCCGAGAGGCTGGGGGCGGGGTTAAGCGAGATCTTGGGACGGGATTGGAGGAGGGCTGTAGGGGTGGGGCGTCTGGACGGCGGGGCCTGAGTGGGGGAGGGGAGCGGAGCAGGTGGCGGCGCGGCGGGGGCCGGCCGCGAGGAGAGGCCGAGGCTTGGGGAGGGGAGGGAGGGCAGAACACGGAAAAGGCTGCTTCCGAGTGAGACCGTGGCCGAGGAAAACCCCACTCGTAGGCGAGCTGTCCTTGGGGCTCCAGCCCACCTCCGGGTGCCCCGGACTCGTGCTCCCGATTCATTGAGTGTAAATCCCCGCAGAGCCTAGGCCAACTGCCACCCCGAGAGTGACAACTGCAGAACCTGGGGGCGGGGAAGGAAGGCCACCTCGCTGCACCTCCCGCCCAGGTGACAGTTTAACTGCCTTTGCAGTCCCTCGTCGTCGTCCTCCTCCCCACCCCCCGCCAGACCTCCCCGGGTCACCTAGCAGCAGCTTGGACTTGGAGATGGCTTGAGATCGTAAGAATAAACGCCTTGTATCAAACGTCCCAGCTAGCGACACGATGCCAAACAGCCTATGTGACTGCGTGTGCGCCCACGCGTGCATTTTGAGGGCCTTTCACCCAGGCGCACAAAATAAACCCGGTGCCTTGCTGAGGAACCTTGCGAGAGTTTTCTGAACTGTGTACGGGTGTCTAGGGAGTGGGGACGCAAGGGACTCCAGGGGCGCGGATAGGCGCCGTTTCCACAACCTGCAGCCCAGAAATCCGAGTTACCTCGGGAGTGGAACGGGGCGTTCCTCTTGGCTAAAAATATTACTCACAGGTAGCAACGATGCCTGATTGGCCGCGCCGGACCTTAGCGGCCAGGCGATTGGCTGTCTGGTATCCAGGAGACGGACGTCAAACTAGGACTGGGTAAAGTCGAGAGAAAGTCTTGGGGGAGCCAAGGAGAGGAGGGGGTGAAAGCGAAGCAGTGAATGAAACGCCCAAGGCCCGGCCTTCTCCTTCCCCGTCGGTCACTCGGGGCATGCTTCCTGGAAAAATAAAAAACAAAACGATCCCCGTGCTGCTGCCTTGCCCTTAACACTGCAGGGCGGGCATTTCTAAGCCTGTGTCTAGAGGTTAAACCGCAGCTCACTGCCTGTGTCGACCATCTGCCACCCAGGGCACAAGCCCGCGTCTACGAGGCTTGCCAAGAGAGAGACTTTTCGTTTTATGGATGCAGAAGTCTGGATGTTGCCTTTTTTTGCACTCGGACCTGCTTTGCGTGGGTTTCCACCTCCTCTTTTAGAAGGAACAGCTTTGAGAAAAGATATTTCTAATGTCTCAAAGCGTGTGAGAAGGGGAGGGTGTAAGGAATGGGCGAAGGGGTGGGGTGGGGACCGGTCAGGTGACCCATTTCTTGTTTATTGCACAGGTTCCTAAAACTTGGGCAGCGTCTTAAGAACATAGAAGTTTTACTCAGAAAGGCTTTTAATTCTGTTTTATATTTAGCATTTGGGCTTTCTAGTTGCAGACAGAATGGGATTAGGTTTTGAAAGCATGACGAGCATTTAAAATTAAAGTGTCTTGCAGCAAAATATTTTTAATATAAGTTATCTGTCCATTGTTTTCTTCAGTTACGTGGTTTTGCTCTTCTGAAGTAAACGTCAATTTGTCACAGAAATCAGGCATTTAAAATCCTATGGTTAGTTGGGCACAGAAATTGTAAGAATCTAGGTAAAATATTTTGGGAATGATGAACCAAGAGAAACACTTTATTTTTCATGTGCCCTAGAAGCATAATTTTTTACCATTAGGCAAATAGCGTTACTGTACCAAACACTCAAAATTACAGGCACATGTGCTGGGCCATGTGTCTTGGTTTGTAATTTGGAAAATATATCACTATAATTAGGGCACATATTAGGCTTGGCGGAGATTGAAATGTCTAACTAAAAATAGATGAATCATAATTTTGTTAAGCTTATCTATACTTTTCAAGAATTCTCTAAAGGAAAGAAGCAGTTCTCTCTCTCTCTCTCTCTCTCTCTCTCTCTCTCTCTCTCTCTCTCTCTCTCTCTCTCTCTCTCTCCTGAATTTCTTTGATCTACAATCCCAGATAGAAAGTACCAAAGCACTTAGCTGTTATTGACTGGTTAAATATTAGTAACAGCAGTTTAAAAATGCATGAGTTAGTGGGGCATAGCGACACACGCCTGTAAATCCCAGCATTCAGGTTGAGACAGAAGGATTACATGTTCAAAGCCAGCCTGGGCTACAAGGCAAGTTCCAGCCAGCCTGAGCTGCATAGCTCAAATAAAATAAAATAAAAACAATAAAATAAATTGTTATGGGTTCATTCCAGAACTCTTGAGGGTGTGGGGTTGGGGTATAAAATGGTCTCACCCCAAAAGCCCAACTATAGTGCTTATACCACCACACTGAGTTTAAAATACATTTTATTCAAGTCTTGTTCTTTAAAGGGTTCCTCAGCTAATCACTGTTTAACATTCACTTTAGAATTCTACAGCAGTGTAGACCGCTAGATCATCACTTAAACATATGGATTTATAGAGATAAAAAATTGATCTCAGGCTCCAGGTAGTGCTGCAATCAAGAGAGTCTTCTTCGGACTGATGACTCATGCCTGTAATGACAGGTAATCAGGAGGATGAGGCAGGAGGATCGAAGTTTAAGGCTTGTCTGGGTTACAAAGTGAGTTCAAGGTCAACTTGGTAAGACTGTCTCAAGAAGTAAAAAAGAGCTGGGGCTGTAGCTGAGTGGAATAAGCTGTGACCCCAGCACTCCTGAGAGGCTGAGTCAGGAGGATAGCAAGTTTTAAGTCAGCCTGGGCTACATAGTAAGACCCTATCTCTACCACAAATAAGTAAAAGAAAAATAATTGCACAACGTGTAGCTGGCATGAGTCTGTTTCCCCTTGCCTAGCACGTGCGAAGACCTACTAGACAATTCCTGGAATCCCAAAGTCAAGGGAGGAAGTGCTCACTAGAAACACAGCCTCCCTTCCACATCCTCATCTCTTAAGGAATCCTGGAGGGGCGTGTGTCTTATAATAAAGATAATACTTGATTGGTAAATATCCAATATCGATCCAATATCATAAAGTACAGTGATTTAAAGTGTCCTGAACTGTACACACACACACACACACACACACACACACACACACACACACACCTCATCCTTATTTCTGAGAGGAAACCATCCTAAATTTTATAACTCTTATTCTGCTTCCCTGCAAACAGAAACAAGATTACTAGAGAATGGCCCCTTCCCAGAATGTTTACTAAGGTCCATAGTACTTGAGAATTGACCTCTTTTTTAACCTCTAATGCAAAATAAGGCAACTACAAATATGTTATTATTGTAACTTGTTTCTTCTTAAATAGTTGTGCAACACAAACCATAGATATAGGTTTTTAAATTAGTAAAAAAAAATTATGCTGGGTGTGGTGGTGCACAACTCTATTCCTAGGAGAAACTGAGGCAGAAGGATTTTGAGTTCTAGGTCTGTCTTGGATACACAGTGAGATCCTGTCATAGACAAAGATTATATGCTATGGGCCAGGTATGGTGGCTAGCATCTATAATGCTAGTACTTGGAAAGTAGGGGCAGTAGTATCAATAGTTCAAGGTAATCCTAAACTACATAGTAAATTAGAAGCCAGCCTGGACCTCATGAAACTTTACCATATATATATATTATTTCTCTTATATATATGTATATATATACATATATATATATATATATTATGTTATGCTAGGCAAGGGGGCAGAAAGTCTGAGGGAGGTGAGGCATGCAGATCTCCAGCCTGAAGGTCAGCTGGAAATACAAATTGAGAACCTATCTCAACAAACCCAAACTACAAAGTAATCATTGAGTTGTTGCCAACGAAACCAGTTCTTTCATAATTGTTTCTCAAAGGTTGGCAATGGAGTGTCTGAGGAAACTTCAGTGCGGTTTTCAGCAGCTTCTCCCCAGGTTTGTAAAAGAGGGCCTGGCCTGCTCCAGGACGAACTGGCACTAGGTGTAAGGCGTGTCTTCTAGTGTAACTAAGCAATACTAGAGGACTCTGAACAAACCTAATCATCTCTTATGCCAGGAATTCATGGAGGCCACTTAGACCAATAGGAGGCCGCCTCTAATCTAACCTGCCCCCTCCTGAATATCCTCACGAGCAAAAGTCTAAACCAATTCTCCAAGTGACTTTCCATTAGCACAAGGGGAGAATTTTGATTTTGGCAAGATATGATTGCACAGATTCTAGGAGCAGTACTGTGTTGGCGACATTCTGAGTAC
This sequence comes from Alexandromys fortis, assembly GCF_014885135.2. Classification (NCBI taxonomy): domain Eukaryota; kingdom Metazoa; phylum Chordata; class Mammalia; order Rodentia; family Cricetidae; genus Alexandromys; species Alexandromys fortis. Next base: position 6,160,765 of record NW_026067974.1, on the reverse strand, counting down.
AAAGAACATTTATTTAAAGTTCTCTAAGAGTGAATGTTATTAGAGTACTTAAAATACATCTTAAAGCTTGGGCTGCATATGTTATTATGTAGCCTGGCTTACTAAAATTATACACAACCAGTTGTGGCAGACACTGGTGCAAGCTGAATGGATTCCCACGGCCCCTCCCCCTGCTAGTCTTCCCGACTGAAGCTAAGTGTATGCTCTCCCAGGCTTCAGTGCAATCGGGGCAGCACGGAGACACAGCTTTGCCGATGTCATGCCAAAAGTCAGCTGGGACAGATTGTGGGGGAGCATTTCTTTTCAAAGGGGTTTGCCCCAGTCACTATTACCACATCCCAAGCTGTCCTAAAACCCCATCGCTCATGGTAGAAAGCACCCATTGTGCTGTGTCCATGGACCTCGCCGGTCAGGAATTCAGGAGGCACGTGGGCATGTGTGGCTTGTCTCTGCTCTACAGTGACAAGAACCTCTTGACTGGGAAGACTCGGACACTCACAGAGAATCATCTGGAACTTTCTCCAAAGCCAGAAAGAGGTTTCACTGTGCTGTCAAACGTGCTGGCCACATGGGCTACTGAAGCCCTTGAATTGTGTGGCCCGAGTGGCTAAGAACTGGATTTTAATGTTTTTTTTTTAATTTTAATTAAATTGAACTTTAAATAACTGTGAGTGGTCAGTGATTTCTAAGTCAGACTGCACAAGACTGGAGACGCCCAGGCTAACCCCTGGGCTAAGTCTAACCAGGCTCAGTTGGTGCTGTTGCTGCTTGACCTCTATACTCCCTGCTGGGCCTGGCCTTCTCATGCCATAGCTGCTGGTTCTAAGAAGTATCCCAAGAGAGAAGAGTCCACATAGAGAGAGCCTTGTGGAAGCCACGTGGCCTCCTATGACCCGGCTTCCTAAGGCAAAACACCACTACCACCACACTGTGCAGATGGAAGTAACCACAGCTAGATTCCCTGGGGGAGGGGCTAACTCACCTCTCCAAGGAACAGCAGCCGGGCATGGTGGTGTAAGGCTGTGATCACAGTGGGAGGAAAGAGAATTCAAGATTAGCCTAGACTATATAATAAGACCTTGTCTCAAAACCTAAGAGAGAGAGAGAGAGAGAGATGATTTGTGGTGTGTGTGTGTGTGTGTGTGTGTGTGTGTGTGTGTGACATACCTCAGTATTTCCCTGACATACACAAGGACCTGGGTTGAATCCCTAACACTGATAAATAATAAAGAAATGAATAAATAAGCCATTATAGCACTGTTGCCTTCTTCCTGCCTTTGAACATGAATCTGACTGCAAACCTCACCAGCTTTTCTCATAAACATGAAAAAGAAAATATAAGTTAGCCACAGAAATAGGATCTCTGACCAGCGCTAGTAACCGTCTAGGTCTGGTTTACTTTTTAAACTGTTTTAAGTGTTCTGAAACTCACAGTGAAACTGTACCCAGCAAAAAAAAGCAAAAACAAAACTAAAAGCAAATAGACAACAGCAAAAGCAAAAAACCAAAGTTATCCCCATGAGTAACTAATGTTCTTAAGGCAAGAGAACCTGAACTCAATTCTCAGAAGATCAAGAATAACGTATCTGGGTGGGTGAGGGGTGCAAGCCTGGTGACCTGCGTTGGATCCCTGGAATTCACATCGAGGTGAAGGAGAACCAATTTCACACGGGTGCACTTTGACCTGGTATGAACGTCTGCATTGCCTCCTGTCCCCAAAAAATAAATTTTTAAAAAAATAAATTCAGGCCTCAAACCTAGAAATCTTTGCTGTAGGAAATTTGGATCACGCACACAGGTAAAAGATCAGAAGCTGAGGCTGGAGGATCACAAATTCAAGCTCCGTTTGGGTCACATAACAAATTCAAGGACAGCCCGAACTATACAATTAAGATTCTGTTGGGGCTGGAGAGATAACTGAGCAGTGAGGAACACGGGCTGCTCTTCCAGAGGATCTGGGTTCAAATCGCAGCACCGACGTGGCAGCACTCAACTGTCTGTAACTGCAGTTCCAGGAATCTGACACCCTCTCATCAATGCACATAAAATAAAATGAAGTAAATTATTAAAAAGAGAAAAAAGGACTCTGTCAAAAACTATAAATAAAAAAAGTGAGAAGAAGAGGGGTTGGGGTGGGGGGACGTGGGGCATACTTTTAGTCCCAGCACTCTGGAGGCAGAGGTAGGCTGATTTCTGAGCTTGAGGCCAACCTGGTCTCCAGAGAGAGTTCCGGGACAGTCAGGGCAGTACACAGAGAAACCCTATCTCGAAAAAAACAAACAAACAAAAAATCAGGCCAAACAAACAAAAACAAGAAAATCATTGTTGTGAAGTAATAACCACAATCCTGCTCCATTCCTTTCTGAGAGAGAGAGAGAGAGAGAGAGAGAGAGAGAGAGAGAGAGAGAGAGAGAGAGAGAGAGAGAACCTGCATATACATATGCGGAAGCCAAAGGAGGACTTCAAGTGTCCTGCTCTATCAGGCCTTAGCCTTATCCTTTTGAGAATGTCTCTCTCACTGAACCCGGAACTAGGGTGGGAGCCAGCAAGCTCCAGTGGTCCTCCCGTCTCTGCCTCCCACAGTGTTGTAGCTACAGGTGTGCAAACAGCCGCTGGGTTCTTACACAGTGCCGGCTGGGATCTGCTGAACTTGGGTCATCTCCGCAGCTGAGTGCCCCTGTGGTTCGCTCAGCACCACATGGTTCTTACTTTCTCCGATTCCCATCTTTTTTAAGGACTGCAGCTATGTCCCTGTAGGTGGATTTTCAAGAATTCCTTTAACCACCACTGTTGGGCATTTGTTGACATTCTATACTAAACATTTTTACATAGAAATTTAGCTACTTCTCTGGTTATTTCCTTGGGGAAATTAGGCAGCAAACTTAACCTGGTCATGTGTGTGTCTGTGTATGATTGTGGGTGTATGAACACCCCGGTGTGCATGTAATGGTCATAGGACAGCTGTGTGGACTCTCTCCCCTTCTTTCGTGAGCTCTAGGGACTGAACTCAGTGGTCAGGCTTTCCCAGCAAGCACTTGAGCCCCTGAGCCATCTCACTGGCCTTTCTTAGAGCTATGCCTTTCCTCTGAGTTTCTGCTAGGGTTCTTGATGCTTTACAATTTGGTGATGGTATTGCAATTTGCAAACTAAAATACATGCCTGAACATGACCCCAATCCTAAATGTTGCTCTAAAATTTGCCCAAACATCTCACACCTGTGATTTGGGTGCCTCAGAGCTCCGATTCTAATCTGTTTATAGCATTCCGGCTGACTCAAAGATGGTCAGGTGACGGTTTTGTTTGGTTGGTTTGGTGTTTTGAGACAAGGTCTCCCTACGATGCCCTCCCTGGCTGGCCT
>NW_026067974.1:6042922-6155794 GCF_014885135.2 Alexandromys fortis | reverse complement strand
AAAAAAAAAAAAAAAAAAAGAAAAGAAAAGAAAAGAAAAGAAAAGAAAAGAAGAAAGCAGGCTGAGAAAGCCAAGGGGAGCAAGCCAGTAAGCTGCAGCCTTCCATGGCCTCTGAATCAGCTCCAGCCTCTAGGTTCTTGCCCTGTTTGAGTTCCTATCCTGACTTTCTTCAGTGGTAAATAGTGACATGAAAGTATAAGTCAAATAAACCTTTTCCTTCCCAATTTTGCTTTGGTCATGGTGTTTCATCATAGCAATATAACCCCATCTAACGCAGCAGAGAAATGATATTGTTGGACTTCTGTTTGGAGCGTGCTTAGCTCTGAACCCCAGAGATTTAGACAGCTCTTGGCACCTGGAATTGCTCTGTCAGTGACTGCTAAATTTATTTTTATCACTCACTAGAATAATCTTCAATTCCATGGGTGGTGGTGGTGCACGCCTTTAATCTCAGCACTCGAGAGGCAGAGACAGGTGGTTCTCTGTGAGTTCGAGGCCAGCCTGGTCTACATCTTGAATTCCAGGTCAGTCAGGGCTACTCTCAAAAACAACATAAAGGGCAGAAGAGGTGGCTCAGAGGGTAAAGACACCTGGGAGGAGCCTGATGTGCTGAGAGCAATTCCTGGAACGAACGTGAAGAATGAAAGAAAGCCCTGAAAACTGTCCTCTGACTTCCAAGTGCAATCTGTGCCACACATCTGACATGCACCCTCCCACAAATAAATGCAAAAAGGAATACTTTTTTGAGGAAAAAATATAACACATTAATAAACATGCAAAATAATATTTAGCCTTCCTAAAAACCCAGGAAATGCAAATAAAGATAATGAGACCAAAGACACTTATTTGCCAGGACTTAGTATTTTAAAATTGCTAGTTGCTAGTGTTGGCGGAAGGAACTGGGGAAGGGTTCATCCACAGGAATTCATAGAGCATGCGTGTAGGCAGCACAGTGGCAGACGGAAACTGATAGTAGTTTGTAAAAGAAGAAAATGTGCACACCGTGGGTAGAAAAAACAGATTTTCCAAGATGCTTCAGAAATCATAGAGAATTGTGAAGGAAATGGGGGCAGTTTAAACATCCACCAATGGAGGATCGCCAGAAGATTTAATAATTAAAATGTGTGTGTGCGCGCGCGTGTGTGTGTGTGTGTGTGTGTGTGTGTGTGTGATCACATTGCACGTGTATGGCCAGTGGACAACTGTTGAAAGTCCGCTTTTTTGTACCCTGGGCTCCCTCTTCCCCAGGTTTGCTCAGCTAGTGCCTTTACTGCTGAGCTGGGGGGTCCAGACTGGGGATTTGGATACATCTTATACTTTGTAGCTGTTGTTGATTGGGAGCCTTCCTGATTGGAGAAGTTACTATGTATCAGAGCTCTCCTCCCGATTGTATCATCTTTCCGCCTCCCAATTGATTTTTTCACACCTGTAGAGTCTGGCTGCCAGGGCAAGTGTGAGGCCACTGTGAGCTACCACGTATTTTCTTCTAGGTCTAATAGAGCAAGATTTGTCTCAAAAAGAAAGAGAGGAACGAAAACAGAAAAGGAAGACCTCCACTATACTGTATAGATGATTTTACAAACGAAGAACTGAATGAAGCGCCATGGGGTTTAACAAAAAATCTCTCTGCTGCTGGCTGGGGCATCCCTGGGTTTTGAATCTTAACTGTTTAACATGGGAACCTTTGGCTTTAAACATGATCCCCAACTCATTCCTCCGCAAGACTGTAATGTCCTGGGGAGACAGAGAGCTGCAGAAAAATAGAATAACCCCAGGTTTTGGTTTGTTGTGTAGGGAAAAGGTGGTTGCAATTCACCAGGGATAGGTTTTTGTTGTTGTTTGTGATGGGGTCTCCTGTAGCCCAGGCTGGCCTCCAACTTCCGGTGTGGCTGAAAAAGACCTTGAACTTCGACTTCCCTCACTTCTCAAATGCTGTGCTTACAGGCACGCCTACAGCATCGTGCCCAGCTTCCATTGTTTCTACATTCCTTAAGTGTTTCACAATGAGCAGTTACCTTTTCTATTAAAAATAAAATATTAAGAGCCTGGAGAGATGGTTCAGTGGGAAAGGAATTTGTTGACAAGCCTGATGACCCAAGTTTGATCCTTAGCCTCACATGGCAGAATAAGAGAACTAACGAGCACAAGATTTCCTCTGACCTCCAGAGATGTGCCATTTTACATACACACACACACACACACACACACGCACACATACACACGCACACACATACACACGCACACACACACACGCACACACACGCACCTGCACACACACACACACACACCATAAATAAATACAGTAGGATAAATAAGTAGGACATTGTGTTCCCTATGATTACTTATTCCATATAATCTACATATGGGCATAGTCCTTTTATTTGGGACGTCATTTGCATGAACATTTGCTTCCAAAGTTTCCTTTAGTTTAAGCTATTCTCTTTTACATAAATGAAAACAGAATGTCAGCTCCACCCCAGCCCAACCCCTGGCAGTTAACTTATCATTTTGGATGAGATCTGATTTTGGTATATTTTGAAACAATGTTTCCGTTTGTTTCAAGAATTCTGTACGCAGATGGCTACAGTGGCTTCATTCAACATTTATACTCCCCTGGCAGAGCAAACTCACCCTTCTGTGAGGTTCCCCCTCCTGCCAGTTCCCTCTCTGAGGTTCCCTTGCCTGCCAGGGTCCATTTCTGAGGTCCCCCCTTCCTGCTAATAGGCCTCTCTCCTACAAAGCTCCTCTTTCTGGTCTGCCCTCTGGGTGAGAAGACAGTGGCCCAGTGCTAGTGGGAAAGATACTGTCCTCAAGCCAAAACCTGAGGAACAAGTCAGGACCCCCTCTAATAGATGGACCATGGGGTCCATCTATTAGAGCTGTCACCTTGGGTCTGGCCCCAGGTCTACTCTTTCCTAGCTCCCCTCCTCATTCCTGCCCCTGACTCTAACCCACTCTGCATTCCGTAGTTGGAAGGATGGGCCTATTAATAAAATGAACCCGATCTGTAGAGTCTCTGGAACCGAATGCTCGTGCTGACTCCTCCAGGTGCTCACAGAATAAGGACACAAATGCAGGCAGAACAAAGGAATGAATAAAGCGATCCCTCTGTATTATCAGGCTGACTGAGGTAGGAGCAGCAGTTGCTGCTGGAGAAGGCCTGGCCGAGAACTAGGCTTTTCAGGGAGGGCATCACCCATGGGTTGGGGTAGGACAGGGCCCTTACAGACTCAGAGCCATTGTCCCAGGTCAGCCAACAGCCACAACTCTAAGGTTGTCAGGGCAGAGCAGGGAGACAGAGATAAGGCTGTGGCGCTGGGTGAGCCCAGCCTGGGAAGGGCTCTGCATACCAAAAAGGGGTTGAACTTTAATCTGTAGGTCAGGGGGGAATCTGGGCAAGGCGCCGGGCAATCCTGCTCCCTCCACTCCTTGCCTGTCTCCACCCTTCTTCCTGCTTTCCTTTGTCCTGGAGAAGGATAATCCCCAAGCACCAGCTGAAGGTGGGCACAATGACTCAGTGGACCCTTTTCCCGGCTCCAGCCCCAGATGGCCAAAGAAGAACCGAAGTCATAGAAAAGAAAGAGGGAGACCCCGTCTCTGACTTCTGTTATGTGGTTTTTAAGATGAGGTCTTGCTGGGTAGCTCAAATCAGAACTCAGGATCCTTCTGCCTCTACTTCCCTGGCATTAGGGTGACAAGAGTGTAAACTCCATTACCAAGCTTAGTTTAAGTGTTCTCTCTCTCTCTCTCTCTCTCTCTCTCTCTCTCTCTCTCTCTCTCTTCTCCCATCTTCCCTTTTTCCTTTCCTTTTCTTTCCTCCCCCTCTCTCTTTCTCAGCAGGGTCTCTCACCCAGACTGGCATTGACCTTCCTAGGTAAATGAGGATGACCTTGAACTTCTGACCTCCTGAGTGCCAAGTGCTGAGCTCACAGGCTTGTCCTATCCAACTTACTTTTCTGTGGTTCTGAGGATAGCAGGAGGGCTCCAGGCATGATAGGCAAGTTCTCTCTCTCTCTCTCTCTCTCTCTCTCTCTCTCTCTCTCTCTCTCTCTCCCAGCAGAGCGGCCCCATAAATCACCTGCTTCTGAACCTGCCGCTGAGTAATGAGAGCTCAAGGTGGCACCAAGAGTCCAACCTCACCTTGACGTTAGTGGGGCCATGGATAAGAGCTGGACTTTCACTGCTGGCCCAAGGCAGGACTGTGGAAGGCTGGTGCTTGTCTGATCAGACCAGTGGGGCCCCTAGTTAGACTCCTGCCTTCCTGGTGGCTCTGTCATGCGCGTTTCAATCTTTCACTCAAACCTGCAGGGATGCTGGGCAGTGGTGGCGCACGTCTGTAATCCCAGCACTCGGGAGGCAGAGGCAGGCGATCTCTGAGTTCTAGGCCAGCCTGGTCTACAAGAGCTAGTGCTAGGACAGGCTCCAAAGCTATGGAGAAACCCTGTCTCGAAAAACTAAAAAAAAAAAAAACTAAAAAAAAAAAAACAAACCCTGCAGGGACTATTGGCTCCTGGGCTTCACATCCCGCTCTGGGGGGTTGAATCTGGGGTTCTGATTCAGCTGCGTTTCTTGCGATCTAACTATGGACAAAGCTCTGCCCTAGGCTACCGGCTTGTGAGGATAGACCATCTGTGACCTCTGCTCTCAGGGCGCTGATAGTCTAGACAGGGGAGTGGGAACAAAGGGGAGCTTTCAGGGTGGAGGGCGAAGGGCTCCGATTCCACTGGAGTCCATGGGATGTTCAACTGCCTTTATAGAGCTACCACTGAGAGCACATGGCCCTTATGAACAGTCCAGTCCTGATGGCTGGTGTTGGCCACTTGGGAAGTTTTGTTGACCTCCCCTGGGATCCCCTGGGATCGTGTCTTGGGCTGGAGAGTCCAACATGATGTCATTCACGTGTCTGATACACTTAGTGCTAGTGACCATCTCTCTAAGTGGCTTCTCATCCACCCAGTCTGTAGAGTCTCTGGAACCGAACACGCACGCTGACTCCTCCAGGTGCTCACATCAAGCAGCTGCTTGAGCTTCATAAAAGTCCAAGGTGTTCAGGTTGTGAAAGGGCCGTGGTAGAAGCTGGAAGACCCTTGCAGGCTTCAGCTCCAAGGTGTGCCCAATACGATTTCTGCCACATTCTGTGGGTTTTTAAAGACCACAAGGGAGTTGGAGAGATGTTAAGAGTGTTGGCTGCTCTGCCAGAGGACCCAGGTTCAATGCCCAGCTCCCACGTAATGGTTTACATAGCGCCAGTCCCAGGGGATCTGGCCTCTGCCGGTGCTGCAAGCATAAAGTACACAGGCAAAATACTCATACACATTAAAAAAATAATATTTGAAAAGGCCATAAATCCAGTGCAGATTGAAGGAAGTGGCAAAGTAGACCCACCCTCCTGGCGGGGGAATTGCCACTTTCCACTGTGAAGGGGTGTAGACACAGGAGGCATAGTTCATATTGGATGGCTACTGTCCCCATTTCCACAGAGGTTAGAAGTTGTGACTATGAGGTGCTAGGCTCAGGATAGAGGAGCAGGAAACCCCTACTGGCTCTTTGATCTTGCCCAGGGCTCTGTTAACTTTCCTAACAGGGTCATAGCTGACAAATTCAGTCCCCTCAACAAGAATCGAACAGTCTGGATACTGTTTAGCTGCCTACCCCGCTTGGAAATAGGGTCTCTCTACGCATCTCAGGCTGGCCTCCAGCTCACCATCCTCCTGTCCCCACTTCTCGAGCGCTGGGATTACAGGCCTGCACCGCCATGTCTGACGTCAGCTACCCTCTCCAGCTGTATGGTTATGTGTTTCACAAGACACAGCAGTGTGCTGGAAGACCTTACGGAGGCAGAATGGAAGGGGTAGCCCTGGTTTGTGGGATTTGCCAGTGGCTGTGGTGTAAATACCTTCTCTCTCCACCAAGTTCAAACTGAAGAAAATCCACTGCCCGTGAGCCAGGAGTTCAGAATAGACCTCCACAAGCTACCTCCACATCCTTTCCTTATGTCCAGCGAGAGGAAAGTGAATATATATTTTTAGAACTAAATGAAACTGCCCTGGACATGGTAATACAACCCTATTATCCCATCTGCTTGGGAGGCTGAGATAAGAGGATCACAAGTTGCAGGCCACCCTAGGAAACGTAGCGAGACTCTCTACAGCTGGGGCGTTTAGCTCAGAGAGGCCCTGGGTTCAATAATAGGTAATTAAGGAAACCTTTATTGGTGGCAAATGAATAAAATGTGATGGGAACCCACAGCCGTGTTTTGGGAACCGGGGAATCTGCACAGCTCGACAGCTCGTCCACAGGTGTGGGAGCGGGGTAGCTTCTGCACAGACAGAATGACGGGCGTGTGTATGATCCGACAGTGGGAGGCAGGCTACTCCCCCAGCGTGTTGAGCTGGGGGAAGAGGAAGCTTTCTTGGCGTGTTTCTCCACACTCTTCATCTCTGTACAGTGAATTACAGATCCTACAGGTAGACTTATAATTAACTAAAACTAATAAAGGCGCATAGACTCATTGATCCTGACAGAGTGCCTGACTCGTGTAATCATAATCTCACATACATTGGGGAGTTGGCCCTGGTCATGGGTACAGTCTGGGTCTAAGATGCAGGACTGTGGACTTTGAATTCAGGATCTCCCTATTCCCCACCCTACCCCACCCCCTTAGCTACCAGACTGCCCTGTCTCCTCTCAGCTTCCCATGGGTGGGGGGAGTGATGGCTCCCTCCATAAATGCCTGTGGGAGGCTGGAAAAACAACACCCTGTAGATCTGGCACGGAACAGAGGGCAAACCCTCACAGGAATGCAAGGTTGGCTGGTCACCAATGGCAACACACCAGACCTCCTGGGGACATACCCTGCCCCCATGAGCAGCTTTGCCACCGTCAGGGACACTTGGCAGGAAACTAGAGCGTGCTTTTAGAATCCCTGTTCTCAGCGGCTGACGTGAGAGGTCGCCTGACCATCCGTTTCTGGTCTCTCTGCTCTGGAGCCCTCATCACTGGCACTAAACCAAAACATTAAAAATGATTTGGCGTAGAGGCTGATGAGAGAGTTCCATGGGTAAAGGTACCTGCCACAAGTCTAATGACCTGAGTTCAGACCCTGAGGACCCACGAGGTAGACGGAGAAAGCCATCTCTCCAAAAGTTGTCTTATGAAAATCGCATATGCTCCCTCCCTAAAATAAAGGAATAGGAAAGAGCTAGAGAGAGGACTCAGAAGTTAGGAGCCCTGGCTGTTCTTCCAGAGGAACCAGATTCGGTTCCCAGCACCCATATAGTAACATCTCAAAACCATCTGTTACTTCAGATTAATATCCTCCTTGGGCTTCCACTGACTCCAGGTAGTTTCTCAAAAACCCACTTTAAAGGATCAAATACATGGTGCACACCTTTAACCCCAGCACTCAGGAGGCAGAGGCAGGTGGATCTCTGCGAGTTCCAGGCCAGCCAGAGTTAGTTGGTGGGACTCTTGTCTCGAAAGCCCCCTGCAAATAAAACTACATACACATAAAAATAATATTTTTAATGGCTTTAGAGCATTAAGTGTTTCTTCGATTCCCTTCCTTGGGTATGTGCCCTTCTATTTACACAACGTGGGCCCCTCAGTGCAGTGGGAAGCAAGCCTCAATAGTGAGGGAGGCGTAGCCCAGGGCGATTTTCCTTGTCACTGGGGCAGGAGGTTGGGAAGGCCTAGTCTTAGTTGAGAGGAGTGTGGGAGGAAGGCCAGAGAACAGGGAACAGCAGATCGGTGTGCTGTATCTGTTTGTTTTTCATGTGTGTATGTGTGTGTCGTGTGTGTGTGTGTGTGTGTGTGTGTGTGTGTTTACCTGTACGGGTGCCATTTGAGTGCAGAGCCCATAGGAGCCAGAAGAGGAAGAATCCCCTGGAGCTGAAGTTGCAGACAGTTGTCAGCTGCCTTTGGGTGTGGGACCTGAACCCAGGTTCTCGGCGAGAGCAGCCTGCGCTTTTAGCCTCTGTGCCCTCCAGCCTCATGTCTCTTTTTAAAAATCAAAGCAGTTGAGATGCTGAGTCTCCCTCGTCTGACAGAGTCCAAGACCCAATGATTCTCCCTGGATCCTCGGTGGGAATTGTTCATTTCTGACCCCCCCCCCCCCAGGAGGGACCAAAGTGGCCGGAGAGCTGGAGGAGAAGCCAGCCCAGCCCTGCCACACAGTCTGACTTCTGCTGCCAGAGCCTGACTTCTCTCTAGGTCTGTGGGTGTGTGTGCCCAGGAATGTGCCACCCCAACTCTTTTGTCTTTGTGTCTCTCTGGGTGCCTACCTCAGCAGTTTACCATGGCAAGTAGTGGCCTGATTGAAGGCCTCCTGTGCAAAGCTGTCTGCAAGCTGTAAAGGACCTCGGGGTGGGCATGGAGAGTTAGGGGTTCATAGGACGTAAAAAACCCTAAGATGGCCAGGAGACAGCCCTGCCTTAGAGAGCGTATTCACAGGTCTTGACACTTTCCTAGGTCTTTTACTCAGTTAACAGGCTGCCGGGGGCCATTATTACCTACAGGTGGTATTCCAACTTCAAACTCAACCCACCCCTTCCTCTGTCTCTGTCTCCCACACGGCCAGAAAAGAAGTACTAGGTCCCTATCATTGCAACTACAAACTCCAACGTTTTGTATGCTTGGAAACAAAGTATGTTTTTGAAAGGCAGGGGAGAAGGCAAGATGTAGCTAAAAGTCACACTGGAGACAGAAAGTTCAGGTGTTGTCAGGCTGTGGTGGTGCATATCTTTAATTCCAGCACTCAGGAGGCAGAGGCAGGAGGATCTCTGAGTTCAAGGCCAGCCTGGTCTACAGAGCAAGTTCCAGGATAGGTTCCAAAGCTACAGAGAAACCCTGTCTCAAGAAACAAAACAACAAAGTGCAGGTGTCAGGCTCAACGGACAAGAAGAAGGCTGTCAGAGAGGGACAGCCAATATGGCCCTGAACCAGAGTGGATACAAGTTAGGGCAGAAGCAAGAAAGTCATTCCCCTGTGGGTGAGGGATTTCAAAGGTGCCAGAAGGGAAGTCGAGGGTGGCTTTGGTCAGTCCAAATACTGAGAGCAGATAGACACCCTGGACCCAGCTCCAGGGCCTGGGCCATGTTCCATCCAACAAAGCAAAAAGCAGTTAGAGTCCCTGAGCCTGAAAGCACCTTGCTGTCTATCCTCCCATCACCCCTGCAAGAGGACAGCATTTCTGTCCACCACCGGCACACTGATCTTAAGAGTAAAGAGCATATGGGGGGGGGGGGGAGGAGTTCAAAGTTCATTTTGATGGCTTCCATCTTGAATGGTTCCTATTCTGAAGCCACGGTGTTTATTCTGGGTAATGTTGGATGGTCGGTGATGGTTGTTTGAATCACTCTATGTGAGTAAATTAGAACATTGCTTGGGGTCGATGAGATGGCTCGGTGGGTAAAGGCGCTTGCTGCTCAACTGATATCGTGAGTTCATGCCCTGAAATCCACATGGTAGATGGAGAGAACCAGTTCCTACAGATTGTCTTCTGATCTCTGTGTGCTTGCTAGGCGTGAACGGGCGGGCACACAGACACACATGCACACAGAATAAATAAATAGATATAAGACATTAGAAAGATGCGGGGCCACAGATTTGTAGGTGGAAATATTAATAAAATATCAGACTCCACTCTGTTTACTTCTTTTGAGGAGTCAAAACCCTGGTCCCCGGAGCCCAGATCCTTGCTGTCATTAGCAGCAGTACCAGGTGGCATGCCCTTTGAGTAGAACCCTGCCCTTCATCTCTGCCAATGGGCACCTCCTCCCTTTTCTAACTTCCTGCTGCGCACATCTTACTTAGAGCCCAGATGCCCCTCCCTGCCTGACCTGCCCCAAGCCATTCACAAGTGATAATGTCATATCATGAGATTAGTCCCTGTCACGCGTAGAAGCTCAGGACTTCTTGTCCACGGGTGAAGGGGTCTCCGATTCAGACTCTCTGTCATTGCTGCTCAAGTCCCATTTTCCACCAGCGGCTGCCAGTCTGATCCATTGCTTCTGTTAAGTGTTGTGAAAGGAAACACACACACACACACATACACACACACACACACACACAAACACACACACTCCACAGGCTCCAGCTAAGTAGCTAAAGCCTGATCTCACCTGGAATCTGCCAGGCATCCCAGTTCCAGGGTCTATTCCCACCAAGACCAATTGCTTATTGCATTCTTTCCTGGCCCCATGGGAGCAGCCAGGCTGCTTGTGGCTGAGAGTAGGCTCCTCTGGGTCCTATGTGTGCGAGCTGAGGAACATTAAGGCATGCATAGGTCTCAACGTCTAAAAAGCCCACAGTCACCGATATATGTGTGTTCCCAGTACTGTCTCCAGGGCCCAGCTGAAACTGTTATAATAAACCCGAAACAAGCCAGGCTCCTGTAAGTCCAGCTAACTCAGGAGGCTGTGGCAGAACTTCCAGACCTTGTAAGTTCGAGGTCTGCCTGGAAGAATTAGCAAGATCTTGTCTCAAAATCAATTTTTTTTAAGGGCTAGAGAGACGACTCGGTGGTGAAGAGTGCTCGCTGCCTTTGCAGAGGACCCAGGTTCAGATCCCAGCACCCACGTGGTAGTTTGTAGCCATCTATATAACTCCAGTTCCAGGGAATCTGATGCCTTCTCTGACTGCCACAGGCACCAGGCGTGTACATGGTACAAACACATAAAATAGATAAACCTTTTTTTAAATGTTATTTTTCTTGCTAGGTGTTGGCAGCGCACGCCTTTAATTCCTCTCCTGGGAGGCTGGCAGATCTCTGTGAGTTCAAGGCCAGCCTGATCCACAGAGCAAGATCCAGGACAGTCAGGGCTACTGTCTCGAAAACCAATAAATAAATAAATATTATTTTTCTCGAATATCAAGTTTGGGGCCTCCTGTTTTTTGGGGGAGGGGGGTTTGAGACAGGGTTTCTCTGTAGTTTTAGAGCCTGTCCTGGAATTAGCTCTAGTAGACCAGGCTGTCTTCAAACTCACAGAGATCTGCCTGCCTCTGTCTCCCGAGTGCTGGCATTAAAGGCGTGCACCACCACCATCCGACTTGGGCCCCCATTTTAATACTGAGGCTGGGCTGAGCGTCTCACTCTCCCACTTCGGTCCGATGAGGTCTACCAAGACAGAATGAGGTTTTTCAGTACCAAGCTCTAACTCCTTCCCATGGGGGTTAGCTCTTAGATCAGCTTGCGGATACCAGCCTCCTTCAATTGCTGTCTTCCCTGATCTTGTCTGCTAGGAAGCAGAGTCCAGCCTCAGATGCAGGTTGGTGGGTGTGTCTCCACTTCCCACTGCCCATTCCTTATCTAGGACTTGCATTGATTGCCTGACTGGACTCTTTCCAACATCGTCAGGCTTTGAATCTTTAACGTGACTCCTGGAAGGAGAGCTTGCTGCTGGGCTCTGAGCCCAACACCAGCCCCCTGGTCTGTTCTTCCATTTTTGCGTGTCCCATACCTCCCGCAGGCCTCCTGCTCAGATCTTTCCTGGGTAAATACCTCATGTGGAAATCTTTGTTTTGTTTTTGTTTTTGTTTTTTTTTTTTCTGGGTATCATGTTTCCCTAAATATGCTAAAGACCACAGACCTTTCTTTCTTTTTTTCAACACATGATTTCTCTGTGTAGCACTGGCTGTCCTGGAACTCATTCTG
The DNA here is from genome assembly GCF_014885135.2 of Alexandromys fortis. NCBI lineage: Eukaryota > Metazoa > Chordata > Mammalia > Rodentia > Cricetidae > Alexandromys > Alexandromys fortis. The sequence goes on along the minus strand of NW_026067974.1, from coordinate 6,144,141 downwards.
TAGACCAGGCTGGTCTCAAACTCATAGAGATCCACCTGCCTCCCAAGTGCTGGGATTAAAGGTGCGTGCCACCACCACCTAGCTAACCTTCTTTCCTCTTCAGTACAAGGTCTCAGGGACTGGGGATTGGTACAGAGATTAGTAATACTTGTTGCTCTGGCAGAAGACCCAGGTTCAATTCCCAGCACCCACAGGGCTGCTCACAAGCTCTGTTACCCCAGTCCCAGAAGATCTGAAGCCCTCTTCTGACCTGCCCTGGCACCAGGCACTAACAGGGCACACAAATATGCAAGCAGAGGAAACACTCATATACATAAAACAAACAAAAAATAAATCTAAATGCAAGGTCTCACTGTAATATAGCCCACACTGTTCTGGAACTTGCTGAGTAGCCCAAGCTAGCCTTGAGCTTGCTCTCCTGTCTCAATTAGCTGGATCCGACCTAGTATGGCAGCAAGCAACACATCCAGTGGAGCACGGGCTCCTGGGTCAGCCTCCCAGGTCCAAGTCCAGGCTCTGCAAGTGCAGCTGTGTGCGACTTCAGGCAAGCCTGAAGTTTCCACACATCTCTCTCTGTCCTCTGGTCTGGGCTTGAGGGGTTTTCGTAACAGCAGGCCTAGCGCTGATGGCGGAGGTGACACCGGTGTTCAGTGGCCTTTGAACAGGACCCAGAGCACACCCTGAACTCTGAAAATGTCAGCTGGACTTCAGAGGGGCAGCCACTGCTATGTTGCACTAATTAGTAGTGAAGGACTTTCTCCAAGGGGTTGAGGGACCCCTCGATTTCACAGTGAGCCCAGAATGGAAACCTAGAACCTCTGCTCAGACGTCCAGCACTCCTGGTCCTTTGTTTGGCTGGCTTTGTTGTTGCTTTCTTGTTTGTTTGTTTTTGTTTTGAGCTATTGTCTCCTTGGGTAACCCTGGCTGTCCAGGACCTTGATTTTCAGTCAAGGCTGACCTTGAATTTACAACCCTCCTACACCAGCCTCCTGAGTAGCGGAATCTCAGGCCCACACCTCCAGGCCTGTTTTCTTACGTCCACTTCTAAGAGGATTGTAGTTGGATTGAGCGGAAGGCCGCTCATTTCAATTCTCCCACAAGCATTACTGTGGGTAGGAGCAGAGCCGGCAGCCTCAGCCGCTGTCCATTTCCACTGGGCCACAGAGCCCTGCAGACCTGCAGAGACATTCGCCGCCGCTAAGCAGGGCCTACTTATGCAGACAGTGAGCCAAGAAACGGAGGGGGACTATGGCTCGCCTGGGAATGATTGATGAGGCTGGCTGGTGTTATCTTCCCCATGGTACAGGCCCACAGCTTTATCAGGAAGCAGCTCAGCCGTGTGGTGCGGCTTTGTCGTGGGCGCGCCAAGGCAGTGAAGGCCGATTAGGGTAAAACAATGCCGGTGACTCACTCCCAGGAAAAGGCTGTGATGGGTCATTAAACTGTCTTGGATCTCCTCTGAGTCCCACACCCCCAAGAGGAAGGCTCTCGGTGTTTATCAGGTCTCAGCCACCCACCTGAAGGGCTTCTGCACTGGGCGCTTGTCTGTGTCCCTCTCAGTATGCCTGTCATCACCAGCTGTGATAGGTATGGATCCCCTGATGTGAGGCTTTCCTCCCCTGCCCGGGTCCTCAGAGGGCAGAGTTGGTTCTCCTTGCCTCAGTTTCTCTCCTGCACATTGGATCTAGAAGTCTGAATTACCCTCTTAGTTTCTGGCCTGGTTCTTCTAATTCCTGTCCAATCTAAAATTCCTAGGTGGATTCTTGTACATTTTGATTGTTTAATTCACTTTCTTATCCCCTCTCTTAAGACAGGGTCTCGTGCCCAGGCTGGCCTCAAACTCACTATGTAGCTGAGAATAACCTTGCACTGCTGTCTCTGCTTCCTGAGTCCTGGGGTTGCAGGCCTAATCCACTAAACTGATCCCATGTGGTACTGGATTTCTGATACAGGGCCTCACGCATGCTGGGAAGCACTATACCAACGGTGCCATAACCCGCCTCCTTATTCATTTTTAAAACTATGTAACTAACTCGTGCTTATTATACTTTTAAAAATACAAATTTCTTATAGTCTTGCCACCCAGAAATACTTTCAGCTGGTGTTTTGGGAGTGCAGTATCTTAGACTCATATTCTGTGCTCTTGGTAGCTGGGACATTCCTGATAGATGCCCCCAACCTGATACCCTGGAGGTTTGCAGATGCTGCTTACTTTTCTTCTCTAAGCTGTGTATGTGTGTGGTGTGTGTGTGTGTGTGTGGTGTGTGTGTGGTGTGTGTGTGTGTGTGTGGTGTGTGTGTGTGTGGTGTGTGTGTGGTGTGTGTGTGTGTGGTGTGTGTGTGGTGTGTGTGTGGTGTGTGTGTGGTGTGTGTGTGGTGTGTGGTGTGTGTGTGTGTGTGTGTGTGTGTCGGGGGGCATGGGCATGCCACAGCATTCATGAAGCAGCAATCAGTTCCCCTTCTACCATGTGAGTTGCTGGGATTGAACTCGGGTCATCGGGCTGGGTGAGAGATGCCTTTACCTGCTGAGCGTCTTGTCAACTCTGTCATGTTTTGAGGCAAGGTGACATCTTGTTTGTTGCTTCCTATGCCAGGTTAGCTAGTCCAGAATTGTCTTGGGATGGTCCTGTGTCCCGTCTTTCCATAGGAGTGTTGGGATTACAGTTGTATATGGCTTTATGTGGTGCCTGAGGACCCAAACTGAGACGACCCCCCCCCAACTTTCCTGGTAAGAACTTTACCCTCTGAACCCTCTCCCCAGCCCTGCAGATACTGCTTCTCAATGAGCATCTACTACAGTCGAGGCTATGTTCATCACATGCATGTGGCTGGAGATCATGGGTCACCTGCATGGCTTCTGCGAATCTCCAGGTTAGAACGTCTCAGGTGCCTTCTAGAATGGCCTTTTCTTGTGCTGGTCTCCTTTCTCATCTCTTTAAGCACCTCTCCTCGGTGCGAATGTGGCATGCAACCTGTCGAATCGGACCCACTCTTAAAGCTGAGAGGGATGGAGAAGCACGCACAGGGGCTTGCCTCTTAAACCTGCTGGCCTGTGTCCTACCCCAGGAAATCATATAAAAGGAGGCAACTCCATCCTGAGAGCTGTCCTCCTACGTCCTCACACACACCACGGCAAGTATATGTGGCACACACACGTTGTACATATACACAATAATCAATAAAATAAATTTGTAAAATCCGTCATTGTTTCCCTATACTATGTACTACTTGAAGATAATAATTGTTTGGGGGATTTTGTTTGTTTGGTTTGGTTTGGTTTTGAAATATAAGGTTTCTCTGTGTGGCCCTGGCTGTCCTGGAACTCACTCTCTAAACCAGGCTGGCCTCCAACTCACAGAGATCCACCTGTCTCTGCTTTCTGAGTGCTGGGATTAAAGTGGGCACCACTAGGGACCATTGGCAATGGTTATGTTTTTAATTAACTCTGGTTTGCAGCTTTTTGTTTTTGAGACAAAAATCTCACTATGTATCTCTTGCTAGTCAGGGACTCAATATTATAGAACAGGCTGGCCTCGACCTCACAGTGATCCACCTGTCTCTGACGCCCGCGTGCTGGGATTAAAAGTGTGTGCTGTAACTTTGGATTTTTTGGGTTTGTTTATGTTGTTTCCCCAGCTTCTACGGAAATGTTTGGTTTACAATACTTATTTTTTAAAAGATTCATTTTTCTTATTTTAATTGATGTGTCTGTAGGAGACATGTGCACGCGAACGCAGATGCCCATGGAGGCCAGGAGGAGCGCTGGACTCCCCAGAGCTGGAGTTCCAAGTGGCGTGAGCCACCACACACAGGTGCTGGGAATGGAACTAAAGTCCTCTGCAGGAGAGGAGCACACTCCTAACGACTGAGCCAGCTCTCCAGACCCCCAGTACTCTTTTTAGCTCAAGAAATGAGAATGTCAGAACAATTTGCTGCCCTGGTCTAGGAGGCGGGTATTTTCTTCTTGGTGTTGTTGTTTTCGCTTTTTGCTTTTTTGAGACAGGGTTTCTCTGTAGCTTTGGAGCCTGTCCTGGAACTAGCTCTTGTAGACCAGGCTGTTCCTCGAACTCACAGAGATCCTCCTGCCTTTGCCTCCCGAGTGCTGGGATTAAAGGCGTGCGCCACCACCGCCCGGCTGAGGTGGGTATTTTTATTAGACCTGGGCACACCATAGATTCCAGACGACTCAGACACTGTTTGTGCCTGCCCTGCCTTCACAGTGCTTCACAGGATAGATGATGTCACCTCATCTGAACCTGACAACAGCCTCGTGAGGCCACAATTCCTTCCATCTTGTAGCTCAGCATGACTAGGGAGCGTATCAGGATCTCATGTGTTGTAAATAACAGGGCCAGAACTGGAGTGAAGGTCAACGTCATGGTCATTCTACAGAAGAGATTGGCATGCTAGTCTCTTACTTTTTAATTTAAAAAAAAATTTTTTTTTTGAGACAAGGGTTTCTCTATGTAGCCCTGGTTATACTAGAACTTGGTCTATAGACCAGGCTGGCCTCGAACTCAGAGATCCACCTGCCTTTGCCTCCTGAGTACTTGCTGGGATTAAAGGCATGCATTGCCATGCTTGGTTCAAGAGTCTTTTTAATTTTAAATTTCTCTCTCTGTGTGTGTATGTGTGTGTGTTTGTGTGTGTGTGTGTGTAAGAGAGACAGAGACAGAGAGACAGAGAAAGAGAGACAGAGAGAGGAAGGCCCTACTGCCATGACACACATCACATGAGCGGGGCAAAGAACACTTTTCTCCCCTAGGCAGGGTCTCTCTTGTCTCTGGCCCTGTGCTGTGTCCCAGTCCAGGGGTGTCAGGTTACGGATGTGGGTGCCATTGCACCTACCCTTTCCCATGGGTTCCGGGGGGTGGAACGCAGGTTGTCAGGCTTGCCCGGCAAGTACCTTCACCTGTTCAGCCATCTCCCTGGCCCCAGCATTCCAGGGTCTTGAATTAGCTTTTTGGATATAGAAACTTGTTTGTACTTAAGGGGTGCCCTCACTGGCTCCCTTCATGGTTGGGTTCTTTGTAATTAAGCAGCTGAATAATCTAGGGTTCACCAGCGTCTCCTGGGGTCAATTGCCCTCCCTCCTTTCCAATGATACCCCACCCCAGTTGTCTCTCCATACCCGAACACTTTCTGCTCAACCTGAGAGGTCAGTTGCTTGTTACCCACGAACATGACGGCATCCTGCCAGTCCGGGTGATGGGTGCAAGGACATGTCCCGAGTGGAAACCTGCTGTGTCGCCTCTGCAGGCTTTCAGCCCCGCTCCACTCAGGACAGATTCACACAGGGCCTGCCGCTCCCACTAATGAGGGCTGGTGACATCTGCCGAGGGCTTAAGCCGAGGGAGGTGCAGCTTTTTCTATTTTAGAAGGCGAATTAGCTTAATCTCCCTCAGCCTCAGCGGAGTGACTGTTGCCTCAGTGGAGAGCCAAGTGGAGACAGAGAGGGTGGTTACTTTTCCTAGGCCACACAGCCCGCAGTGTCGTAGTAGTGCAAACAAAGCTCTTGGTCAGGTGAACGGATATCAGCAGTGTATGACAGAGACGCTGCCCTTATGAAGCTCAGGTGCTCATGATGTGGAACGAGGACTGGCATGCCTCTGCGATGACGCTTCCACGTGCCAGGGACACACGCAAGGTGACAAGGAGCCGCCATGGCCTCAGTGTCCCTTCTGGACTGAAACCTTGATTCCTCAATGTGGCTGTGCTAGTGTGGGCCTGAGTGGGAAGACTTGGGGCTGCGGGTTGTTTATTAGTGTGGTAATGCTTGTCTCCTGGGAGTAGATTTATTTACTTTCCAGGGAGTTTGGCGTGAGTTTCGCTCTCTCTCACTCACACCTGCGTGCCCTTCAGCCGAATGAAGCCCTCACTAGACCCAGCTGGCCAATCTTGAACTTCCCAGAATCCAGAGTTATGACCATGAATAAATCTTTTCTACATAAATGACCCAGTTTTGGGTATTGTGCTGTAATGACAGTATTGTATGCATGCATGCATGCTTCTACCTCTGTTTAAAACATTTTTTATCTATCGATATATATTTACCATGTTGCAGTGTACATTTCTACCTCTGATCAAGATACTTATACATTGTTTACATTTGGAGGTCATTGTCCTCATTTATTTCACAGTTGTTTATGGTCTTAGTCTTTAAGTTAGATAGGTATTCAGAATTATAGATCAATAGTCATCTATGTTTGTCACACTTATAGTTAGACTAATCTTTAGATGCATAGAGATTATATTCTGCATAGATAGATAATCTTCAACCACTTCAAAGAGCTTAGAGTTGAAGTGAGACACAATTGCTCCTGGCAGCACCGATCTATTCCCGAGAGAATGTTGAGCGCCGAAGACACTCCACTTGGAGCTTGTTTTCATCTTGGCAAAAACTGGCCTTTGGGCAAAGAAATGCCCATGCCTCAACCACTGACAAGATATATAGTATCCAGAAATGGATAAGCAGGACTCTCATATCTTGCCAAAACAGGGTAGGACGGTTTTGAAAATTTTTCTTGCCTTTGAAAATGGTCTGTCAGTTATTCTAGGCCTTATCCAAAGTTGGTTGCTTCAACATTGCCAATGAGACTGTCACTAACTGGACAACCTGAGTTCAAACCCCAGAATCCACAGTACTGTGTCCTGCAGACTGTCCTCTAACCTACACACGCATACTATGACATACCCTCCCCCCAACAACACATACACATAAGATAATTTTTTTTTTTTAAAGAAGAAGAATCAATTAGACTTAGCCAGGGCGAGCGAGGCAAGCCTATAATCCCAGCTGCTCCAGATGCCAGGCAGGAAGGTTGCATGGCAAAGGCTGGTCCAATGGCAGACTGGGCAACTCAGTGTGGTTTTCAAAGGGGCACTGTGCTGTTGGGAGTGTAGCCTGCTGTTAAAGCACTCGCCAGGCAAGCCCCAGGATCAAGGTTTTATCCCCCTAGCACCGCAAAAACAGAACAAAAAGATTCATCTGGATCTGAGAACCCTAAAGCTCCCTACTTGGGCCTGTGTGAGTGAGGGTGCCATAAACTAGGGCAAGGGATAAAGGAAAAGGGGGCTCACTTGTCCCTCTATTTCTTTATTTGATAGGCACTCTTTGGGGAACCAGTGAACCCTAGGTACAGAGGCTCTAGCAGTGACTCGGTAGGCCTGTCCGCACAGGATAGGCAGACCAATGGGTGAGGCAGACGTGTAACACTGGGTGGGTGGACCACCTACGGAACCAGAGTCTGATGATAACATCTTGACATCCGCCCTCCTTGGCATGACCAGCCTTGGGGGTGGCTGGTTTCCTCCAGTCTCTCTCTCTGGGTTCGTACAGCCTGTCTTCCCTGGGGAACAGGTCAAGAGCCTTGTGAGGACACCCGGTGTTGGCAGGACAGGAGCATCCCAGTGGATGAGCCATAGGGGTGCCCATTTGGAAAATCAGAGGGCTGGATGCCACCGGAATTAAATGGGAACTCTTGGTTAAAAGGGAGGACAAGCCTAGGGTTTACTGCTGGGAGGATCCATGAAAGAGCAAGCCAGGACATGGGGTGACGATTACTTCAGCCCCCAGAGGAGTGCACTGCTTTCTGGGGCTGTCATGTAGAGAGATATGAGGGTTCTGAGGGGTAGCTAAAGGTCAAAGATGGGACTATAGACCAAGTGAACACCTTTCTTCCACACCACAGGATGCCTGGCCGCCCACCAGGGACCCACATCACTTCATCCCCGTAGGTGGATTGCGAGGAACCAAGCCTGACTTTAATCATTCTATCAGGAGATGGGGGTGGGGCGGGAAGCCAAGGGCAGACAATAGGGCTGGTATGGGCAGGCTTGTCTTGCTCTATCTACTTTACCATCTATAGAGAGAGAAAAGGAGACACCAGCTGGCCTTTGCGCCGGGAACCCAAGAGGGGGAAGGTGATATTCATAGCTGAGGTCAGAACCCTGGGGACAAGGCTTCAAGCCCTGAACCTTAATGAGCTTATGTGGGAAGCCAAGGACTCGTTTCTCCTCTTCTCTGATGTGGACTGTCTAGGACATAAACTGCAGGGTTACTCCAACAGCTTCCCAGATGCTGACGATGCAAAGATCCAGAAGCTGCAGATCCTGTCTGACATCACTGGGGAAGTGGAGACCAGAGCTGGGATTGAGATCAGAGCCCAGGCTGGGCACATCCAAGCCCAGGCTGAGCAGATCAGAGCCCAGGCTGAGCAGATCCGAGCCCAGGCTAAGCTGATCCAAGCCCAGGCTGAGCAGATTCGAGCCCAGGTCGAGCTGATCAGAGCACAAGCCAAGGAGAGTCAAGCTGTGAGAGAGGAGGGCAAAACTAAGGATCAGAACGAAGTTCAGGCCATAGAGAGCCAAGACAAGGCCAAAGGAGACTGTGATAAATAGAAAAGCCAGGGTGAGCACAGACCCAGAAGGTTTGGGGACAAATCCTGCTTGTCTTAAGGAAGTTGAAGCAAATTTGTAATGCCTTTGTTCAGTTACTTGAGTCACTCAAGGCAATAAAACCCATCTTTCCTCTTTATTCAGGTTCACAAGACTCATCCAAACAGGGCAGGCAACAGTGCGGAGCCTGCCCTCTCCTAACTCTTGCACAGAATGTCCTCAAGACCCTTTCATTTTGTCTGTTGTCTACTCTGAAGAATGACCAGGGTAAACAAAACTGGAAGGCTGTGGAAGCTTCTGAGCATGATGGGAGTCTCAGCCCAGTGCCTAGATGCCCAGCACAGCCCCTTCCAAATGTTTGAGTCATTTAGACAAGGCCAGCCACAGCAAGGGAGAGAAGAAAAGATCACAGGGACCCTGAGCAAGAAGGGAGTGTGGAAGGGTGGCCTTGTTTCGGTGCCTGGATTCTAGCATTTCTGGTAGGGCCATTGACTCAGTGGCACAGACGGTGGAGCTGATCTCATCAAAAGGCAGAGGAGGCCAGGAGGAGGCTGGGTACGGGGGTTGCCTGGCTGTCGCCTGATTTCTGAACCCGAGGAACTTGAATTGTGACAGGAGATGACAACAGGCTGCTGAGCCGCTGAAGGAAGACAGGTGCCACGGGTCAGCATCTTACAGATGCCGGAGCTGGCCAGAGCTGGCCGGAGCTGTGATCAGTGGCAGGCCTGTCCCTCTGCGGATCTTGCATTTGGTGGCCTTTGCATCATCCCTCAGTGGCTGTCTCTTCACTAACTTTAATTTGTTGTGGGTTGTTCTTCCGGAAGGGTGAAATCGGCTTATAATGAAGACACATAGCAGGTTCAGAGATCTACAGCTAAGCTTTCTGTGAGAAGTGAGCCCCAGGTGCCAGAACGTTTGTTGAAGACACTGCTCCTCTCCCAGGAAGTTTGCAGTCTCATTGACTAGAGGGGCGCTGATGTCTCGGGAAGGGCACTTCACAGTTTGGACCCACTCAGCACAGGCAGCCTTGGTCTAGACAAGAACCAGTGGAAACATTCCAGAGAGCTTTCGAGAGCAATGGAGGTTGTGAAATGGAGTCTACACATCTCAGGCATAGCCTATGCTCTGCTCTGCCCAGCTAGCCCAGGCTGGACAATGAGTCCCTCTTCCCTTTGCCGGTTTTTTCTACCCTCGTTGTCCAGGAGTCTGTTTAGAATGACGCGGTTTCCTTCTGGATTCTTAAGTGGTCCTCCCAGCTGTCCTCCCACCCCCAAGTCATCTATCTTATTGTCTAAGTGGCTTTCCTAAGGTGAGAAGGCCGCCCCTGCTTGGATGACTTTCAGGCCTCTTCTGGACCAACCAGATGTCCCTTAGCACAAGGCTCCTGCCCTCCCGCCCCAGGCTGATTCTAATGGTGTGCACCTGTATTCCCAGCACTGAGGAGGTTGAGGCCAGACTATCAGGAGTTCGAGGTCATCCTCCACCACATATCGAGTTTGAGGCGGCCTTGATTACATAAAAATAATTTAAGAAAAAAAAAACGAACAAACAAAAACAAAGTCTTCTAAAATCTAGCTTGTCCCATGCTCTGTGGTCCTGATCTTGGACCCCAAAATTCTCCCAGGCTCAGCCAGTCCCTTGCGGCACACAGCTGCTACTCAGATGATTCTTTTCTTGAATCAGTTTTCACGTGAGAAACTTCTATCCACCCTTTGGGGTCTAGTTAAATAAGCCCTTAGGGGTCCTCTGTGACTTTTTTAAACCCACCCTTTTTTCTTAGCCCTCCCACGGAGATTTGCACCCCTCCTTTTCCCTCTGCTCCTCTCTCTCCTGCCCTCATGGGCCACACAGCTAATCTTTGCCCTCTACTCTCTTCAATCCTGTGTGTCCATGTGGGGCTCTGGGTTTGCAGATCTCTGCGAGCAGAGGTCCGTATCTCTGAGGTATTTTGTTCTTTGAGGTCTGGCCAAGACAAGGCCCATGTATAAGATGGTGTGCCAAATGTTCTAAATGATAAAGCTGGAATTGCATACATAGCTAAGTGTTTAAACCTGCCCTTTCCAACAGAACACGCCTTTAATCCCAGCACTCGGGAGGCAAGAAGATTTCTGTGAGTTCTAGGCCAGCCTGGTCTACAAATTGAGTTACCAGACAGTTAGGGCTGTTACAGAGAAACCCTGTCTGGAGTGGGATAGGATATAATACAAACAAACAACCCCATGGGCTTGGAGATTTGGCTCAGTGATTAAGAGCACTGACTGCTCTTCCAAAGAACCCAAGTTAATCCCCAGCACCCTCACGGCTCACAGCGGTAACTCCAGCCCCAGGGGATTCGACACCCTCACACAGATATACATGCAGATAAAACACTAATGTATATAAAATTTTAAAAAATCATTACGAGAAAGAAAACCCCACTCACCTTCAGACTGAGGCTCTATCCTAGAAAAAGAAGAAAGAAGAACAAAAAGGCAATTAGAAGTTGGACTTTTGGATCTTAAAATCCTCTCCAATAGAACCTCTTGTGAGGATGGGCCTGCCTTAGGGGGCTGCCACGTCTCTTGTGGGGTATTTATCACATGTATCAACTGAGCAATTGAAATGTGGAGGATGCCAAGGAGGAGTTATGAAGAGTTTCGTCTAATTTTAACTCACATATTTGCTTTTATTTTATTTTATTTATTTATTTTGAAACAGAGCCTTAGCCAGGCAGTGGCTTATTGGAGTCAAGGAAGCACAGCGGCTGTGCTGCACACCTGCAGAGGCAGGTGGATTTCTGAGCTTGAGACCAGCCTGGGCTATAGAGCGAGTTCTGGGGCAGCCAAGGTTACACAGAGGAACTGCCTCTAAAATAAAAAAATGAAATAAAATAAAATAAACAACAACAAAAGAAAAAAAAAAAGAAAAGCACAGAAGGGAAGAGAAAAAGAAGCAAGGTTTCATGTTGCCCAGACTGCCACAAATTCTATGTAGTCAAGGACGACTTAGCATTCCTGACCCTCCTGTCCTATCCCAACACTGGGATTACAAGCATTGCTGCCATGCCCTGCTAACATACATGCTTTAATGAAAACGCCCCATGCACTAAGTGAACTACACAGATTTACGTTGCCAACTGAGGAAAGGGTTAGCTAATGAGACGGCTAATAATACAGGGGTTTGTCTTGCTTGTTTCCTTGTTTTTATAGACATAGTCTCACTCTGTAGCCCTTGCTGGCCTGGAACTCACAGAGATCTACCTGCCCTGCCTCCTGAGTGCTGGGAATAAGGTATGTGTACTGTGCCTAGAACCAATCTTTGAATATAACAAATAGCAGCAAATGTTTTGACAATTCACAGGGAGATGCTGTCCCAGGCTTAGGTCCCAGTCAAACCTAACATCAGCTGTTTAAGCCATGATCATGCTCTGTAATCCCAGTCCTTAGGAGACTGAGGCAGGAGGATCAAAGTAAGCCAGAGGTTAGCCTGGGCTACATTATTAGATCCTGTCTCACACACACCAGAAAAGGTAGCAGTAGGTAGAGTGTGCTGGGCCTGAAGGTCTGGCTGCAAGTGCTTCTGCTGTACTTTGAGGATGGTCCCTCATGAACACTTTTCCATGTTAGGGCACACACTTTTGATTTTCTACTTTTCAGTGAGTACCCTTCTAAAAGATGGAACTCAAGAGCAGCTGAGTGGGCTACTCCAGCCACTGGGATGGTATTGTTGTCCCAGGCAGGTGAGAATGTTTGCTTAGCTCTCTTGAAGGGGGAGAGAGAGAGAGATATAGAGAGAGTGTGAGAGATATAGATATATATATAGAGAGAGTGTGATATATATATACATACACACACATATTGAGTTAGATAGACAGACAGACAGACTGACATACACACACACAGAGAACACCCCAAGTCTTAGCAATGAAGAAAATATTGATTATTCTCAAAGAAGGATATCTGTTAGCCTGACCCTAAAAACTCCTAAGATGGATTAGGATAGCATTCATACGCATGTGTATGTGTTGTCTATGTATGTGATATGAATATGGGGTGTGTGTGGTAAATGGGTGCATATGTGTGGTATGTGTATATGTGATATGGTGAATATGGTAAATGGATGTGTATGTGGGATGTGTGTATGGCAAATGGGTATGTATGTTGGGCATGTGTGGTGTGTGGTATACGGTGTGTGTGTATGTGATGTGTGCGTGTGATATATGGTGTGTATGTGGTGTGTGTGAATGTGGTGTGTATGGTGTTTGTATGTGATGTATATATGGGGTGTCTATATATGTGGTGTGTTTGGGCATGGTGTGTGTGTATGTAGTATATATATGAAGTGCATGTTTATGTGGTGTGTGTGTGATGTCTGATGTGTGCATGGTGTGGTATCAGTGTGTATGTATGCGGTATGTATGTGTGGTATGTATATGTGTGTGTGAAGTGTGGTGTGTGTGTATATGTGGAGTGTATATGGGATATTTATGCATGTGGTCTAGTATACGTGTGTGTGTTGTGTGGTATGAGTGTATGTATGTGCGTGTATATGGGATGTGTGTTTATGTGGTGTGGTGTGTGTATATGAGGAGTGTATGTGGTATGTGTGTGATGTGGTATATATGTGTGTGTGATGTGTGCACATGTGCTTTCATATGTGCATGCGTGTCGAAGGACTTACACTAGCCGAGCAGGTGTGCAGCACAGCCCCTGTGCTTCCTTGACTCTCCCTGGTGCTGAAATTAAGGGGCCTTAACTCTTGTTCCAACAGCAACCTCCTTCTCCTACCTGCACTTTCCCGCCTCTGAGCCATTGGCAGAGTGTCTGAACACATTTTGGGGGGAAAAATAAGGTTTTACTGATGGTGAGGTGGACCGATGGTCACACAGGGGAGCAAAAGCTGGGTGGGACACTGACGTCCCAAGTGTGAAGCTCTCCAGCTCCAGTGGTCAGCCTCAGTCACAGCCTGACTGGATGGAAAGGAGGCACTGTGTGTCCTGGTTTTTTTTTTTAGAGAGGGGCTGGGGGGGACAGCAGCGGGCAGGAACAGGGTGACGCTGAGCGGCAACAGCTCTGTTTGAGAACACTCTCGGGGTGGTAAGAGCAAGCAAAGGGGAAGCGATGGCAGTTCCAGCCGACACTATATCTGCTTAGACTCGGGTATAAATAGACGCTTACGCCATTTCTGCTGAGCCAGGCCATGCTAACCTCATTCAGGGACTTTGAGGAGACAGAGAAATGTTTTCTGGTGAAGGAACGCTCCCCCGCCCCACTCTCACAACTGGAAGTACCTCACCGCCTTACCAAAACTCCCCAAAGGTCAGGACTTGGGTCGGGACTTCAGTCACAGTCCCTTCACTTGCATTGTAAATGGTAGTCACTTTGGAAATCGGTTGCCTAGCTTCTTAGGGAATGAAGCATCCATTCCAGCATTGAGGAGGTGGAGGCAGGAGGGTGGACTTCCAGGCCAGCTGGAGCTACACAGCAATACCTTGTTTCAAAACAAAAACAAAAACATGCAAACAACCAAGGACCGAGTGGTGATGGATAACTCCAAGGAAACTGCCTCCCAGACTCGACAGAGCTGATGCCCATACGGACTGGCAGAGACAGCAGCAGCATCCACAAGACCCACAGGTTCAATACAGACGGGTCACAGCACTGAGACAGGTAGGGGGACTCAGGGTCTTACTGCTAACCTAGGAGCTACCTGTACAATACCCGCCAGCAGAGGGGACATCACTGGGTATATCAACCACACTCTCAGGCAAGCCCCGTGCCCGTGAGTAGGCGGCCAACACAAAAGGAACTCAGTGGTATGTCTACGGACTTTTTGGTTCACTTTGCTTTGTTTTCACATGTTTTATCCTATTGGTCTTTTTTTTTTTTTTTTTATTATGTATACAATATTCTGTCTGTGTGTATGCCTGCAGGCCAGAAGAGGGCACCAGACCCCATTACAGATGGTTGTGAGCCACCATGTGGTTGCTGGGAATTGAACTCAGGACCTTTGGAAGAGCAGGCAATGCTCTTAACCTCTGAGCCATCTCTCCAGCCCCTCCTATTGGTCTTTTGCCTGTTAATGTTGCTTTTCATTTTTATGGAGTCTCTTTTTTTTTGTTGTTGTTGTTGTTTTGTTTTGTTTTTGAAAGAGAGAAAGAACATAAAGTTGGTGGGGAGGAGTTGAGGAAAGGGAAAAGCCCTATACTGTATGAAAAAAAATTAAGCACCCAGGAGGCAGAGGCAGGCAGATTTTTGTGAGTTCAAGGCCAGCCTGGTCTACAAGAGCTAGTTCCAGGACAGACCCCAAAGCTATAGAGAAACCCTGTCTCAAAACATCAAAAACAAAGTACTGTATCAAGGACTGTGTGTGGTATGAGGTTCTGGTTTGATCCTAAGAGAGAGAGAGACAGACAGACAGAGACAACCAGAGAGACAGAAGAACCACAAACATACCATACCATAGGATTTACCTGCCCTACTTTTGTTACTAACATAACAAGTACATGCATGAAGGCTCATATGCAAAAATTCTTAGACATTTTGTTCACTGCAAACCAGAAACAACCGGAACATCTAAACGCAGGAGAACGGATAACAAATATGACAGGACCCTAAAGAGGAATAGTATTCTACCATTGAAGAACATCTGATATTTGCGATGCTGGGGCTAACTCTCAGGTGCACCACGGTGGACACGAAATGTAGGAGCTGATCTGTCATCAGCCTGGTTGCCTGGGGTGGGGGTGGGGAATTACTAAGGCGGGGGCATGAGGGAAGCTTGTAGGGTGCTGCAAAGGCTCTGCGTCTTCATTCACATGGCATGACACCAACACATGTCTCTGTCATTGGTCAGCATGCCTCAAATGGATATACAAATATGTTAGACCTCAAGAAAGCAGATTCAATAAAGGTATCCCTAAGCAGGTGGTGGTAGCACATACCAGCAGCTCCAGAACTTGGGAGACTAAGCCTGAAGGACTGCCACAAGTTCAGTGCCATCCTGGACTACATAGTGAATTCCAACCAACCAGAGAGCTTTCCTTCCCAAAAACCTGGGTGAGGGCAACAGAGCTGCCCCACAGCAGGGTGGCTCAGGCCAACACCTTTCCAGAAAACCCAATCAAAGACCAGGGAACGTCTCCCTCAAGGCTGGGCGATAATGCCAGGCTGGAAAAACAGGCAGCCTGGAAAAGGCCCCTCTCCACCCGGATCCTTCAAAAGCTGGAATTTCTGGCTGAACAAGAAGGCCTGGGCCAGTCCCTAGGGGCAGGTTCTCCTCAGCTCTGGGCAGTGTGCCCAGCCACCCCTCACACAGGTGGCAGCTCGCTGCCTAAGCAAGACTGGAGTGCCTGGGGAAAGGTGCCCATAGTCCCGCTGGGACAGCAGAGGAGGCCGCAGAGAGAGGCAGCCCTGAGCCACCCCATCTTCAGTCAGTAGCTCGGGCTGATAAATCAGCCTGCAGTGGACAGTAGCGAGACACCAGCCTGTCCAGTCACTGAGACCTTAACTCTGAGTGTGGCTGGCTTTGCAGCCTCCAGAGAGGGCCAGGAAGGCAGAGTCAGGCCAGGGCTGAGCCGTGTACTTTGAACTCTTGGCCCAGTGCTCTTTCCTCCGTTCAGCCAGGCTCCCAGAAGTTGGGCAGCACTGTTAGCAGAGCTGGTTCTGAAGAAACAGAGGGAAAGCCCACAAGGAGGGGAAATGGGTGGGGAATATGAAGAAAACCCAGAAGGCGTGGCACGAGGCAGCCCTGACCCCAGGTGTGGGTCCCCCTGACGGCAGAGAGACCTACAGAGGGCCCGGTAGAGTCTGGCCACAGGAGTCCTCGGGGTTCCCAGGAGCCCCTTAGGTCAGCTCTGGCTTTCACTCTGTGTAAGCACCGCCCCGTCCCTGGTGTCACCTGCACCTGTTTTCCTGCCTTGCTCAATCTCTCCATTCACAGGCTGTGTGTTCCCAGGGGTCCAGCTCTCTTATCTCCCAGGCTGCTGTTGGCCACAGCCTGAAAAATACAAAATTAGTTAACTCTTCCTTTTCCTCAGTCTTCAACACAACCCAGAGCCAGGGCTCAGGACCTCTGGGATCTGGCCCATTTTTGCTAGGGGACCCCTGCCTAACTTTGTCTCACCTGCCCTACATCTCATTAATAAAAAGAAACAATTTCTATTTCTTTTTCTATACTGGGTGTTGACCTGAGGGCCTTGAACTTGCTAGACAAGATCTCTAGTGAAGAGTTATATCCTCAGCCCTCTCTTTTGTTGTTGTTTTGTTTGTTTGCTAGCCTTGGAGATAGGGTCTTACGTAGCCTCGGCTAACCCCAAACTGGTTACGTACTGGAGGATGACTTTGAACTCCTGATTCTCCTGCCTCCAAATGCTGGTCTTGGAGAAATCACCCAACACACATCTCTTCAGCTCTCTCTTTGAGACAGGATCTCACTAAGTTGCCCAGTCAGGCTTTGAACATGAAATCCTCCTGCCTCAGCTTCCTGAGTAGCCGATTATAGTCAGTCCTTATTATATTCTGCCTTTGGAACACACACACACACACACACACACACACACACACACACACTCCACGTCAACATTTCAGGGCCATCAGGTAGCTAACACTCATCTAATAATTATGAACTTGTAAGCTGGTTTGGTAGGAAAGCAATCTGGCTGAAGCTTCTGAACCAATTTTCACGGTCTGATTTCACACGAAACAGAATCCCGAATTAACAATCACTGAAGTGTATGTTTGCCACGTTCCCTGTTAAAATTCCAGGAAAGAACTTGACATTTCAGTTAAGCCTGCGTGGAGAAACATTCCGTTTCTATTAGGCTCTTACAAAGATAAGGGCAGCTCCTCCTCCTCACCGCAGGCCTGGGGCAGGAAGTGGGGATTTAGGATTGGGTGGTCTTTGAGACCCCTCTTGGGCAGAGCCTGAAAGCTGAACTAGAAAATAAAAGTGATCTCCTGAGTCGAGTGGAGTTAGCAGGCCCGTTGGCTAGCTCATCAGTCAACCATCAGGCCCAAGCTTGGACCTCCCGTCTCTGCTGCTGTAGTAGAAAATGGCTTACCCAGATGATCCTGGCCCCCATCACCTCCAAGCCTCCATGCTCCTCTTCTGCCAGCTCAGCCACGGTTAAGAAAAGATGAAGAGCTAATGGCTGTAGGAGCAGAAAGGAACATAGTCTGGGTGCTGGGGACTGAAGCCAGTGGGAAACAGACCGTACCGCCACTGGCCTGACGAGTGCAAAGCAAAGGTCCTTTTGTCCACCCTCGAGACATGCTTTCATTCCACAGGTGGGGAAACTGCCATTCTCTTTCTCTTTCTTCCTTGACAACCCTGGGTCTCATTAACCAGAGCAAGCGTCCTAGGTAGGACAGGGCAAAGCTGGGTTTCTGGTCTGCTTTGTCTAGAAACTCCCAGGTCTGAGGTTTGGGTCCACTGAGTGGCCTGAGCAGCCTTTCCAATCTAATGCACCCTTTCCCTCTGGGTGGGGTCCCCAGCCTTGCATCTTGGCCATCAATCATTCAGGCTGTGCGTCTGACCCAGGGATCAAACACACACACATACATACACACACACACACACACACACACCACACACACCACACATACACCACACATACATACACACATACACACACACCACACACACATACATACACCACACACACATACACACACATACACACACACCACACACACATACACACACACAAACACACACACCACACACACACAGCCCCTCAAAGGTGGGCTTCCAGGTCCTCAGAGTGATTCCTGTCACCTCCACCTAGCCAGTGCCACTTCATTTTCGGGCCACAGACCTCATAGCCTCCTGAACCTCAGGTCAGCCCTCATGTCCACTATCTCATTCATGAGCTGGAGCCAGAGGAGGCTCCATCACAGCCTCCTGGTAACTTCAGTGTGTGAGAGTCAGAATGGGGAAGAAGCAGAGGATCACCCAAGTTCTAGGGGGAAGAAACGGGGGCACCTTTCCTCAGGCTGAGCCTTTCATTTCACGGGTGAAAAAAAAAAAAACTGAGATCCAGGAATAGAAGAGACCTTTCTTAAGGTCACCCAACAGTCAGAAGCAAGTAGTATGTTTGGGAGACAGTAATTCTCTCTTTTGCCTTCTGGTCACCACATTGAAGCCACATGGAGCTCCTTCTACTAAACTTGTACACACATGTACATGCGCACACACACACACACACACATACATATACACATGCACATGTACATTACATACACATGCGAGCATGCGTACACACACACACACACGTCACACTTCTGTACCTTTTTCTGTGCACCCACAGCCAGCTTCACCTCACCTGCCCCTGTCCCCACCGTCCCTGGTGCTGCCCAGACCCATCCCAGATGCCACCTCCTCAAGCAAACCCTCTCTGCACGGTCCCCTTTGCACCGCCCTTCACATTGCCCAGGCTGGGTTAGTAAACCCTCCGATACCTCCTTCAGGAAGGCGGAGTTCAGATCTCCGAGAGCAGCCTGGTCTATGCCTAGCCTGTCTTGGATGTCCAGCAGGTATTTCTGGAAAGAATTATCTTTGTGTATACTGTCATTATGAATGGCCGGGATTGACAGGCTGTCGCTTGAGTCAGCCACCATGCTCAGCAGACTATTCTGACACCTGCGTCTGCACATCATAGCAAGCTGAGCACAGGCCCCATGTCACAGACAAGGAGAAAAGCAGCTGGTCCCTTGTGTCTGGGAGAGGGCAGCGTTAGTGCTGAGTGACCTCTGTGTTCCTGAAAGCCAGCTGAGGAGCACATTGGGGTGATTCCTCCAGTCTAAAGGACCTAGTGTCCCAGAGCCTGAGGATTACTCCCTCCAGGCCCCTGCCTCATCCAGAGGCTGCCCTGCTGGTTTGCAGTCCCAGTATGGCCAGGTGACAAGCATTCTCTGCTGGCTGCCTGCCACAGGAACACAAAGTACCTTTACACACAGCCTCTCTTTGTCCCCTGCTGGCGAGTGCAGAGAGGACAGGCCAAGGGCAAGGTGCTAAGGTGGCAGCTGCTTGTCTTGCCCGAGTAGCCTGCTCTCTTTCACTTGGGGCTTCCTCCTGGCACCCCATCCCGAGGCTGCAGGCCGGACAGGGGGCTCAGGCCGGACGAGGTGTGTAACCCTCTCCTAGCCCAGAAAAACACGCAAGAGGGGCTTAAGGCTTTGCGAGGAAAGTTGGGACAACCATGGGGTTCTCCTTGCTCATGAAGTCTGGGTTCCCTACAGCTAGTCTTCATAAGAATTTGAGAAGCTTTAATCTCGTGTCCCTTAATCAAGACTCATTGAAGCCAGTTGTGGGGGCATACGTTGTTGATCCCAGCACTTCTGAAGTAGAGGCAGGTGGATCTATGTGAATTGAAGGAGAGACCGATCTATATAGTGTGTTCTGAGCCAGTGACACAGTGAGACCCTATCCCCCACCCCCACCCCAAAAAATGCCAGGTGGTGGTGGCACAGGCCTTTAATCCCAGCACTTGGAAAGTAGAGGCAGGCGGATCTCTGTGAGTTCAAGGCCAGCCTGGTTTACAAGAGCTAGTTCCAGGGCAGCTAGGACTGTTACACAGAGGAACTCTGTCTGGAAAAGCCAAAAAAAAAAGGGGGAGGAGGTGGAGGAGAAGGAAGAGGAAGAGGAGGAGGAGGAGGAGGAGAAGAAGGAGAAGAAGAAGAAGAAGAAGAAGAAGAAGAAGAAGAAGAAGAAGAAGAAGAAGAAGAAGAAGAAGAAGAAGAAGAAGATTATTCATTGGGAGATAGGAGCTGGCTTGCTGTAGTCCCAGCATTCAGGAGGCTGAGGCAGAAGAATCGCTATGAGTTTCAGATGTGTATCTAAAGTCAACTGACAACCTTATCAGAGCCAGGATTGCACAGCGAGACTCCACCTCAAAACGAAATGAGACCAAAGGACTCATTGGAAAGCTAGGCTCCCTTGCCTCTTTTCTTCCCATGAGTCAAATCCTTGACCCAGATGCTTGGGCTACCAATGTGTCAACTCTGCTCCCACCCTTGCTCCCTGCTGAGAAGGGGACAGGAGCTCACCCCATGTATCTGCCTGTCACTGACATCAGCTTGTTTGATTCTTGGGGGGATTCAAACACTTCTCCCCACTTCCTAGACGAAGACACCATGGCACACAGAAGACCACACAGGTGCCCCAAGTGTGAGTGGCTGGCATTTGAACTTTGGTCCTGAATGCTGCAGAACCAATTTCCTTGGGATCCCTATCTCCAACCTCTACAGCCCATGTCTCTCCAGGGAAACCCACAGCCCAACACCCCATTGTGCTCAACTGTCTGGCACTGGCGTGTTCCCAGAGTATGGAGAACATATGGTCAGGGGCCAGCCGGGGACGTGGCAAGAGGCAGGCTACTCAGCTGTGGCTTCATCCTGATCTGTCACTGAGGGCCACACAGCCATCTGAACCCATCTGTTTTAGTTTGCCTGTCTTTGCTGGTTCTGAGCCAGGATCTCACATAGTCTGGGCTGGCCTTGAACTCCCTTTTTTAACTGAGGCCGGCCTCAGAGTCCTAAACATCCTTTTTCCACCTCCCAGGTACCGCGATTATGGGCATGCGCCACCACCTGTTGTAGTCATTCTTTGTGTGGTCGGTTTTGGGGTTTCCCCTCCATTCCTGGGGATTCTGATGAAAATTAGCCGCTCATCAGATCACAGGATTTTGCATAGCTGTGCAGGGCAGGCAGACAGTAAGAGCTTGTTGTGGGCCTGTGGTCTGGGGTGGGGATGTTGGGAAGGGCGGAGTGGTGATGTTGAAGAAATGACACAGAAACCCACAGGAAACTTCATCAGAGACCCACGGAAGTCACACCACGAGAAGAGAAAAACTTCTCGATTTTGGCTGAGTAGAGACAACAATAATTACCAGCATTTACAGAAACGGCTTTGAGTCCCCACCTAACTCCCACGAAGCCCGGCCATGAGTAGGATCTCATTAGCTGTGTGTCGGATGAACTCAGATGTTTTACATGATGAAGACGGTGAACTCTCTGCGCCGATGCTCATTCCTCCTTGTCTGTGCTTTCTGGAGCTCAGATGTCTCTTGACAACTTTTCCACAATTAGAAAGCGTATTCCCAGGCTAGTGTTGCTGTGAAATTCAGTTACCTTGAGATTGGCCAGGTTGCAGGGAGGGCTCCAGGGCTTCCGGGCAGCTCACAGCTCTGGATACACAAAGGGCTAGAGACGGATCAGGTGTCAATCTTTAAAAGGCAAAACAAAACAAAAAACTTGGTACTTTTTTTATTACTTGAGTGCCAAACTATGTACATCTGTATTTTTTTTTTGTGACACATGGGTGCACACACACACACCACACACACACACACACACACACACACACACACACATCAATGTCTGCTAGGGAGGGGTACCTGTTGTCTTATTTTTATTTTTGCCCCAGTACATTGAAATCCCCCAAATTGTTACAACCTAGATTCTATTTCCCCCCAGAGGAGAAACAGTTGCTGCTGCTGCTGCTGCTGCTGCTCGCGCTAAGAACACGGCATTTTTCTCCTCATCCTCCATGCTCCCCGCCCGCACCTGCCCTACGTGGGAGAAGTGGCCGGCTGCTAGCGTCCGGCTGCTAGGGAGATGCAGATGAGCATCTCCAATAGGGAAATGTTGTACCTTGCCAGCTCAGAAGAAGAAAACCATCGGCTGGAACAGCAAAGCCTGGGCAATGGAGCCAGGCAGAGAGGAGGGAGAAACCCCCCAGTGTTGGCATCTCCCGTGATGTCAAGGCAGAGTCACTGTGCCCAGGAGGCTCGAGCCCTCCGGCAGTTCCCTGTCTCTGCAGGGGCAGTCATACACGCCTTTCCTGGAAGAGAGCCCTGTACCCACAGAGGATCTACCCAAGACCAAATGGTATGGAGGCCCAGGAGGACGCCCAGCTTCAACGTTCAGTTTTTAATGAAGAAAATGTGAGCCAACAGTTTCCCCTCTCATATGAGAAGAAAACCTGGACGGTCTAGGAAAGGTCTCACATGACCCTGGTTCCCCAGGTCTGTGTAGGCCAAAGGCCAGAAGGTGAGGATTAAGGTGAGACCACCTCTTCCCCCAGCCTTCTGGCCACTGTAATAAGGCCTAGGACGAGTCTGTTTATATAATGAAAACTACATATGTAATAGAGAGTTTGTTAATAGCTGTTATTTTTTTAAGTAAAAAAAAAAAAAACAGGTAAAATTATTTTTAGGGACTTTTGTTTCCCCAGGACAACCAATGTAAAAATAATGAGCTCCTTTACATATTTATTTTGTATGATTCTTCCATGTCTTGTGTGCACAATGTTCTCAGGCCAGGGCCGTAGGCCAGCGATAGGATACTTACGTAGCATATGGGGAGTCTTGAGTCCAATCCTAGGAACCACAACAAATGATCAAATATTAAAACCATTCTCTCTGTATCCCTCAGCTTGCTAAGTCCTTTCCCAATACCAATGGCCCCATTTGGCTCAGGGCTGCCACACTGGACAGAACCCATCTAGAACTTTCCTTGTAGTCTGCCACTCCTCACAGAGGAGATTATTTGTCCTGCTCTGACCTATTTGTCTTTGCCAGAAGCAGGAGCAAGGCATCCCTTGGGCCTGGGTAACCACCGTCTTTCCTCGTTGGCCTGTAAGAAAGGTCAGAGCCTAACGGCCTCAGAAAGCCCCGCCATTCTGCTGGCTGTGTGACTGAACCCCTGTGTATAAACCACGGAGAGAGGTGCTGCAGGGCTGAGGGAAGAGGCCGGGACCTGTCCCAGCTCCTGTCCTATAGACAACTCACCCAGCAGGCCTGCAGTATGGACGGGAAGACTAAGAACAATCCACACAGCCTCAGCACCAACTAACCCAGCCTGCCTATCTGCCTGTCTGCCTTCCCTTTAACATGGTCTCAAAGTAGCCCAGGCTGACCTCAAACTCTCCGGGTAGCCAACGGTAATCTTGAACTCCTGACCCTCGCAGTTTCACCTTCTTAGTGCTGGGACTACAGGCTGTATGTCATGAAGCCCCGTTAATGCCATGCTGGGGACCAAACCCAGGGCATCACACTTGCTAAGCAAGCATTCTGCCCACTGAGGCACTGGCCAGCCCTGTGGCTCACATGTTCACCCATCATTCTTAAACATGTAGAAGAACAATGGTAGGGCACAGAGCCCTTTGAACTGCGGGTAAGAGAACGTAGGACCCAATCCCAAGGTCCAATTCTGTTGTCAATATTTAGAATTTTGACTGAAAGAGCCCTAATGGGGGTACAGCCAAGTGTAGCCTTTTGTTTAAGCTTAGTAGCAGGTTTGTGGTTGTCTGAAAGATTCCTCTGTACTTCTCTCTAGATCAGAGATACTTTACCATTTAAGTGTATTAATATGATCCTGCCTCAGGCATGCAATTTTTCTTTAAATGTAGCAAAATATAACTGCCCCCCCCATGCACACACACTTAATAAACCTTGTGTCTCCCTTCCATTTGGGGGGTCCTGGAGAGGACCAGAGCCCAATAGTAAACACTGTGCCTTAGGGAATCAGAGATGAAGGGGTCAAGGCGAGTCTGGGTGGGGAGACTGTCCACAGCTCACCTGGTCAGGCCTGCCCCTGGTTCCCAGCCCCACAGCTGTCGACTCCAGGCGAAGGGAGTCCGTTCTCTCCCCGCCTTGCTGGTCTTTGCCTTCTCACCTGGTGAACTGATCTGGGCTCATCCGGCCAAGTTTATAGGGTTCATCGCCCACACCCTTTTTATTTTAGGCAGGAATTTCTGTGATGCAGACTGGCCTAACACTTCCTATGTAGCCAAGGACGGCCTTGAACCTCTAGAGGACTCTGCTGTCTTCCCCTGTGGAGTGCTGGGATTAAAGGCAAAGTAGCACTGGATTGATTCCCCGTAGCTTTATGTGGTGCTGGGTATCGAACCCAAGGCTTCCTGCACGCCAGGCAGTCACTTACCAGCTGGGCCACATCTAGCCCAACTCACCCCTTTTAAATGTGTGTTTCCCCTAAACCTTAATTCTGCCCTTTCGAGTCACTTCTCCCTGTACTACCCTGGAGGCCAGGGTCACTGTGCAGGGGCAGGGCAGGGAGGGAAAGGGGTTGAGAGGCTGAGGGAGAACATTCATGCACCAGGTCCCACTGGGCTCTTTTACCCCAGCAAACAGGTCCTGTTGGTTTGACATTTGAAGAGTTTGGCACCAGTTCCCCTAGGTTGGTTAAATGGTAACTTGTCTTGGTGACAAGGAATGTGGCACCAGCTCGGACACAGTTCAGTGGCCCCAGCTCACGCTATGAGCACAGGTGGTATTTCTTTCTCATCTCGATTTATTTTGGCTCTCTTTTCTTGTGGTGTGTGTATGCTCGAGTGAACTTGTGTGTGTGTGTGTGTGTGTGTGTGCGCGCACATGCACAGGCATGTGCTCATTCCCACACACGTAGAGGTCAATGGAAGATGTTTTGTGCCTGCTCCATCACTCTCAGTTTTTGTCCCCTTGGGCAGAGTCCCTCGTTGAGCCCAGCACTAGAGGCTTTCTACTTTTTTCTATCTATCTATCTATCTATCTATCTATCTATCTATCTATCTATCTATCATCTATCTATTATCTATCTATCTAATCTATCTATCATCTATCAAACTATCTATCATCTATCTATCTATCTATCTATCTATCTATCTATCTATCTATCATCTATCTATCATCTATCTATCTATCTATCATCTATCTATCATCTATCTATCGATTTATCTATCTAATCTTTTTGGTTCTTCAAGACACTGTTTCTCTGTATAACAGCCCTGGCTGTCCTGGAATTCATTTTTGTAGACCAGGCTGGACTTGAACTCACAGAGATCTACCTGCTTCTGCCTCCCGAGTGCTGGAATTAAAAGGTGTGCACCACCACCATCCTCCCAGATATTTTTCGATTTTATTTATTTACTTTTAGTCCCCAGGCTTTCCTGGCAAAAAGGGGCACTTCTCTCCCCTGAGCCATCTCACCTGTCCCTTCTTTTCTTTATTTGAAGCAGTCTCAGTAAGTACCCAGGCTGCCCTGTGTAGCCTAGGCTGGCAATCCTCCTGCCTCTGGGGTTACAGGCGTGAGCCACCAGCATTCTGTATTCTGTCCCTCCCCCAGAGTTGCCCCTTTCATTGCCTTCCTAGCCCAGCGAGGAAGAGCAAGGAAGACTGACCACTTAATGACAGAGCACAAGCACCAAAGGCCTTGCCTTGTGTGATTTCTTAACTGAGAGCTGCTATGCCCATTTTACAGGAGGCACAACCGAGGCGGAGAGTTGTGAGGTCACTCTCTGAGTCATTCAGGCCTGGCTAAACATGACTGAGCCGGAAATTGAACAGTCTAGGGCAGAACCTGGGGCTTCCCCTGATGTTGGAGACAAGTTCTGGCTTCCAAAGAGCAAATGTTCTTGGTGGGGCCTGAGGAACGGTCACATGCCAAACAAGAGCCAAGTCTCCCTCTGTTCTGCACCCCAGGGCCTCATCACCTCTCACCCAATGTCCTAAGAGACAGGACATTCTTTAGTAGACAAAGGAAGACAATTGGGGGGGGGGGCTTGGTGCCAAGTGTCACAGAAGGTCAGCCCCAGAGACATGTCTGGACACAAAACCCAAATTTCCTTTTTTTCTTTATTTGTGGCTGGGCAGTGGTGGCGCGTGCCTTTAATCCAAGCACTAAGGAGTCAGAGGCAGAGGCAGAGGCAGGCAGATCTCTGAGTCTGAGGCCAGCCTGGTCTACAGAGTGAGTTCCAGGATAGCCAGGGCTACACCAGGAAACCCTGTCTTGAAAACCATGCATATATTGTGGGTGTGGGTACACATGTGCTCATACACAAGTCTCAGTGTACACACACGGGTCTCAGTGTACATGCACGAGTCTCAGTGTACACACACGGGTCTCAGTGTACATGCACGAGTCTCAGTGTACAACTCCGCGGAGCCAGCTTTCTCCTTCCACCTCATGTGGACTCAGGGCATTAAGCTCGGGTTGCCAGGCTTACACGGCAGCGAGCATTTTACCTGCCAAAGCATCTCTCTGACCCCACTCCCATGTTTTTGAGACAGGATGTCGTGCAGCCCTGGCTCTCCTGGAACTTGCTGTAGCTGAGGATGACCCTGAGTTAGCTTTCTGATCCTCCTGCCTCCACCTCCTCAGGGCTTGGATAACATACTACATGGTGCTGAAAACTAAACCCAGGACTTCATGCGTGCTAGACCAGTGCTCAACCCAGGGCTTCACTCACGCTAGTCAAGCACCCTAGGGACGGTCTTACAATCCCCTTCCACCTCCTCTCCCTTCCTCTCTCCTTTCTTTCTTCTTTTCTTTTCTTTTCGGGGGGGGGGGACGGGGGAGGGACGACACACACACATCTGAGCCACAGAGAATTTGTGGAAGTCAGAGGACAGCTTGCGGGAGTTGGTTCTCTGCTTCCACCATGTGGGGCTCAGGGTTCAAACTCGTTCCAAGGATCCAGCTCCAAGCATCAACCTCTGTAGCAGGCACCTTGACTTGATGTGTGTGAAAGAGCCCTGGGTGGGGCCTGGCACACACTGGGTACTCGGCAGCTCCGCCCGCGCCTCTCTGTGATTCTCTGTCAGCCTCAGAGGAGCAGGGGACCCAGGATTCCCCACGAGAGACAGGGGGTGCTCGTCTTTCCCCGTGGAGCCCCTGGATGCCATGCTGGCTGGCGATGTCTTTACTGAAGGATTTTCAGAGGCCAGTGGGAGGTGGATCCAGGGTCACGGGGAGGTTGAGCCAAGGACAGCTGCCCACAGCAGGCCGCAGCCTGGCCCTCAC
The DNA here is from genome assembly GCF_014885135.2 of Alexandromys fortis. Classification (NCBI taxonomy): domain Eukaryota; kingdom Metazoa; phylum Chordata; class Mammalia; order Rodentia; family Cricetidae; genus Alexandromys; species Alexandromys fortis. The sequence continues at coordinate 6,116,966 of NW_026067974.1, read as the reverse complement.
AGTCCTGCGAGCTGATTTGGTTGCCATGTGAGACCTTGTTATGTAAATCAGCACGGGGTAAGCTCACTCAAGCCTAAGAAATAGGAATTTCTCCACCCACCCCCACCCCGTGGTTTTTAACCAGCTCCAGGTGCATGGCAAGGCCAGAGCAGGTGGCCTGAGAGAGAAATGTTGGGCTCTCCCCCAGATGTGTTCACGGCGAGGCCACCGGGCCCCACACACCTGGAGCCACCTGTCTGAGGGTGGAGACCCAAGGTCCATTACACTATGAGTGGAGAGCCTCCCGCCGCCTTTGACCCAATTCCTCCCTCTCTGAGACAAAGGGAAAGAGTGGGGCCGACTTCCAGAGCCCAAGGCTCGCCTACCATCTTTCTATGGGTTCAGTTAGTTCTGGGAGGCAGCCAACACTCCCTTCCGCTGAGAGAAAGAGAGTGAGTGTGGCTCAGGTGTGCAAAGTGTGCTTCTGGGGTCTCAGCAGGGACATTCCTGCTCACGAGACTTCTAGTTTTACTGTTCTCCTATGACTGCTTCCTCCAGGGCACCCAGTGGGTGACTCTGCCACCTCCAGGACCCTGGACTGGAGCCACCTTTATAGAACCGGTTTGAAACCAAACAATGTCAGCTGAACTAGAGGTCAGAGGTCTCCATGGGCCAAGAAGGGCAAAGGCTGAGGTACCAGGCAGACCATGGTACCTATCTAGGGAGCTCATCCTTGCCTAACAGGGGGCTAGAAGATGACCAATGGGCTGTGAGGGACTGGGGAGCTGGTGTCTTTCCTCACCCTGGAGGTAAAGAAGGGGTTCCCGTGTGGGTCGGGTGGAGGGAAAGCAGAACAACTTCTACAACATTCTGGATGTTGTGTTGGGGCGGGTGTTCTAGAGTAAATGGTTGCCTTGAACCCCACATATCCTCTCCCCCAGAGGGACCTGAGGAGGGGGTGGCTCTGGGTAGAAACTGAGGAGAAAGGCAGAAAGGGGGTCAGGCCCAGGCTCAGTTGGTAGAGGGCTTGCCTAGCATGCATGAAGTCCTGGGTTCGAGTCCCAGCACTGCATACATTGGGTCTAGTGATTCAGCTGAAATCCCTGTACTGGGGAGGTAGAAGACGGAGGTCAGGAGTTCAAGGTCACTACCCTCAGCTACACAGTGAGTTCAAGATCACCCTGAGCTCTAAATAAAACAGAAAGGCAGGAACCTTACAGATCCTTACAGATGAACGATTTGAGGAGGTCCCAACCCCTATGAGGACAAATCTAAGGGACAAAATCCGGTGGCAGGAGTGAACTGGTTGGCAGACAGCTTGGTGGGCATTTGAATCTATCTAGACTTGACCCCACCTCCGTGACTGAGAACCTGGGGGCCCTTACCCCCACCACCGTGTGTCCTGAGGTAGGGAGGGATGGGGATCCTAGTCAGAATTTGGGATGGCGTATGGCCTAGGGAACCTTCTGGATATGCATGTGCAGAGGAAGCCGCTTGGCCTTTCTGCTCCCTTTGCCTGGCACACACCTCGGGCAGACTCCAGACTTGCTGACCTCAGAAAGCCCCGCCCCTCCAGCCTGGTGCTTCTGACTACTTATTTCCTACCGAAGACTCAGGGTTTCGCCCACTATGGAGGGTGCAGAGGCGGCTCCACCCAGGGGCCCACCCAAAGGCCACAGGGCACCCTTGTTCACATTCCTGTGCCCTGGTAGTGTAATGGATGCACTAGGACCCGGCACACCTTCCTTCTGGGTCTGGAACCAAAGGTGAAAAACCAGAAAAGCTCTGAGCCACCATCCAGCCCCTGAAGTCCTCCATCTTTGGCTCTCCACACCACATTCCACCCCTTCTTCCCCGGTAACGGAGCGGAGCGGCAAGGAGAAGTCCATGGGTAATTGTGACTTCTCCCCCACCAAGGGATAGACCACCGAGGAGCCCAGCAGTCAAGAGCCCAGTCTGCCAGCCCATTTCCCTGGAAATCGGTTAAAGTTGCCAGCCCAGGAAAAACGTCACAATGCCCCCTCCCCCACACCCTCAAACTCCCCTCCCCACTCCCTGCCCCCTCTCCCTCCCTGGGCTTGCATAGTTTGCACGGTTTTAATCCACCCTCACTTAAGCGCCCTTTGTAGGTGGGGAGACTGACAAGCTCTCCTGGTAAGCCAAGGGCAGGCCTGGGTTTGGAATCCTGGGCCGGCCCTCCTACTCCAGCCTCGCAGAGTCCCGGATGGCCTTTCTCCAGAGCTCTGCAGTGTGAACACCCAGGCGCCTCCATTCAGGGCCTGACTCTGTAGCCAGACGAGTCTAGTGATGTCATCATTGCCATGGAAACCCTCCCCAGGCGTCAGGCAGGACCAACCTCCCCTGTGCAGTTTCCCTTTGTGTGGACTTTGCAATGCGTTGCCAAGGCAGTGAGGCCTGCTGGGTGAGTTGGCACAGGGCAGGGAAGGCAGACAAAACCCCACACTGCATCCCAGCAACCACACTCACAACATGAGAGAGGGGGGCTCCAGGTGGTGCTCCCCGGTCTGGGTGGGGTGTGCAATGAGGGAGGGGGGGTGGAGACCTGTTCAGAACCCCATTGAGTATTGCTAGTGGGGTCCTGCCACCTGGATCTGCTGGGCCTGGATCTTGTGAAAGGGGCAGACCTGCTTGGCAGGGGGTGGGGAGGAATCGGTGGTTTGGTGGTTTGAGTGTGCAGGTCATTCTGAGAAGCACATTAGCTGTGATTGGCCGGCTGGGCTCTCAGACTCCTCACAGCCACTCTGGGGAAGGGGACAGGAGAAATGGGTGCCTTTTGTGCTTTGGGTTTTGTTTGGGGTGGTGGTTTGGGATCTGGGTGTCTTTGAAACACTGCATAGCTGAAGTTGAATTTGTAATCTCACCTCTAGTGCGCTAGGGTTGCAGGTGTGCGCTGCTATCCCTGGCTTGTTTATTTATTTGTATTTCTTATTGTTGATAAACCTCCTTTTGCAGTGGAAGACACCCAAATGCACCACAACGCTCCAGCTTGCCCATGGTCACCAACTTGAGCCTAACACAGCTAGATTTAAAATGGGGGTGGAGGGTGGGGATTTTCAAGGTCCTACCCAGTGACTTCCTCAGTATGGATTGGTCCCACAGCCTGGAACCTGTTGGTTTTAAAGAACGAATACTACAGCACCTTTGTAGAGGGATTCTGCTGTCTACCCAAGCCCCAAACTACTGAGATCTAAACCAGCTTTTAGCCAAGGAAGAATAACAATCTGCCCCTCCCTCTTGACTGCCTACATAGGCTCCAAAAACTATTGGCCAGTAAGGACAGCCAGTGTCCTGGCCAAAGTCTACCAGGCCACCACCACCACCACCACAGCCTTCAAGCCACACCCTCTTTTGTCCTTCCTGCACCAGGGGCCTCTTCGTTCCTTCCTCACTTAAAAGGTTCCTTGTTCCTTCCCTCTGACTGTGGCTAGGTGATCCTTGACTTAGAGCATCAGATTTCCCCTCCCCCTATGCCCCTGTTCTTAGAAGTCTTCAGGAAGAAACTTAATAACCTTTGCTGGCAAACTGGCCAAGCCTTCTGCTTACAGCTGAAGACGTGGCCTTCCTGGGTCCACCCCCAGCCTTTCTGCTTTCTCGGCTACCTTCAGGCTTCAAGGCTACCTTCCTCTTAACTTCCCAGAGGGCCAAAGCTCTTCAATCTTGTGGGCTAGGCTACCTGTTCAGGCTGGGAGGAGACTGAGACCCTGGAAGACCTGCCCCTGTGCTGGGCCTCGGCTCCTCTTTCTCCACCTGTGTGACTCTGTTGAAGGTCAACAAAGTCAAGTGACGGAGGATGAGGGCTGAACTCACAGCAGGATGCCAGAAATGGTTGTGGGGTGATTGGTTCTGTGGCTCTCAGGCTGTCCTTGGTTCGCCGACAACCGGACAGCATCTGGCCTACCCGTGCTCCACCTCGGCCCGTCATTCCTTCATGAAGTAAGGATTTCCTTTCATTTGTACTATAAAGACTTCTTTTTTTCCTTCCAAAGGTTCCAAAAGAGCCAAAAAGGGTGAAGGGGAAGATATGAAGACCAGACAACTCATCAAGATATCCGCCCATACAGCAGCGAGGGAAACACCTTCAGAGCTACTGGCAACTGTGGTTAGCGCTAGTCCAGCCCCTGGCACTGGGACAAACACCTTTGTTCCATTTTCCAAACTTCCTGTACTTTAAGACTGTGTTTTGTAACAGAGAATCCCAAGAAATGCTAGCTCTCCTCTTAAGGGCACAAGGCTTCCAGCCGACAGGAAGGCAGGCTGGTAGGTCAGGTGACCATCAAGACCCATGGAAAGTGCCCCAGTGAGGCAGCCAGAGCTCAGAGGCCTGGCCTTGCATCCCCTGGAGACTCAGATCCCAGTGAGAAAGTCCAGGCTGATCAATAGGCCTCGGGGTGATGAAGGGGGAGCCTCACATAGGCCTTTGAACCTCCTTTGGCACAGCAAGTCCAGAGTGTCCACAAGGGGTGGAGTAGCCCTGTGAGCTGGCTTAGCTGGCCCTCAATTTAGTCATCTGGAAATGGGGACAGGATACCCCTTACACAGGCGACTGGGAGGGAGGATGTCTAGTTATTATTGTGGTTTTTATTTTTAAAGGGTCTTGTTACATAACCCGGATTGGCCTGGAACTCACTCTGCAGCCCAAGCTGGCATTGGGTTTTCAATCCTCCTGCCTCAGCCTGCTGAGATTATAGACATCCACCACCACCACATCTGGCTCTGTTAAGGGAATGAAATGACATCAGTGCCCTTAAGCCCCTAGCAGATCATGCCCTGCACAGACGGGGGGGGGGGGGGGGCAGAAAAAAGCTGTGTAAAGTCAGATGACTGCACAGCCCTGGCTCTTACTGACTGGGGAATCCACTCCACACCAACGGGACTGGTAAGATCTCCCGTGTCGGAGCTCTCTCTGATCCAAAACTCTGGTGTATTGGAAGCCTGTGGCTTTCTGGGTTTTGGATTGTGAGGATCCCTTGGGGGCCCAGGCTGTGGAAACTGCCACGATCTGTCCTGCCACAGCCAAGCAGCAGCCTGCGGGAGCGAGATGGATTATGGCTTTGTGGGGAGTCAGATGGCTAAAGAGCCTGTGAAGGTCACAAGAGATCCATGTGGGCTGCAGTTTCCCTTCTAAATGTTAGCACTGACCTTAATAAAATAACACCTGTGCATGTCTATTGGGGACCCTTTTGTGGACTGATTTCTTCAAAGGGTTTAATGGTAGGAACCGGGGACCCTTTGGGTGACTCTAGGTGGCACCAGGCAGGTGGTACCATGTTATGTATTCTGACTAGCTGGATCTGCCCACAGAAGCATTCTCAGGTCCCTCCTAGTGGATCTATCTGAGCTTTGGTCCCATCTGAAGCAAGGGGTCTTGCCAGCAATAAGGAGAGAGCCTGTAGGAGGCAGAGGGTGTCCACGGGTCCTGGACTAGAATGGTAAGTATCTGCCTAAAGCTTTGTGTTTGGGATGAGGAGAGTGCTGTGTGAGGCATTTGCATAGCATCTCCCCCTCCAGGGAAAGTCTGTGGTGGTCAGGGCATCTTGTCCTCACTTGCATTTTATTGCTTTTCTTTCAGACAGGGTTTCTCTGGGTAGCCCTAACTGTCCTGGCTCTCACTCTGTAGACCAGGCTGGCCTTGAACTCAGAGACCCACCTGCCTCTGCCTCCATGGGCAGCTTTGTCTTTGACCCTTTAACCAATCAGGAGCCAGGCCAGATGGATAGGTTTGCCATTTAGCAAGACATGGAGCTGTGGCTTTCTTAGTCCTGATCCCACGGAGACTAAGCCGCAGCCCTGAGAGCTGGGCTCTCCGTGCAAGTTTCTCCAGGCACTGCCTCCTCTGGTAGTCTCTCCAAGGAGCCGGTGGAATTTCTTCGCTCTGTAATTTGTCTTACTTGCTTGCTTGTTTGTTTTCAAATAGGGTCTTGCTATATGAAAAATGCAATGTTTGTGTTTGGGGATATGGCTAAATTGCTCTCCAATTACAATACATTTATATCCATACCACCACGGGTATGGTGAACAGGGTCTCTCACCTGCCTGCAGCTGTGTAGCCTGTCTCCCCGTCTCCAGCCCTGGGATGACAAACTGAAGTTACCGTACCTGACACCTATCCTCTCACACGTGTTCTGGGGACTGGATTATGGTTTTCATGCTTGCGAGGCAAATACTTTACCAACTGCGCCATTTCTTCTGGTCACTATTCCTCCTCTTACTTTCTGTTTTGCTTATTTATTATTATTTATTTATTTTGGTTCTGGAGACATGCTCTCATGCAGCTCCCAGGCTAGCTTTGAACTCAGCTTTTTGGCTGAGAATGATCTTGAACACTTGACCCTCCTTCTTTAGCTGTCCAAGTGGGATTACAAGCCTGTGACATCAGGCTTAACTATATTTTTTAATATTTTTTTGCTTTTTTGAGATAGGGTTCCTCTGTATAACAGCCTTGACTGTCCTGAAACTCTCTCTGTAGAACAGGGTGGCCTTGAACTCACAGAGATCCGCCTGCCTCTGCCTCCCGAGTGCTGGGATTAGTGGCACTTGCCACCACCGCCTGGCAACAGTGACATCTTTTAATGGACATACACACATATGAGAATTGATATTGTTTTTCCACTCACATCAAAAAAAATATCTTGGTGGGGCTGGAGAGATGGCTCAGCAGTTAAGAGCTTTGCCTGCTCTTCCAAAGGTCCTGAGTTCAATTCCCAGCAACCACATGGTGGCTCACAACCATCTGTAATGAGGTCCAGTGTCCTCTTCTGGCCTGCAAGCATATACACGGAAAGAATATTGTATACATAATAAATAATAAATAAATATTTAAAAAAAGAAAACTTTAGGGAAATTATTTTTAAAAAAATCTCTTGGTAAGTAAACGATGAAGCATAGAACCACGGCAACAACCAAGATGTATTAAATCATCAGCACGATGTCACTCACTGCCCTTTAGGTCTCTGGCTATGGGACAGGCTGCCTAGGATGAGCCACAATCATTCACAATCCCTGAAGCTGGCCACTCCCGTACAGGTCACCACTGAGGCTAGCTTTAATACAAACCAGCACAGCAGTAGCCATTGCTCTAGAGGGTCTGAGAGGAAAGGGAAGGAGAGAAGTAGATGTTTAGTGAGCACCTGCTGAGCGCTAGCCTTGTGTGATGGAACTCAAGGCCCCAGACTGAAAGGAGAGCCTAGAATTGGATGGGGAGGCATAGAGTCGCAACCCCAGTAATGAGACAGAAGGATTACCACGAACTTCAGGCCAGCCTGAACTACACAGCGAGTTTGAGGCTAGTCACGCCTACATAGCAAGGTCCTGTCTCAAAAGACCAAGTGGAAGCAAAGGAGAGGAAGAGGGAGAAGAAGAAAGAAAATAAAGGAGAAGTGAGGGGCGGGGAGAAGCACAGTGGCCATATTTCCATTCTCAGATCAGGGAGAGCTTGAGCCCAGGAGACAAGGCTAGCCTGGGCAACACAAGGCTAGCCTGGGCAACCAGACCGGTTTCCTCCACCTCTGCCACGGAGCACTCAGAGAGGCAAGAGGAGCTTTCCCAGGCTGTACCTGGAAGAGGGGGAAGGACACCGTGACCTTGTCCCAAGGAAAAGGAGAGGGGTGGTGGTGAGGTTATGTTTCATAGCTCTGAATTCAAGGGATGAACTCAAGGGTTTTCAACTGAAGACGTGAAAATGTCCTAACTTGTTTTTTTTTTTCTGTTTGGGTTTGTTTGTTTGTTTGTTTGTTTGTTTGAGACAGGTTTCTCTGTCTCCAGCTGTCCTGGAACTTGATTTGTAGACCAGGCTGGCCTCGAACTCACAGAGATCCACTTGCCTCTACTAATCCCAAATGCTGGGATTAAAGGCGTGCAATACCACTGCCCGGCTCTAACTTGTATTTTTTTTTTTTTTTGCTTCCTCCTGACTCTTTGTAATGAATAGGCCAGAGTAAGATTTTTAATTTTTATTTCAAGAAGTGTCTAAGTTGAAGGTCTCTTATTTCACACCACTGGTCAGATGTCTGGAGTTCCTGGCATCACAGAGATGGTTGCTCAAATGGTACCAGCCTTACAACCTCCCAGAGGGCTGTCAAAACCCCAGATTGGCCCCACCCTGGGGATTCTGATTCAGTCAGTCTCTGGTGGGTGGAGACCTTGTATTCCTAACCAGCTACCCTGAGTTGTGACGTTGGGACTCTCCTGTGCCTTGGAATTACCTGTGTAATTCTTAAGAAGGCTGGTACTTAGCTCCTGCCCAGCCTTAATGAGTCTGGTGCAGCCGGAGCACCAGGATTTCTGGAGGTGCTGGCCAGTTTGGGAATGCTTGCGTTTACAGGAAGAGGCACAGATAAGATTAGGGTCCCTTGGGATTCACGGACAACCTCCTTGTTCTCTTCTACAGGAGCCTGCCAGACAGGGCATCTCAAAATGGAGGGATGCCTAGCCCAGCCATCTTTCCACACTGCGACACGATCTCGCTTATTTATATGTCTAGAGATGGTCTCGTGCCGCCCAGGCTGGCCTAGAACTGTCTACGTAGCTAAAGATGACTCTGAACTCCTGGTCTTTCTGCCTCTACCTCCCGAGTGCTAGGATTAGAGTTGCGAGCCACCTTGCCTGGTTTCTGCAGCTGTGTCTTTGAAACCAAGCCAGACTGTTAGATTGAGAGGGAGATGTGCCAACCTGCCCCTGTCCCAATCAGGCATCTTCCTGTGCAGGTGGTGGCTCTGGACGCCTTTTCCTTGTAAAGCGGCAGTTCTCACTATGTGGGTCGCGACCCCCACACAGGGTCACACATCAGATATTTACATTTACAATTCGTAACCGTAGCAAAACTACAGTTAAGATACAGCAATGAAATAATTTTATGGCTGGGGGGTCACCACAGCATGAGGAACTGACTGTATTAAAGGGTTCTCAGCCAGAGGAAGGTTGAGACAGTGCTGGAGAGGTCTCTGTAAGCTGTAGCCAGGCATGGCCACCTCCTTTGGTTGCCGTTCACGTATCTCGTTGTCATGGTCCCTACCACTGCCTAGTGTAGCAACACCCCTTCCCTGCACTGGCCAGGAAGGCTCTTGGTTTTAGCTGCTTTGTTCTGTGTGCATGTGTGATATGTGCACATATAATTTATGATGTGCATGCACATATGGTACCCGTATGTGGTATATGGGTACACACATGTATGCATGTATATGTGTTTGTGTATGGTATGTGCATGTGAGGTGTGTGTGTGGGTTAGGGAAGGTAACGAGGTCATGCCCTGTCTTTAGGGAAGTGGCCCTCCATCATCTGTCATCTAACCAAGAGTCTGTCACCAACTTAAAGGGAGGAGTTGGGTAGCTAAGCTCTCTCTATGCCTCAGTTTCCCAGTGTGCAGGGTAAAAGGGTTGAGCGTGCTGAGCTTAAGTATTTCCTGTTTCGGGGGGGAAGGTCGAGGGTTAGAAGAAGGGTCCCAAGTCCTAGGCAGGAGACATCTGGGCCCTGGGTATGCTAAAGAGGAACTATGGCCTATGCCAGTTCTGACCACAGGCCTGTGACACTCCCCAGTTGCCCAGAGCTGGGCTGAGTCCCCACCCACAGGCTCAGACTCAGATTGTTCCTGTGCCCACTCTGGTGGCAGCATTGTGAGTCGTGGCAATGCCCTCAAATTCTGGAGCTCAGTGGGCCCAGTCCTGCAGCTTTGCATCTTCCTTGGCAGTCTAGTTCAGGCAGATAACCAACCCTCCTGGTCTCAGTGTTCCCATGTGTACAATGGGCTGGTAACGGGGCAGGCTGCCCCAGCGTACAGCAGAGCAACAGCCGGGAAGGCATTTCACACAGAGCCCCATGAGTTGAAGCTGCTTGGTGGGGGAGTAGCCAACAGTCACAATGAAGAGGAGACATTAAGTCTTCATCTTGCCAACTCTCAGCCCAGCCCCGGCATGCACATCTTGCTAACAAGGACCCCATTACTGAAGTCCCAATGGAGCCCGGGTCCCTTAAAGTGGAAGTCTGGCCTAAGCAGAGTTTACTGAACCAACGTGTGCCCCCAGATCAGGCAGCGCTCTGCCTGCCCTTGCAGTGCCGTATACCCCGAGCCAGACCGAAGATCCTCCCCTGCTGGATAACCTTGGGCAAGTTAATCTCTTGGTAAAATGGGAATAGCTCCACAGGGCTCTAACTTAAGCTCCACACAGACACTGTTCACTTTACCCATCAGGATTTAGCCGGCATGAAGTACAGCGTCTGGCACAGAGTCAGCGATGAGGACCCCAAGATGACACTGTGTCCCACCCGGTGGCCCCTGTGCTCTCTTGGCTCTGACTCTGTGTACGTCTCTGTTTTGTTCCTGTGCTTTCTTGTGGCTTACCTGTTGGGACACACCCCAGGAAACTGAGACCAGGAGTTACCAGGCCTTTCGTCATCGTTCTTGGCTCCCACCCTCGCCTCCCTGGACAGTTGCAGCACCAGAGTTTGCCCCAGGGCCTGTCCCACATCCTCAACTGCTTCATCTGCCCAGACGATCTCAACAGTCACTACACTCAGTCACGCAGTCACCTCGCCACCCATTGGCGCACTGTAAGGAGTGGCTGCTGTCGGATGCTCCTCCCCGTGAGCCTGCCCGAGATCTCAGCACCTCCTTCTCATCAGGGCACTGGGATGTTTCTTCCTGGACCACCTTAACGCTGCAGGGGCCAGCTCGCCCCACCTGGATTCACACTGGCTTCTCCTTCAAGGCTTTCTAAGTGGCTGCTGCCCCAGCCATCCTACTCACCGGAGAAAGATACCCTAGGCTGAAAGTTGTGTATTACACCCCAGCCAGGCACCCACACTTGATAGTTCCCCAAATGGTCTTCACACCTTGTCCCTCCCAACCCCTGTTCACAGCCCCTTCTGGTTTCTCCCCTGCACTGGTCCACCTTCCTGTCACACTCCCCATGTGTTCCTCCCCCCCCCCCCATCTTCCTGCTGCTCCCAGGAGGTTCCATCCCCTGTCTGCACTGATGCCTCCCAATTGTTGTCAATCTAAGCCCGTGGCCGGTGCTCAAGGTTCCCATGGTTTGGGGTCCTGCCATCTACCCAGCCTCTTCTCCAGCTCCCATAAGGCCCCCTCCACACCCTCTCCGCTGTTCTGTTCTCACCCTTCTAGCTATTCCTTCCACCCAGTAAACCCTTACCTTTCAAAGCCAGACCAAGGTCACCCGCTTGGGGAAAGCCACCCACCCAGCCTAGATTACAGACTCTTCAGCCTGCTGCCTATTACCTGGGTGTGACTCCCTTGTTGAGCTTGTCGTGTTATTTTATAATTATTCGCTGTGTGTCGTGTTTCTCCATTAAATTATTGGTTGACTGGGGTCCCTGAGTCCACGCTTCCTCGTTGCTGCGCCCCCTGCACAAACACTTTTGCTCTGTGAAACAACTCCTTCACTTAGTGCCATCAGGACACTATCTCACTTTGTTGGTGGTCTTGTAGCTCTGGAATTTGGGGAAGCCAGGCGCTTCTCTCTTGGGGTCTACTATGGGCTGCCGTAACCCTGAGTGTAAAGCGGCTAGCATCAGCTGGGCTTGTCACCAAAGTGCTGTGAGAGGCCCCTGTCCAGGCTAATCTCAGAGCACTTGGACTTCTTACAAAGCCGGTCCCCAACCCCAGTGGACCTCCTACAAGTAGCTAGAAGGAAGCTTAGGGACATGGCTTCTTTTTTCATTTTGTTTTTTTGAGCTAGGATTTCTCTGTGTAGCCCTGACTTTCTTGGAACCCACACTGCAGCCCAGGCTGGCTTCTGCCTTCTGAGTGCTGGGATTAAAGGTGTGTACCACCTTTGACACAGTTTCATCTAGCCTCCTGATTCAAAGGGAGAGGTGTTATGGAATATTTGTACACTGTGTGTAGATGTATTGCTGCGATTGGTTTAATAAAGAGCTGAATGGCCAATAGCTAGGCAGGGGGTATAGGCAGGACTTCCAGGCAGAGAGAGGAAGTCGAAAGACATAACAGAGGCACAGAGGAGATGCCAACGAGACATGGATGGAGTCGGACAAGCAGAATGAAAGGTAAAAAGCCACATGGTAAAACTTACATTAATAGAAATGGGTTAATTTAAATTATAAGAGCTAACTAGTTAAGAACAAGCCTAAGCTGTAGGCCGAGCTTTCATAATTAATACGAAATCTTTGTGTTGCTATTTGTGAGTTGGTGGCCCAAAGAAAAATCCGACTACAGAGAGGGACAGAGATGCCAATTTGGATTAGTATTAAAAAAATTTATAAAAAACAAACAAAAACAAAACAAAATTTATAGACACTCTTTGGACCCATCCAGAGCTCCCAACATAGGTTTGGTTAGATTGATAGATCCCCAAGTTGCTCTCTCTGTTCCGTCCATGAAGTCCTAATTGTCCCCTCCCGCCTCTTCAGCGTCCCTGAGGACTGTCAGGACCCAGCGACCTGGTGGCAGAGCCTCTGTGTCCTTTTGCCTGAAGGTCACTGGTGTGAGGAGCTGGTATAAACCCCTCTCCCCTGGGGGGATTTAGGTTCCTTATCTGGATCGCTGGGTCCCCTATTTTCCACCACCCTCCTACCTCTGAAGAGTGCCCCCATAATTCCTGCTTGATTTCAGAAAGGTAGAAGTGCTGTCTGGCCCCACCTGCCTCTCAAGCTTCCCTTTCTTTTGGTCTTTGCGCACAGATTACAATATGAGAAACTGGCGTGTTATCAAGTAGGAAGGCTGGAGCCTGGAAGTTGGCCCCATAGAGGGATAGTGTGCTTGCCTAACATACATGATGATGCTGTGTTTGGCCTGGCAACACACACACACACACGGAGCAGAACCTGAAGTCCCTCCTGACTTCTCTTTCAGGCCTTGTCTGCGGCTCCAAAAGTCCGGGGCGGGGGAGAGGGGGAGTGAGGGGGACACAACACGGGACGTTGGTGGTGTATCTGTTCGAGGACCGCCCTGGGTCTGCTTTTCCATGTCTCTCCTGGCAGGCTTCGCTGGACAGGCATCTTTGTGTTGTCTCTGAACACCAAGGACAGTATATATCCCTGCTGTTCTCAAACTGGCTTTTGTCAGTGCACCCTTCGGTCCTCGCTCCCTCCCCCATTCCTCTTTTCTGCTCTATAATATGCCTTACAATGACTGCCTCGTGATGTACTAGAGTTCTCCGCACAATGCCAAACATTTTGGTGGATTCCAATGATGACTTATTTCGTGCAGTCTTACTAAGGAAACCAAACCGTCAGGGCAGTAAGAATGGAGTGCCCTGGGCTCCCCGGGCCGCTCTCCTACTGGTGTGCTGTCTGCCTGCAGCCCACTCGCACTCCGCCCCGTACCCCCTCCGGCCCTCTGTGAACGGTCGGGACCGAGGCCTCTGGCTCCAGCCGGCTCGCAGCTACCGATTACGTAACTGAGCCCATGAACCCAAATTAAAAGAGGAAACCATCCTCCTGCCGCTCAACTCGCCTAATCCCTGTCTCTGCCCTGGGCCCCCTGCTCGCCTCCAAAGGTCTTGAGCGCGGTACAGATTTCTAATTTCGTTTGCTTATGCAACCAAAAATATGATGGCCGCGTTTCCCAGGAGTGATGGGAGTCTGTACTCCCCGCACCAGGAGCGCTAAAAAAATGGCAGCACCGAGCTGCTCGAGGCGGGGGCGAGGCGGGCGGAGCCGGGAGCCTGTAGACGGGCACCCGCGGTGCTCGGTGGTCTCCAGCCTACTCTAGATTCCCACTGCTCGCTGACCCTTGCGGTGCGGGACGCTGTGGGAAGCATCTTTCACCCGCGTGTCCCACCCCCAACACCTGCTGGAAGACGTGTGTTACAACATGGTACATTTGGAAATAGGAGAAAAAGAAAAAAGGAAACAGCACGCCTCTCAACAGGGGAGGGAGGTGTGGAATAGACACGGAATACCGAGTCGCTGATTTAAAAGAAAGTAGGGGAGATTGAGATGCGCTGACGTGGATCCGATTGTTAATTTTTTTTTAAAGCAAGCAGAGGAAATACAGAGAATATGATTGCATCTGTGTCTTTTTATTTAAATCTGCATATGGAGCAGGGAATGTGGCCCAGCTGCTAGAGTGCTTGGAGGCCTGGGGCTCATTCCTAGCACCACATAACCAATGTAGTCGTCCACACCTGGAATCCCAGCTAGAGAAAGACGAGGAGGAGGAAGAAGAGGAGGAGGCCAGAGCATCAAGCAATCAGAGTCTCCTTCAGCTACATAGTGAGTTCGAGGCCAGCCTGGGCTACAAGAATGAGATTCTGTCTCAAAAGGAAAAAAGAATGGGGGGCTACTAAGATAGATAGATCATCTAGTAACTAGCCCAGACTTGACCTCTGACCTGCACACAGTTTCTTTGGCACGCATATGTCCAACACCGCCAATAAACGTAAAACAAGTCATTTTTTTTTTACTTTTTATTTCAGTGGTGTGTGTGTATGCCAAAGCATTCATGGGGAAGTCGAAGGACAGCATTGGGAATCCAGTTCGCTAACGACTGATGAGAAGCTCCTCGACTGCTTGAGCCATCTCCCCACCTGTAAACCAGGAAACCAAGTGAGGCATGCCTCTAATCCCAGCAGCTGAGGCAGGAGCCTTGCAAGCTGAAGGCCTGCCTGAGCTGCCTAAGGATCAAGGGCAAGACCTTGTCTTAAAATTAAAACAAACAATCGAAACCAAAACACACACACACACACACACACACACACACACACAAAAACTGCTTTAGTGGCAGAGCATTGTCTGTCATTCCCGGTGTTGTTCCTTTTGGAAACTACAGCTCCCAGATTCCTCCTGGATTACGGATACCTGCTTGTGCGGGCGCACACAGGTGCAGGTCATTTCTCCCAGATACCCTCGCGCTTCTCGTTAAAAACCGAGCTTCCACGAGGTCTCTCTCTCTCTCTTGCCCTTTACCCTTGTGTATCTTGCACACCTGTCCCTTATCGTGTCCCCCTTCCCCCCATTAAAGTGCACCCACGTGGGAGCCGCGTGTCTGTGTCTCCTCCTTTCGCGCGTGTCTTGTCTGTCCTGTGTTTGTCTACACACACACACCAGCTTTAAAAGAATAATACCTGGGCCTTGGGCTCCGTTTCCAGTGGTCCCTTCAAAAGAAGCGATAGTAAACTTTTTTTTTTTGACAAGGTCTCTTTACATAGGATAGGCCTGGCTGTCCAGCAGCTCACTTTGTAGACCAAGTTGGCTTTAGATCCACAGAGAGATCCATCTGCCTCCACCTCCTGAGCATTATAGCACTTGAGAGGCTGAGGCAGGTGGATCTCTCTGAGTTCTAGGCCAGCCTGGTCTACAGAGAGAGTTCCCGGACAGCCAGGGCAACACAGAGAAACCCTGTCTCAAATAAATAAATAAATAAATAAATAAATAAATAAATAAATAAATAAATAAATAAATAAATAAATAAATAAATGGAAGGAAGGCATGGGCTCTCCCTACCCCACCCCTACTCAAGGGGGGGTGTTCTAGGTCTCCTACCCATGAGGCTGCCTGGGTCCTGGGACTGGCTAGTATCTGAAAGGGCAGGTACAATGCTGAGGGGCAGAGGTTCTAGTCCTGGGGGGAGGGGCTTCCATCTCCCTCCTTCATGCAGCTCTGGCTCTTGAAGCAAAAAACCAGTGACATTTCCTCTTTGAGCCCAGGATATCATCTGCCCTGGCATCTTGGCCAGGGCCAGTGGAAGGAGGTGCCACGTCACTCCCTGCTCCTTGGAGGCTTGGGGTAGGCTCTCAATGGTGTCCTTGGTATGGCTCCCCAGGATATGGCCAGTGTTCCCTGCTGTCCCAGATGTAGGGAGCCAGGGGGAGCTTCCCAAGCTAGAGGTCCCAATGGCTGAGCTGAGCCTGTCTACACAACAGTGACCAACCAGACTTGGGGACGCAACCTCATAGCAGGGGGAGGGGGTCATGGGTCACTGGGCCATCTCCCAGGACACCGGAGACTTCCCTATTCCACCAAAGTGTTATCATTTCAGATCTGGTTCCGGTATCAAATAATCCCTGGAAGTCCCTCACTGAGCTAACTTCACCTGGTCTCGTCACGTCAGACCTTCTCGGGAGGCTGGCTCTTCTGCGGAACTTCCAAACACTGAGCTAGGGGTATGGGGGCATAGGCACACAGGTGCAAATTCTGGAAAACTTTGGGCGAGCATGAGTAATTCAAGCTATGAGAAAAGCAGAGGCCAGCTCACCTGTGCGATATGGAAGGGCCCAGTCATCCTGCCAAAAGGCTGTGGGGTGGGGCGGCAGGCTTGCCAGAGCAGGTGTGTGGGGCCACCGTGACTATGGGCATAGGCATACACGTGCCTATGCCTAGGCACATGCCCTAGAAGACCCATACTCAAGGTCACACGCAAGCAGATGCAAGTGGATCTGCATGAGCATGCACGCATCTTGGGGAAGTCTCTCCCTCACAAAAGCAGAAGAGCAGCCACAGCGCAGGCAACACACCCACACAAACCCATACACCATACAAGCTCACACCTGAAATGGCCAGGAGGCAAGTCACAAAGCCTTGCAAACGGACACACACACGGTCATAGTTTGGTGCCCAGGTAGGACATTGCATGCAACACCGACCTGTGCACACTGGGGCTCCCTCCAGATGCTGGGGCAAGGGGACAAGTGTGGAAATTCAGATAACATGGCTGCATCCCCACAGCGTGTCTAACGCTATGGAGACAGGACCCTGGAGTGGGGATGCAATCTTGGTTCCTAGGGGAGCTGGGGGACTCAGGAGCACGTGGCACACTTTCCAGGGGCATTTGCCCTTTGATATTTTTATCCTCGGCGCTGGAATGTCGCACACTCACTGGGAAGTTTTCCTATTGCTACCACAAAGGGGGACGGGTGGTTGGATTAAGGGTATCCCTTGTTTGCCCCCATCGCAGACACACCAGTGTTTCCTCCTCCAACACATCAAGTCCCGTAGGGGCCAGCAAAACAGGTGGGGTAGAGCACCTGGCCCGTGTAAGGCCCTGGGGTTCCGTCCTCCACGCTACAAACCAGACAGCAGCAGCTGAGAAACAGCTGACAGGCCTCTGGAGAGAAGGGCTGACTGCTCCCGGCCGACGCTCTGGCTGCCCTTTCTCAGCCCCTGGCTGGTAGGAGACAAGTCAGTGGATTTCCAAATCTATTTAATCCCTGGGTTCTGACGCACCTGGTTCACCACCAAGCAGGATCTAGTGCCCACAGATCTGACGTCAGCGGGAGGGAGTGGCCTCTGCCGGCCCTGGCATCACTCCAGCCCTCCTGCCCATGTGGCAGCCTGGCAGAGCGACACAGAGGGAGAGACGCCCCAAAGCCTGGGCCTCTTGAATCTCAACCATCTGCTGGCCGGCCAACATCAGCACAGGCTAGAAAATGACAGTGGAAACCAGTAACACTGAAAAGCCATCAGGAGCTAACAAAGAGAGCCCAGCACGGAGACATAATCTTGTGTTTATCTTACAACAATGGCGACGTTTTTAGGCACAGAGGGCACTTGGAAAAGCTAACAGATTATCTGTGGAAAGTTATCATTCAACAAATATTTCTTGTCAGATTGGCTGAAGTTCTGGGCACACAGGACAGACAGAAACCCTTAGGGGGTTTAAATCCCAGAGAAGGTCCAGGTCATAGAATACGTGAGGTCAATGGCCAGCAATTTAAATGGTGAAAAGGTATAAACAGGATAAACCACGGCGGGGCATGGCAGCTTGGGTGACGCGATTTTCTTTTTAAATTTGCTTTAGGAATATGTCTTCTTTATAGTTGTTGTGTATGTATGAGGGATGGGGGCATGCCCGTTCCTTGGTATGCCTCGGAAGGTCAGAGGGCAACACTGTCGAGTTTATTCTTTCCTTCACCTTCCCAGGGGCTCCAGGGAAGGAACTCCGCCTGGCAGGCTGTCGTAAACGCTTCGCCCTCGGAATCATGTGGCCTGCTCTTATTCAGCTTCTTTGAGACAGGCTTTCACGCTGGAGCCCAAGGTGGCCTCAAGCTCATCTTCTGGCCTCTGCCTCTTGAGTGCTTGATTATTGGTATGTTCCACCAGGCCCATCTCAGAGAGTGTGATTTACAAACAAACAAACAAAAAAACAGAACGTACCTTTAGGGTAGTTATAGATTCATAGATAAAGAGGAACACAGTAAAGACTTCCCCATGCCCCTCCCCCATCATAGTTTCTCCATTGATGACCTTTCATTTATCGTTATGGATATATATATGTACATATATATGTATATATCTATATATCTATATATATCTATATATCTATATATATCTATATATATATATATATCAGGGTTTCTCTGTAGCTTTAGAGCCTGTCCTGGAACTAGCTCTGTAGACCAGACTGACCTCAAACTCACAGAGATCCGCCTGCCTCTGCCTCCCTAGTGCTGGGATTAAAGGTGTGTGCCGCCACCACCTGACTGATATATTTATATATATCAGAGTCTGTGTAGCTTAAGCTGGTCTCAAACTCACCATCCTCCTGCCTCAGCTTCTGAGTTAGGGTATAGTGTCACCACATCCAGCAGTAATTATTAGCCATGGAAACTTCTAGAGTCCTTTCACCAGACCTTTGTTCTGCTAACCCCTTTCCGTCCCGGGACCCCTCCACACACCACATTCCATTCCATTGTCTCCCCTCTAGAGGCTTCTCTCGGCCAAAGCAGTTCTCACTTTGATGATTCTAGTGGTTTTGAGGGATCCCAGTCAGGTATTTTGTAGATGCCTTTAAACCAAAATTTGCCTGCTGGAAGCTGGGTATGGCAGAACACCTTCATAATTCCAGTATTTTAGAGGTGGAGGCAGGAGAGTCGGAAGTTCAAGGCTATCCTCAGTTACACAGTGAGTTCAAAGTCAGCCAGGGCTACACAAAACCTTGTCTCAAAAATATCAAAAAATACAATTAAAAAAAATTTTTTTTTTTTTTGTCTGCTGTTTCTTCACACGACTAAACCGGGGTTGTGAGCCCTGGGGAGCCAGGTGACAGAGGGACAGGGCCATTTTCTTCACACCTTGGTGCACAGTGCTAACTTGTTACTGTTGACCTCGACCCTGGCTGGTAAGGCCTGTGTGAGGAGCCCCTGACATTCCGTGTCACGTGACCCCTGGGCTCTTCTCTCCCACTGATTGGTTATTCACTTACTGTCACAAGCTGGCGAATGTGTTTTACCTCAGGGTTGTTCAAGCCAGCCCTACCTGCTGTGCTGTGCGGCTGCTCCAGCACCGCTGGACACACCCACATTCGGGTGGCTCCTGTCTCCAATTCCTCCTTCCTTTCTGAGGCTTTGAGATACTCTGTTCACATCTTGCCTATTTCCCGTCCTAGTCTAAGAAGCAGCCAATTTTCCAAGAAGCCATGGGTCCTCTCAGCACAGAATGGATTAGAATGCAAAATCTGGGCACTGCTAGCGATCAGCATGGAGGTCCGGAAGGAAGGAAGGCTGTCTGGAGAAGAACCCTCATGAAGAACTGAAGAAGGTGGCACTTGGGGGGAGGAGGCGCCAAGAGAGAACAGCCAGTGCAAGGGCCCTGGGGCCGGTACATGGGCTCTGTCATCACAGAACAAAGCCAGTAGTAGCTGACCCAAATGAGTGGTATCGGAGATGAGACGGGGCAGGTAGAGGTGGGAAAAGGCCATCACAGAAGACTTCGGCTTTTCCTCTGAAGGACGGGGGACCAGGCAAATGGCATGATCTGACTCACTTTTTAATAAAATCAATCTGGCTGTGATGCCTGGAACTGAAGGAAAGGGGGAGAGCAGATGCTGCTGTGAGCATCCAGTGAGTGCCAGCACCAGCTGGGACCAGGTGTGAAGCGTGGCTCCTGGGGGAGCTGGAGGGATGGCTCAGTGGTAAGAGCATGTACTGCTCTTTCAGACTTGAGTTCCGAAACACACCAGCAACCACATCTCCCAACTGCCTGCAACTCCAGCTCTTGGCGTATCCAATGCCTCCGGCCACTTGGCACCTGCACATAGTTAACATTAATCAAGATTTTTTTTTTTTTTTAAGAGGAGCCTCCATGTGAATACATGCTTTTTGTTACTATCTTCTCTTTTGAGACAGGTTGTTGCTCTGTAACCTTGACTAGCCTGGAATTCACGGTGTAGACCAGGCTGGCTTTGAATTTGATGACTGTTCTGCTTCTGCCTTCCAGGCGCTGGGATGAGAGGCGTGAGCTGCCACACCGGACTCCTCTGAATCCACACATGCTAAAGGCAGAGCCGAGGGCATTTGCTGGCAGAGACACCGGGTGAGCAATGAATGGGTGACTCTGAGGGGTTTGCCTGGCTGTGTGGGAGGAGGTGGTTGTGGTTAGCCCGGCAGGGAGCCTTGTGAGCACACCAGGCAGTTTGGGGAGCTGCCCTTCTGAGCACACCAGGCAGTTTGGGGGGGACTGCCCTTCTGAGCACACCAGGCAGTTTGGGGACTGCCCTTGTGAACACACCAAGCAGTTTGGGGGCTGCCTTTCTGAGCACACCAGGCAGCTTGGGGGTTGCCTTTCTGAGCACACCAGGCAATTTGGGGGTTGCCCTTGTGAACACACCAGGCTTAAGAGGCTGATCACTAACCCAAGTGGAGATAGTGAGTTGGCAGAGAGAGGTGAGGGAAGCTGGCCCAGGCTGAGCAGGAGGGAGCAGGGCTCAGGCTCTGTACCCCTGGTCCAGACATCGCTTTAGGCCTATAGCAGCTGCTCAGCCTGAGTCCAACCCAAGGAACCCACCTCAGGTACTAGGGCAGGGAAGTAGTCTGGAGGACAGCCAGTCCTTGACTGTGCTTCATACTCTGACAGGGTGTTGCGTGAACACTGGGTGCTCAGGCACGGGAATGTAGCGTACTAGGTCTTCCTTCCTAGGAAAACATACGTCAGCGCAGGTCCTTCTACTGCTGAACGAAAAGATGAAGGGGTGAATGGGTGAACAACTCTCTCTCCACTCCTAGGGCTCCCAGGGCTGGCTCAGTTCTCCTCGAGTCTAACAGACCAAAGCGGACTCATGTGTATGAAAGACAGGAAACAAATTCCCCAGACCTCCACTGATTGCATCTCCTCCTAGGTCTGCAAGTCTACTCTGCTTCCCTACCCTCTGTAAGGCAGAAACCTCCACCATGGCACCACTTGCTTACAACCTGGGCCTTTGTTCTTCTTGTCTCCTGTGCCCCAGAACATCCAGAGAGGGTTCTTGCTAGAGAAACACATTGGTGGCTGCGTGTGGGGGCACAGAAGCTGATGCAGAAGGAGCAAAAGTTCCTTGCTGCCTAGCCTGCACAGCAAGTTCAAAGCCAGGCTGGGTAACTTAGCTGAGACTCTATACCTCATAGGCAGAGTGCCCACCTTGTATGTGTGAGGCCCTGGGTTCAATGTCGAGCACTGTAATAAGAGATTAAGTAGGAAGCCCAGTCTCCCTTAAGCCCTTGGGACAGAGGCAAGGGCCTGTAAGGCCTCCCATCTAGGCAGTCTCCAGAGGGTTGATTCTCACCCCACCTCACTACAGTAGCTCCTGACGATGCTTACTGCCTCCCACGCACCCCCTCTACACTTGCCCCTCCCCCAAATGCAACAAACTCTTCAGACCATCAGGTTAACCAGTGTTAAATCCTGAGGTGCTGGCTGCCCCGAGGCCTGGCTCTGCCTTGAGTTGCAGGTACATGGTGAGCCCTGTGATCTGGAGCCCTGCAAGATGGCGGCTGCAGGGGACAAGGAGCTGTAATGGAGGTTATAGAGCATGCCGAGGGTGCCTAGAGGCTCTCTGGAAGACGCCATTGCTAGCCAGACGCTGGCCAGACTCTGGGCTGCCTGCTGGGGAAACAAGCTTTCTCTGTCCTGAGTTTGACCTGCAAGCGAGATTCAGGAAACAGCCAGGCTGGACTAGTTAGATACCTCTAAGTGTATGATTTTTCCTTTCTTTTTTTTTTTTTTATTTTTGTGCCTTCTAATAAGAAGAAGAAGAAGAAGAAGAAAAAAAAAAAAAAAAAAAAAAGAAGCAAGCTCTCTCTTTAGAATGAAAACCAAAACCTAACATTGGGCTGTTCTGCGGCCACGCTGGTGAGGAGTCAGCACTCCCTGAATGACCTGAACTAAAGAGACATGCCTGTCCTATGGATCCGAGGGCAGAGGCTGGAGTGGGCCCAGCGATGCTCGCCACTGTTGTCAGGAACTGGAACCCACCCCAGTGTCCGTCAACAGTAAAACGGAGGGCTAAATTATGAGAGTCTCACAGTGACGAGCTCCCAGCAGGACCAGGGACCTATGAGTGGCCTGGGACTGCTCAAGACAGCATGGCTGGACCTCACAGGACACTGATCGAAACAAACACCACACTACACAGTAGGTACTGTGTAACGCCATGCCTCATGGACGCTTGTTGAAAACTGACCACAGCCTATGGGGTGGCATGGGGCTCACCCTTAGAGCTGTCAGTGGGCTGGCTCCATGGGGCTCACCTGTAAGAGTTGTCAGTGAGAGGAGTTTCTGGTGAGCTTTTTTGGTGGTGGTGAGTGCTGACTTGAGGGGTCCTTTTTGTTTGTTTTTGAGCCAAGGTTTCATGCAGTCCAGGTAGCCTCAAACTCTATATGTAGTCAAGGATGAGACTGAACTTCAGTCTTTTACTTGTTATACTTCCCAAGTGCTAGGATTAAAGGCAAGCAAGCTCCATCTATGGTGCCAGAGATGGAACCCAGGGATTCACAAGCTAGGCCAGGACTCTACCAACTGAGCTACAATCCTATCCCCGTATCCTCTGCCCCGTGCTGTGTTTTGGTCTGGGTACTGGCCACATGGCTATGTTCACCTTGGGCTAAGTCCCTCTCGGTACATTGGTCCAACGGTTGGCCCGTGGGCTTTAATCCCACCCTCTGCCCCAAAGAAAGTTTTGTTTTTAAAAATAGAAGGCGTACCTCCCCTACCCTGCGGGTCAAATCTTCCTCCCTTTTCTGCCCACGAGGAGGTAGGGAGCCATGCCTGCCTCCCTGGTGCATAGCCAGCTGACAGATTGCTGCCACTACACTCCCTAGCCTGGGTCTGCTCCTGCTCTGAGCCAGAGAGAATTTAGCCTTCCAGAGTGAGACCAGGGACTCTTGTTCCCATCTAGCCTGGAACACATGCCTCTGGGGTCAACTCCATATCAGATCAGGCCTCTGGACGCTGGGCGGTCCCTCCCGGCTTTGACATTCTGGGCCTCCCTATCTCAGCTGGAGCAATCTGAGGACTGGCTTGGGAGAGCTGGATGCATGATCAAGTACCTGTGTTTGGGGGTCGCATGCTAAAGACCTTCTGGTCTCTTTTGACTGGCAGAGGTACCTTAATTTAGGATACAGGGAAGCCCAGGAAGCCTGGCTTGACCTTGTGTGCCGCCCCCAAAGGTCAGCTCTCTGGGGTTCAAGTTCCCGTGGTGGCTGGGAGGCCAGAAATCAATCCGACTGGTCCGCCAGGGAGGGGTGCGGATCCAGCTAGCTGCCCTCAGCAGCCTGGCACGGTTATTTATAACCGTGGGTCGCCTTACCTCCTGACCTTCAGCCCCGGAGCAGCAGCGATCTGTGGCGGTTAGCATCTCTCCCAGTGCCCACTGCGAACAAACACCCCTCTGTGAGGTCTCCGGGAGGAGGGCCTGCCGGAAGCAGGATGTTGACTGTGCGTGGCTCCTCAGGGTGGATCCAGCCCCGTGTGTGTGTGTGTGTGTGTGTGTGTGTGTGTGTGTGTGTGTGTGTGTGTGAAGGGGGAGGTACATCTGCGGTGCGGGAAGGTGCTTCAGATACTCCTGTTGCCTCGCTTCCAGCCTTGCAAATGTTCTGGACTATTCTGGGCAGCAGCTTTATTTACAATATAAGACTCCCTAGCCTGGGTCTGCTCCTGCTCTGAGCCAGAGAGAATGAAGCTGGCAGTCCTGGTGTCTGGAGTAAGTTTGCAGATGCGACCCCCTGGTACCATACTGCATTGACTGCATTGAAGCCAGGTCACAACCATCACACAGAACTCCCAGACTTCCCCTGGCTTTTCCTATTGGACCCCAGACCCCCACCAGTCGTCTGAGAGAGAGCTGGGCAGGGGACATCACCCAGTGCGCCTCCCAGGAGAAGTTACTGCCTGTGGGAGGTCGGTGGAAAGTCCACAGGGAAGCCTAAGGTTGGGCGGTGGCAGAAGGTGTGAGACTTGGAGAAGGACATCAAGATGGAGGAGGGGCAGGAGGGAGGGTGTCTGGGGAGACAAGGCTGAGTATTTGTCAAGGGCAGACAAGGCCAAGCTTAACATCACGTTCTAAAGCCAGCGAAGGCTGTGGCTCAGGAGCAGGGCCTCCCCAGGATAACTTCCAATGACCTTGCCCCCAGCACAGAGGGTCAAAGTCTCACCCAGTGTCCCTCTCGGTGGTGGGCCTGAGAAGGCTGTGGAGAGGCCAGCTGAAGCTGGTTCTGCCTATCCATAGGCTTGGGCACACTGTGATTGGAGGAAGACTGGATACTGTTCTGAGACCCTGTCTCACTGGACTGCTTTGGCTGGCTTGGAGCTCTGCATGAGACCGGGCTGGCCTGTGTGGCCGAAGGGGAAGGGCAGCCACATCCAGCCTCTGGCACGTCCCCGTCCCGAAACACTCACAGCACTTGAGCTGTGACTCGACCCTTCTCTGCTTACCCTCGCAGGGAAGACATCAACTGATGGTGAACAGTGTCTCAGCTCTTGCTGCCTGCTTCTGGGACCTAGTCACCTTCTAGACCGGACCTGCACTCTCCTCCCCACACCTTACCCTACCCCCACTACTCCCCACCCCTCCCCACACCCCTATCCCACCCCCACTACTCCACCCCTCCCCCATCCCTACCCTACTCCACTTCTGTCCCCCTCCTCACATTCCTCCCCCATTCCCACTACTCCAACCCCCCCCCCCCCCCACACCTCTACCCCATGCCCACTATTCTGCCCCTACCGGCCTCCCCACACCCACTCCTCCACCCCCATCCCCCTCTGGCTCAGCCCACACGTGTCTTTTGATCTAGGGAAGTTCAAGGGGACAGATCAGGGATAGACGCATGAGTGGCTGTGGCTGTGGCCAAGAAATCATTGCACAGTATAAAGAAATGGTGTGTGTGCTGGGCGTGTCCTTTGTGGGAGGTGCTGTGCATGCGGGGCTGAGTGTAGGATCTTTGCGGGAGGAGGGCCTCAAGAGAGTATGGGTAAGAGTGCAGGGTGTGGGCTGGAGTTACAGGAATGTCTTGGCAGGTGAGGCTGGGGGTTTGGGCCCTGCAAGGGCCTCTCCCTCATGACCAGTGTGGGGCAAGTGGGCCCTGACCAGTCAATGAACTCAGGGTCTGGAAGAGTCAGCGGATTTTCCACCTTTTTTGCCAAATGGGATGTCAGCATTGGGGTGGGGCGGGGCGAGAGAGGGAAGGGGGATGCCGGCAGGCAGGCAGGCAGGCAGGCAGGCAGGCAGACCAGGCTGGGAAGGTGGCAATGACTTCATGACAGCTGGCTGCTGAGCAGCTGGCTGAGGGGGTGGGGAGCTGGAGCCTGACTGGGCCAGGAAACCTGCCCCCTTGGCCACTGGTCAAGGCCAAGGTTACTGTTCCTTTCCAGACAGGGATAGGCAGCCTGACTTCAGTTCCCTTTCTGGGGCCTCCTGACTGCACACCGGCCATCCTGGGTAAGGACACCTTTCCCCACTTTACAGATAAGGAAACTGAGGCTCACTAAAGTTGTGAGACTGGGGAGGTGTGGCAGATGTCCCCTACTGCGCCACTGAAGTCTGAATGCCTATGTGTGTGAGCACCGGGCCTTCTCTGAAACACACCCAAAGGAGCTTCTTCTTGGGGAGTGCCTCCACTTTCTCCTGGGGGCAGGCAATCAACAGCAGTGTCCCCCATCCCTGTAAAATGATTCTTGGGCCCCTCCCTACCGCAGGCCAGAATGCTCTTTTCCAGCCAAGACTTCACTGAGTGCTGCCTCATACCGGCTCCTCAGCAGGGCTGGTGGGACACCAGACCACAGACCTGGTGGGTGTGAACCTGGCCTTTGTACCCACAAGCTGAGATCAGCTTTGGGGGGTGTTCTTTCTTCCCCCATTTACTAGTTTCCCATAGGAATAATAACTACCCTACATAACCTTTGTAGTTCATAAAGGGCTTTCACAGACTTTGTCTGGCTCAGTGTTCACCCTCGCCTTGTCACGAGTAACTCATGCACCCACTTTATAGACTAAGAAACTGAAGTCAAAGAGGGAGGTTCTGGATGAGTCTCAGATCCCAGGGCCAGGAAGTAGCTGGTGCTCAGGCCTCTCTGACCCAGACATCTGCCTCAGCAGCACCTCCACTTTCAGGGAGTTTGGCAGTCATGTGATTGAGACCCGGTCCTGCAGCCAGCAGTGAGGAGTACAGCAGTCCTCAACACCTCCAGTGGGAATGTGTGAGCCTACTCCCTCCCCACTTGTCCTGTGTGGGGTGGGGAGAATGGCACAGGGAGACAAAGGTGACCTGTGCTGAGAGCAGGCCTTGTGCTCAGGAGGGTCTCCCAGAACAGCACTGGCCCATGGTGGTACTAAGCTCTGGCCGAGGAGTGGACCAAGAGTCCAGCAGCAACAGCGCCTGGAGCCAGCTGCTGCCCTGTGCGACCCTGTCTGCAGCTGGAGGAGAAAGGACAGTGAGGTGTGGGGTTTCTCAAGTGGAGAGAGGATCCGGAAGCCACTTTCCTCAGTGGACACTGTCAGTGCCTCCTCCGGCCCTGAGTGCACTCAGCAGAAAAAGGGCGGTGCTGGTGGTAGAGCCCACTTGCTGTTTTAGAAATACTAGTGACCAGAGAAACTGCAAACACTGAGCACCAAAAGCCCCCCTTCCTTCCAGTGGCTCCTGGGAAACCTGTAATGGAGGAAGTTGTTTTATGTATGTGGCAGCGTGGTCCCCGTTTTCATTTATTTTTCAGACAGTCTCATTTTCTGAGACAGCACTGGCTGGCCGGGATCTTGGGATCCTCCTGTCTTAGCCCCCCAAGTTTGGGCACTATAGGAGCATCCTGCATAAAGGGATCTGGTTTTTATTGAGGAATGGTCCCTGATTAGCTAGAAGACTTCCAGTCCCTAAGGGATGGGGTTAGGATCATACCCCGCCTCACCCCTGCCACTGCAGAGAGTAGGCTTCCTTGGGGAACCTGAGCGAAAGGAACATTCTAGTAAGTGTACTGGGAATTCTGAGAAAAGTTTCAGGGCCAGTTCTCTATGCCATCTACCCTTGCCTCCTTTGTGACTGGGGGCTGGGAGGGAATGTTCCCTTAAACCTCTCAGCCCTCCTGGGTTGTGGCTGCCTCCCCCAGATAATCCAGACCCTGCAAGGAGACCGCATGGGTACGGCTGGCTGGCTGCCCCTCTGAGAGGGCATGTCCGTAATGCCGAGGCCAAATATAGAGGGAACCAGACACCTCATGGACCCAGGGCCCAGGGAGCCCCAAGGACTCCACGGTGCATGCCCCACCCCCCAGCTTTTCTGAGCCTTGCAACCACCACCACCCCCAGCCTGGGCAAGCAGCCAGGAGACTGGCATCCCCTTTTCTGGCCCCAGCTCACTTGGGTACATGTCCCAACAAGTCCAAGCACAGCAGGAGGCTGGCTCAAGGGGGTGGGGGCAAAGTTTGTGCTGGGCGTGAGCGTGGGGACACCTTTCTAAGCCCTTTTACAAGCGTACCTTCCCAGATGGCTCTCAGTACCGGGAGACCAAGAAACCATTCTGCCTTCTGTTCTTTAGCTTCCCCAGGAGACTAAGACCATAAAGTTGGGGTGCGGGAGACCAGAAAGCCAGGCCAAACCCCAATAAACTGCTGGCCAAATCGAACTGCAAATAATTAGTCCCAATTGCCTCCACCCTCCTCTCTGGGGAGGGACAAGTCAAAGGGCAGAGTTGCTGACGCAAATGTCAGGGGAGACATGTGGAGGCTTGAAACAGCTGGGCTCCTGCTCCCAGCGAGGTCACTGGAGCCCTGAACACTGTGTCCCCCAGGGTGGCTGGGAGAACTGTTCTTAGAGCCCTTGAGGTGAGGGGGCTCGGTGGCTTTTCCTTCCCAGTTCCAAGGTCATTAGAGCCAGATAGAGAAGGTTTATCAGACTCTTGGGGAAAGCCCTCTGTCTCCTGTGAAGGGGATCCTGGCTCTAAACCCTCTTCTAGGTTGTCCGTCCGGTGGGCATGCCTCGGCAGCTCCACCAAGTCTTTGCAAAGTGGTGACCCCCAGCGGCCAGTGCATGACTTGAATTTGGGCCTAGGCGGCTACCATTCAAACACTGCAGCCTCAGCCCCAGGCCAGGGAACCTTGGACACAGCAAGAGTAGCTTGGGGATTTGGCTTTGGTCAGGGATATTTACCAGGTCTTAATTTTTCCTCACTGAATTGTGGCTAGACCTCAGCTGAAATATCCCACTGTTAGCAGATCAGGGTCAGCATGTCTAAGGATGAACTCATCATCTCCTGGCCCCAATCCTGCTCCTCCTCCGGACTTCCCTGTTTCCATTAATAGCACTGCCACCACCCAGTCCCTGGAGCTCCAAACCTTGTCATCTTCAACCCCTCCTCTCTGGACTGGGCACCTGCCCTGCCCTTCCCTCCTCTAGTTAGTTGGTCTTTTGCAGAGCCCCTGGCGCGCTCAACAGCGCCACCCAGAGGCCAGGCCTGATCACATGACCCACCACCTGCTGACTTTGTGTCTTGGGGCAAGTCTCAGCCTTCTGGGCTATAACCTAGCGAGAATAATCATTTTATAGGGTAATGTGTGACTCAACTGACAGAAAGGACCCCAAAAGCCCTATCATCTAAGTTCCTAGACAAGGGAGGATTTTATACATCATGTCCCCCAAAGCTTACACTTTACAAGGAAACTGAGACCCAGAGAGCCAGGGTAGGAACTAACAGAGGTGTTAAACACTAAGTGTCTGGACAGTACACTGCAGAACTATCCACAGACCCCAAAAATTCCTGCTAGTTCTAGTGTTTCTCCCTCTCCCACCATTCCGTTCCAGAACCCTAAACTGAAGGCTGCCTCCGAGTTCATTAGGCCCATCCCCTGCCTTCAGGCACAGGTACACCTGGCAGGTGTTGAGGTCATTTAGCTACAGGAAATAATTCTGCGATGTGACAGTCACAGGCCACACACAGCAGCCTGAGTCAGGGCAACCCATCTGCAAGGTTCTAAGCGAGGGTGTGCACACAGCGGCTTGCCTGAGGGGCATGGCCTCAAGTCAGATGTCCAAACGGGTAGGGGTCTTCCCCTGTACTCCTATTGTCCCTGTCACTCCTACACCAGTGTCCATGTAACTTTTAGAGTCAGGTGGCTGACCCAGCTTGCTGCTGTCCAGTTCTGGGTCCCCATGGGCAGAGGTTTCTTTCATTCACCCCGTGGATAAGGACCTGGATTACCCATGTTCCCTTCAAATGAATGTAAGAACCACATCCTGGGAAGAGGGTTAAAATCATTACCAGATTCCTAAAGGGGACTTTGACCCCTGGAGAGGCCACAGCAAGATCATCAGGTGGCACCTGGTGGTGACGGCACACGCCTTTAATCCCAGCACTTGGGAGGGCAGAAGCAGAAGAACTCTGTGAGTTCAAGGCCAGCCTGGTCTACCGAGTGAGTTCCAGGACAGGCGCCAAAGCTACACAGAGACACCCTGTCTCATAAAACCAAAATAAATAAATAAATAAATAAATTAGGTGGCCTGCAGAGATGGCTCAGAAGTTAAGAACACTGACTGCTCTTCCAGAGGACGTGGGTTCAATTCTCAGCACCTATATATGGCAGCTCATAACAGGGGACACAACACCCATGGCAATACACTAATAATAGTGATAATAATGATAATGATAAAAGAACATCAGGTGGAAAGGCTTTCAGAACGAGGAGATGGGTCGTCCTAGAGTCCTCAGTCACCTGTCTTCTAACACCATGGTTCTGAAATGGATGTTTTTGTTCCCAGGGACCATTTAGAGCATCTAGAGAGAGTTTCTGTTGTCGTAACTGGGGGTGGGGACTGCTAGATGTTTTTAGTGGGTCAGGACAAAGATGTTGTTATGCAGCCCATTAGTGCTCAGGTCAGACCAGGGCACAGGACGACCAGCTGATGGACACAGTCTTTGTAATGATCTCAATGTTCTTGTCCCCCTGCCCAGCCTGGGAAACTTTCTAGAATAGTCTTTGCTGACTTCTCCACTCTTTCAACTAGGACAAGTAGGCCCTGGAAGGTCACTCACAATCCGGTTTCTTGAGCCTTGTGTCCACCGGATTTGCATGAAGTCCTTGCTGAATTCATGAGGGGAAAGATGAGGGCAGTGAAGAGCAAGATAGCTCTCTCAGCTCTCTTCAGAACCTACCTTCAACCCCAGGGGGAGATGGATTTGCAGAGAAGCAGAAGCAGCTTGGCAGGGCCAGGAAGCTTCTGCCACTCAGCCTAGTGGGTCACATGTTCTTCTTCAGCCTCTACAAACACCATTCCTATATAATAACTACTGCCTTCTCCCTGGGACTGGTTAGTGTTCCCAAATGGAACTTCTTCCCCTGACCCCTAGAGCTCTGCCATTAGGGCTTCTCACATTATCCAAGTATCTGCTCAAGGTAACTGACAGCAAGAGACCCTGAGATTTCATCTGGCACTGATTACCTTATAGGGCAGAAGACTTACAAACATGCCCACCCTCTGTCTCATCTTAACAGAGGACACAACTTTCCCCGTCATGGTGTCAAGCTATTGGATAGTGGCACTGGGCCTGGCTCTGGACCCCAACTGTACTCTGAGAAGCTCAGGCAGACAGATTTCCAAGAGAGATGCAGCAATGGTGGCAGAGTCCAGCCCTGCAGGAAGGAGTCCTCTGAGTTCCTAAGTGGAGGTGAGGCCCTGAGGGATCAGGGCCACGTAAAAGCCACCACTTGCCTCAGTGGTGCCTTCTGTGGGACAATTGTCTTCTATTAGTTTAATAAAGCACTGATTGGCCAGTAGCCAGGCAGGAAGTATAGGCAGGGTGAGCAGAACAGAAAAATTCTAGGAAGAGGAAAGGCTCAGTCTGAAGTCGTCATCCAGACACAGAGGAAGCAAGATGAGAATGTCTTGCTGATAAAAGGTACCAAGCCATGTGGCTAAACAGACAAGAATTATGGGTTAATTTAAGATGTAAGAATTAGTTAAAAAGAAAGCCTGAACTACTAGGCCAACCAGTTTATAATTAATGTAGACCTCTGTGTGTTTCTTTGGGACTGAAAGGCTGTGGAACCGGGCAGGACAGAAATCTCAGCCAACAGCAGCCACCTCTTTTTTGGATCATGTTCATCTCCTGGAAATCCCTTCCTGCTCCACGGCAATCAATGTTTATCTTCCCTTCCACTATGTTGCCAGCCTGCCTCACTACCCAGCAGGTCACCCTCACCTTTTAGCATTTGTCTATCGTTTGAGCCCCAGAATTGGGGAGGAGCAGTGATGGCCTGGCCTTCCTGCCCAAAGGATATTTCTGGCATTCCTGTACTGGGCTAGGATGCCCCAAAGAAGGGCTGGGAATTTGACTGCTGCTTGAAAAGGGTCTTAGCATGAACCCTCAACTCCCTGGCTAATGCAGCCCCTCCCCAGCTCTTCCCTTTCTTTACCAGTACTGTCTAGCCATGTCAGCTGGTGGGGTCTACACTGCAGTGTGCTGTGCACGATGCTACCTCCCTAGGAGCACTTCGGCTGGAGTTCAGGGCATTCGTGTCCACCCTTCTGGAGTAGAAGTGAATCCTCGGAAGTATTAAGCTCCCCAAGCTAGAGATTGGCAGTCACCACTGCTGAGGTGCCCCATCCTTCAGGCCTGTGCCTGCTCTAGGTAGATGTGTGGCTCAGGCAAGCTCTCATTTGGCTGAACTGTGCCCAGACCTCAGGGAGGCTCCAAGTGCTTCACCTGCAGTTCCTGCTTACTCCACAGTCTCCACCCTCTGATCCTCTCCTGTGTCAGCATCCTGGATGGGGAGTGTTGGTCAAGCTTGTCTCTCTTCATGGGTCTCATAGTCAGAACCTCACCTGTGCCAGCCTTCAGTGACATTTACTTGTGTTTTTCCTTACACATAACTGACCCTAGTCACAGATGGAGAGACCTGCCCCCCACTCCCCAAACCTAATATACTCCTGCTGCTGAGAATCCTGGGGCAGAAGGCTATCCTATGAACCCATCTGGCCCAGCACTGTTGTTTTAGAATGGAAATCAAGACTCAGAGAGAAAAGCACCAGGCTAAAGCAGTGGTCACACATAACAGCTTGGGAGGGGGTTATAAGCTTCCTGGTGGCAAGTGCAGTGGACTAGCAGGTCCCTGAGAGTAAGCCGAGGAGGGAGTGTAGAGAGGAGAGGGGTGTGCAGCCTTGGAGGTTTATTCTGGGCACACAGATGTTCTCCCTCTAATCCTTACCCCCTCCTTTCTTTTCCAGCAGCAGCTACAAAAGCCAGGAAATAGATGTGGATTGATGGCCTATAATGGGCTTAGTTAGTGCTGTGACCTGCTGAGTTATGTAAGTCCTATTTATGATCGGCTTGGATGAAGTGTCCATTGAAGCAACTCACTAAGCTGATTCCATGACATTTCCTTTAGCTTGCCCAGAGGCGGCAGCAGAAATTCCTCTGCAACTTCAAAGAACAGAAATTATGATGTGGACGTTTTCAAAAACCCTTAGACCGATGTTTCTCTTACCCATCTCAAAACCTGCAACTTCAGCACCAGTCCCAGGTTGGGTCTCCTGGACTTCTAGGCTACAGGCTGCCTTGGTGGAGCTGACAAGGTATTTTTCTGCCCCTAGTGAAGGGGTGAGAGATCCAAGGCAGCGAGAAAGCACAGCAAGTCAAGAGTTTCAGGCTCATCTGTTGTTGCTGCTCTTGGTGTTGATGCTTGCCCAGTTTCCTTCCATCTCTAAGACCCCCAGGAAATGGAAGTGCTCGAGAGCCCAAGAGTCAGAAAAGCATGCTTTTAGTGAAGAATGCTTTATGCGGCTGCTCCTAGTTCTTTGTGAAGAACCTTAGGTGGCTTCTCCAAGGAGGAAGCACAGATGCCCCCCACCCCAGCCTGCCTCCACAGATGCAGACTAAACCAGAGAGCATGGAAGGCCAGTAGCTGAAAATTCACTCCCAAACTTGGAACTCAAAGCACAGACCTTGTCTGGGACGAGCCAAAGGTAAAAGAAGGCAGGCTTGTTTGAGAAGGGCTGTGGGAAAGGGAACAAGCAGCTGCATGGAAGGACAGGTGTCTTGCTGATTGTTGAGTAATGCACGATCTCATGAGTTGCTGCAACAAAGAATCTCGAGACCATCACTGTGGTGCTGACAGGAAAACCCAGTTTCTGAACAGTTACTCCACTTTGGGTTGTCTGCACCTGCGATGCCCTGCTAACACCTCCAAAGATTCAATTTTGGCCTGGTGGTGGTGGCACACACCTTTAATCCCAGCACTCGGGAGGCAGGTGGATCACTGTGAGTTCGATGCCAGCCTGGTCTACAGAGTGCCAGGATAGGCTCCAAAGCTACAGAGAAACCCTGTCTCGAAAAACACACAAAAAGATGCAATTTGCCTTCTTGCTTGGGCAGAGTAACGCTAAGCTTTACATCCTATCAAAAGCACAGACGACTCCTGGACACCACTTCCCGCTCCGTTGTGCATCTGATGTTACTGTTTTACTAAGCTCTGTGTCTGTTCTCTGCTCATTTATAAGTGCTCAGCTTGGTTTTTTATAAAGCATTATAAGCAACAGGTATCAAGTATGCTTCAATGGTTATTGTCAACCTTACCACTATTTCCATGCTCCTGTCTGTCTTCATAGAAATTAAATTAGCTCTTAGATGTTAAACAGTCTTCCTTTCATTTTCATTTTCAGGATCAATCTCCTTTTCCTTATATTGGGGGTGGAAGGCAACAAGAAAAGGTCTCTGACAGGGTCAAGGTACTGCTGCCTCTTTGGGAATCACCTAAATCTTAGGACCACAAAAGCCTTAGAACACTGATGAACAGATGGGAGTTCCTGCAGCCAAATGTCCTTATTTTTTTTATTAATTAATTAATTAATTAATTTATTATGTATACACTATTGTCTGTGTGTATGCTTGCAGGCCAGAAGAGGGCACCAGACCTCATAACAGATGTTTGTGAGCCACCATGTGGTTGTCGGGAATTAAACCTTTGGAAGAGCAGGCAATGCTCTTAACCACTGAGCCATCTCTCCAGCCCCTAAATGTTCTTATTTCAAGGGGACAACATTCAAGTGTTCAACCCCTGCTTTGAATATACAGTCACAATACTTGATTACATGTCACCATTTCTGAGTCAGCTTTCCCTATCAACTTATATTCCCTGAAGGTGTTTTACTGATCTACATACCTGACCTCTGGGACCCCCAAAAGCTAGCTTCTGAATGTCCTGCAGGGTTAGGGTGTGTTGCACTGTACACATTACCTTATTTGGCAAGTGAAGAATTATGGGGTGTTATAGCAAGGGCACACAGCAGTTATATAACTATTAGAGGGTCATAAATGAGCAACCAGTGGACCAGGACTCCAACGCAGGTCTTACCCTACATGTGCAGAAGCCTCCATGTCTGGTTAGACTGGTTTCAGTATTTGCTGAGGTACCCTTTCATCTGTCAGACCTGTTTATCAAAAGGGAAGGTATTTTCAATGGCCAGGCCTCTGGATCACTGGGGTCAGTGATGCTCTCCACAGGGGTTCTCCGTAGATCACTTGTGAATTTATGGGCACACACTTGGAAAGACTAGATGATATGAAAATGACCCTAGGTATGACGAGAAAAGCTAATGGGCCAGGCGGTGGTGGTGTTTGTCTTTAACCCCAGCACTTGTGAGGCAGAGGCCAGCCTGGTCTACAGAGCGAGTTCCAGGACACTCAGGACTACAGAGAGAAACACCAGACAAACAAACAAAAAAAGGCTAATAGCATCTTTCTACGAAAACTAAGAGAAACTGTCTTACCAAGCAAATACAGGCTCATGAGAGGAAATCTCACTTACCCCTTTAAGGTGGCACTAAGTTTACAGTACCCTAATTTTCAACTGCCCAAGCCTGAATCAGAAAAGGAGGATTATGAAGCTGAGGTGGGGGTAACCTCGCAGTTACCACACAAAGACCACAACAGCCAGCGATGAATGAAGCTTTGTCTCCTGGGAAACAAGATGTTTGGGACTGCAGCTGGGCTGCTCTCATTCTTGTAAGTAAATGTTACCAGCCTGAAGATCAGAATCACTTGGGTAACTTGAGATGGGCAAAAGAAGGGAAAACCTTACTGTATGGTAGCTCCCAGAGCAAATCATGGACATAGCTCCCTCTTCTGGTCTGACTGAGATTCCTGATCCCAGAGTCAGGGTATATATTGTCCTCCTATATATTTAGGGCCTAAACTCAGATCATAACTTTTATTTTTGTGAGTGGAAGCTATTTTGTTGCTTTTATCATGACAAAAAAAAATCAAAAATCTCAGTTATTTGGATACAGTGTCTTTTTGATAAATTTTTAATTCTAAATATTCCAATACCCCTTAACCCACTACCAATGGATGACCTTGAACAAGTATATCAACACGTCATTAAAATCTACACTGAGCTAGGCGGTGGTGGCACATGCCTTTAATTCTAGCAATTCAGAGTCACTGGCAGCCTGGTCTACAGCCAAGGCAGTTATACAGAGAAACTCTGTCTCAAAAAAAAAAAAAAAAAAAACAACAAAAAAACAAAAAACAAACAAACAAAAAAACAAACAAAAAATCCACACTGCAACATATCTCCTGACACTTGGTATAATTCAACTGCAGGAGGCTGAGGGCAGGTTTCACTCAGCACTCCTACCAGTCAACTGAATGCCCTACTGACCACGGCCACGTGTCATCTGTACCGTGAGTCACACTGCTCACTTTTTAGCCAGTGCCAAATAACAATCTTGGCTCTCAGAAATGACGTTTCATGGGACATATTATTGGACATTCTGATAAAAACCAAGTCTAGAGCCCCAAGAAAGATAAAAACAAAGCACACTGAACCTCACACATGTTTCATATACATATTTATATATATTTCATGTACAAAGTTACATTCTGAATCCCAGGGATTCCGTAATAGAAATAAATACTGAAATAACTACATTGCTAATGAGCTTTTTACTCAGAGAAATGAAGCCTCGGCCTCTAAGAGACAGCATATGGGACACTCTAGAACCCAATCTTATGAGGCAAGTAAAGTTCTGATGTCTAGGACAAAAAGAAATTTAGGACATAAACAGTTAAAACATATTCAAATATTGAGAAATAAATGACAAAATTATTAATAAAACTTCATTTTTAAGAGAAAAAAAGACAATTAGTGTTACAGAATAGCACAACCCTGTTAGAAAAGCATTTATGATTTCAACATGTATTTCCTTCTCTTCCCATGCATCCAAATGGGACACCACCAACCCCTTTCCTAACATGATCAATTAAGAAGAACCCTAAATCTGGTTGAGTCCTTTGGTAATAGTCATAATACTTACTAGGAAATAAATATCCATCTCCATGGCATTTGCAAGACACGCATTCTTTTTAGGTTAATATGAGGCATTTTGTTTTGTTGCAAAGGCTGCATGTTAAGTCTCCTCTCAAATTCATAAGAACAATGCTACAACTGAGCCCATAGTGTAACCTTTCCACTCACACACATTCCAGCTGAAGAGAGGTATGCTGCGCCCTCTGTGCTGGAACGTTTTACACTCCCAGCAAGCTGCAACTTGTAAGAGATACATTATTATTTTATCAGTTTGGATCTACACCAGTTAGAGAAACATGGTCTCAATACTGACTTTCTAAAAAACAGTTTCCTTTAGCCTCCTAGAGACTTTAGCCTGCATTTCTAGTGTCAGGTTGAGACATATGCTGCTGTTCTTTTTATAGACCAGCTATGACTGTGCATTGATAATTTCAGATAGTTCACCTTCATATAGAACCAGATGTAACAAAATGAGAACTCTCAGTACTCTGCCTTCTTCCTCTAAGATTTTTACATGGGAGACTGCCCAGAGGCACTCAACCTCCTCTGCCCTGTAGAGGCTATGACAGTTTATACCCCTTTACTGCCTGTGAACAGCTTACATCCCGCTATTTCTTCCAAAGATTACCCCCTTGACAAAATAAACATCACAAGAATATATATGTTATGGGGGGGGGGGAAGAAGAGAAGCAAAACTATCAACACAAGCACAGCCCTTAAAACAAGCTGCGCAGTGCATTTGCTCTCTCCGGTCCCTGAAGTGATCCACAGGACCACGGTGATTTGGGATCATTAGCTAAAATCACCACACACCTACAGCCTGTGAGTGAAGTCAACCCCACTAAGTTTCAAAGAAACAATTCCAACCAGGGTACCAACACATTTGCATGTTTCTTCTTTAGCTCCCGGTTTCCTGGTTTCCACTGGACCACACAAACATGTAAAGAGCTTCCGAACAATGATAAGGGTGTCTGACTCTAGGATACTGACTTCGTGGGATTAAAAGTTCCAGAAACTTTGGTGTCTCTTTATGAATTTTTTACAACATTTCCAATAAAGGCTAATAATGCTTTTTTAAGTATTTGCCTCAAATGACTCATATTTAAAATAAAGATATAGCAAACAAGCGATGGAAAAGTGGTCAGCTCTGAAGAAAAAATAATATGTAGATCAAACATATTATCCTCTATACAGCTTTATCAAAACAGGTGTTTTTCTTTTAAAACATACAGGCCACAATTTTAAAGTGTGCTCAGTGTGCTTATTGATACAAAAGCCTCCTAGGCTCATTAAGTCTCATGTGTTTTAGGATCTAGCCTAACCACATATATGCAAAAAAATCACTGGTATACTTTTTACAGATATCTCTGTGTCACAGTCTGGGGAAAAAGTTCCTTGGAGTTCCTTGGTACTTAAGAATGCTTAGACATTAGAGACTTGTGTTTGATATCTTGTCTATGAAGTGGTCTGGTTCTTCCAAGAAAACTGAAGAACCTGTTTCCTGTATGTTTTTATTTTTAAAACAGCACATAAAATTATGTTTAACTTTGTTTGTAGCAGTGGGTAAGAAATGGTAAATCATACATTTTAGGAATTTCAGGAATTTTCCTTGATAGAGGAAAAAACCGTATAGATCACGGTTTTTGAAAACTCAAAAGGTTATCAGTTAAAATTAAATTTAAACCCACTTTTTCAAATGGATACCACGAATGAAAAGATTAATGCTGACTTTGCTGGCTGTACAGCATTTCCCTTTGAAGATGCCATTTTAAGCCAACAAGGATGCAAACGCTGAAGCGTTATTTATACCAAGCAAACACTAACTGCTTGGTAGTCTTATCCAGAACAAAATAAATCAATTTTCCTAATCATTCTGCTGTCAGCTAATTGGGTTGACTCCACAGTCACCACAGTGTCCCCTCCTTAACAGTGTAAGAGCAGCCTAGTATCTGGCTAACAGGTACATTTTTTCCATGGAAAAACCTGAATCAACTACCACCATCCTCTAGGACAAGAGTACATAACACAACCTCCTTGGAGAACATCCCCCAGTACTGAAGTGCTCTCTACGCTTCCCAGAATAGTTCTTAAACTTCAAATAATACATTACTTAAATGTCAGTATGAAAATGGGTGAAACCAATCTAAAAAATTAGAATATTCAGAGAAGCAGGCTTCATAAACTTTAGAGTTCTAGTGAGATAGGAACAAGAAATTTTATTTAAATAGTGTAACCTTAATTTCTTTAATATAAAACCCCACCAAATCTGATGAAAACAAAGTTTTATATACCATATAAACAAGATTTGTCAGAATTGAAAGTGAAAGTTAAAGTAATTTACAGTTAGCTTTTAGCCCTCTTGGGACATTTAGATAATCCTGATAATCCATCTGTTATTAGTGTATCACTTCTATAATACACCGGGGAAAACTCTATACTCTGTACTTCATGGTACAGTTTCATTTATTAAGTCTTTTCCATTAGTTCCATTATTAGTGACAGCTAAAAAGTGACCTTATCAATTAAGTGAGTGACATTAGACTGTGGCAGAGCAAACCACATCTGGATTGCTTTCTGTAATTCACCAGTTTGCAGAAAGTAAACATCCTTTGATTTGTTCATGATATACTGAAATTGCCTATTAACACTGGTGCAGTAAACTAGCTCGCTCCTCTGTATTGTTACCATAGGACAGATTTTGTAATATAAAAGTAGCAGGGGAAAAATGCTCACATATTGTGTGGTGAAACGTCTTTCACAAAAAGAGCATTTAAATAAGGGGGGAGGGAAAATAAATCATGCAGAAGAGGCAGCTTCCTCGTCTCCGCCTGTCTCTTACGGACTCATTCACTGCCACACATCACTTGCCACACTATCAGGTGACTCCTTTCTGCTTTGGTGACCGAAGGTTCCAGTGGAAGATCCTCTCCCAGAAGTTCAGATTCTCCACCTTCATCACCTAATGGATCATAAGGAGACTGAAGTTAGCTTAGAAGCAGAAAATACAGAATGATGTGAACTGGACTCACAGTAGCCTATGAAGATGATTTGTTTGACTTCTAGTGCAGAAACACAGTAAAGAATACCAGGGGGCTGGAGAGGTGGCTAAAAGATTAAGAGCACTTGCTAGTCTTCTGGAGGACTAGCAAGTTTGGTTCCCAGCACCCATGTTGGGCAGCTCAAAACCATCTGCAACTATAGTTCCTAGGGATCTGACTTCCTTTTCTAGCTTCAAAGGGCACGCATGCACGCAAAAATGGAAAAATAAAAAGTAAAAGAGTTAGGGGCCAGTGAGATAGCTTAGTGGGTAAAAACCTTTGCCACCACATGGTGAAAGGAGATAACCTATTCATGCAAACTGCCCTCTGATCTCCATATTATATATACGCTAAATGTAATAATGACAGAAAATACCAATATCTGAATCTTCACTCAAAGCACTGCCTGATTTCTGAAATTCCTTTTCCTTTCATTCACGAAAGCTAGTCCACAGTACTATGCCGACAGTCATCACAACGTCTGTTCACACGATAACAGAAATGGGAGACAAAAGAGCCAATGTATCTAGTTCTGTGTTTGTCCAAAACAGATATTCTACTCTTGTTTATTTCAAATTAAGAAAGCTTAATAAATATGGAACATACTAAGACCAGGATGTTGTACTGATTCTTGGAGATCAGGGGTACAGTTCTCCAGTTGAGACACTGAGTACTGAACAGGCACTGCTGCTCCTCTCCACAAGCTTGCAGTAGTCAGCTCTGCTGTGCACAGCAACGTTATTCTGGTACAATCTAGCTGACAACTTGTTTAGTGGGATGAATTAATTCTTCAGCAGAATCCTAAAAATGTGCACACTAAGAAACAAAGATATTCCACTGATGTACTGGGATTTTGCAATGTTCCCATTTGATTTTCGCAAAAGAAAATGGCACCACTGACTAGAAATAGAGGAAGGGAGTAACTGAATATATGTACTTTTCTATGCAAGCAATTTTCCTTTTCCCCTCCCCGCGATGACTTTTTCACAGCAAAGGCAAAATATGGATAACATGCTCAGGTCAAAAGTCAGTCTCTCCAAAGGCCAGAAGAGGGCATCAGCGCCCATGGAACTGGAGAAAACCTCCATGTGGGTGTCAGGAATAAACCAAGGTTCTTTGGAAGAGCAGTCAGGGGTCTTAACTACTGAGCTGTTTCTCCAGGCCCATGTTTGTTTGTTTTTTAAAGATTTATTTCTATGTATACAGTGTTCTGCCTGCATGTACATCTGCAGGCCAAAAGAGGGCACCATATCTCACTATAGATGGCTGAGAGTCACCAAGTGGTTACTGGGAATTGAACTCAAAACCTCTGGAAGTGCAATCAGCACTCTTAACCTCTGAGCCATCTCTAAGTTTGGATCTTAAATTTAAAAAGTTTACAATGAGCCATGTTTTGTGGAGTTTGCCTTTAATCCTGACACACTGTAAGCAAAGATGGGCAAAACTTCAGTGAGTTCCAGGCCAGCCTAGTCCAGACAGTCAATTGCAAGCCAGCAGGGCTACACAATGAAACCGTATTTCAAAAAACAACAGAAGCAAACTACAATGGTGAAGACTAAGTGGCTGAGACAAAGGCTTCTGGTTTCTTGCTTTCTGAGCTGTTTTGAAAACATAATATATCTTGTTCCCCAGGATCCCTAAATTGTTTAATTTAACCTAAGTCCTTATAGCTTTGATAAATTCCTTATTGTTAAAACAACATAAAATGAGGCAGTGGTGGTGGCGCACGCCTTTAATCCCAGCACTTGGGAGGTAGAGGCAGGTGGATCTCAGTGAGTTCACCATGGTCTACAAAGTGAGTTCTAAGACAGCCAGGACTGTTACACAGAGAAACACTGTCTTGAAACACAAACAAATAAAAAACAACAAAACACTATTAAAATGAATAAGAACAACAACATTGAATTCAAGGTGTTTCTGTTGTTATTGTGTTGTTCTTTTAAGACAGTGGTTCACTCTGTACCACTGATGTCCTAGAATTCACTATGCAGCCCAGGCTCTACCTGCCTCTGCTTCCCAGGATGCTGATAGTAAAGGTGTGTGCTACCATGTTTTGTTTTTAAAACCAATATATTGACTATTAAAGCTGGCGTTTGCTTAAAAACACACACACACACACGCCCCCCCCCTTAAAAAAAACAACAAAGCAAAAAACACCCAAGTGTATTTTCCAGGCTGGATTGCTAGAGCGGTTGCCAAACCTGGCTAAGCAATTTGTATGCTATTTTCAGAGTCTGCAATGGAAAGCATTTAGCGGAGGTGGAAAACTGCAAAGATTTGACTAGGATATCTTCAGTATGATTCCAACTGCCACACAACACTCCAAGAAAAAGCTACAAAAATCACCCTAAGGAGAGTCCCTACAATTCCTTTCCATAAAACACTCCTGTGCCAGTGGTCAATTATTTTAAATGCTTTGAAACTCTGCTGTTCTTGCTGGCAGCAATCACTAAAATTTTCATTAATACCCTGGCCCCACAGAATTACACTAAGAGCGTTTGACATTATATGTTCTGGTTTATACTGACCACATGTAGCACACCGTCACTGATTAAGACACTACATTTTCTACCATGATAGGCATCTTTATTACATTCTCTACAAGCATTTAATAACTTGCATTTGAGAAATCATTAAATTACTAATACTCTTATTAGACTAGCCTTTCTTAGTGGTGGGCAGACATCTATTTTGACAGTACTTCTTTTTCCTTCTCTGTCTTCAGGCTGCGTCCATTTAGGTAGTGCTCTGTGTGAACACAGGACTCTCCACATCTACCAGCTAACAGTTCCTCATTGTGCTGCTTCTGTCTCAGTGGAGAGTGATTACCAGCGGACTCAATTCCCTTTTTCTAACACACTTCCATATCTCGTCTTGAACCTAAATACCTTCTACCCAAACCTAACTGCATTGCTCCTTCATTTCAAGTCCTGCAACCCTCCTTTGCTTGAAGGATAAGCACAAACTTTACTTGGTACGGTGGTCTGAATGAAAATGGCCCCCATAAATTCATAGGCAGTAGTGTTGGAGGAGTGGCTTTGTTGGAGTGGGTGGGCTCGGAGGTTTCAGATGCTCAAGCCAGGCTCAGTGGTTTATTCTCTCTGCCTCTTGGCTCCTTGTCCAGCAGTGTCACATCTGTTCCCCACATGACAACAATGGACTAAACCTCTGAACTACAAGACAGTCCCAATTAAGTGCTGCTTCCTTTATAACAGCTGCCCTGCTCTTCACAGCAATAAAACCCTACCTAAGGGATACTTAGGAAAATACTTTCTTTTTTCCTTCTTTCTGTCTAAATACCCACAAATATATACAGTATATGAAACTTTCCCTTAACTTATCTTCCTTTCTAGAGAAATGTGTACTCTCTGCTCTCCTCTTTTTAAAATATTTTCTTCAACTAACATGGTTTTACTTTTCTAGATCTTTAGTAAGATGAGGAAATGCTCAGTGTTAAAGCGCTTGTTTAAAATTTATCAAGTATTGGTTTCAATACCCAACACTGAAAAAAACCCAACGAACCTTACACAACAAGCAAATGAAACAAAATCACCTCAATTAAGTCATTTTTTAAAAAGCCAGGAGCTGCTAATCTTCACTCTTACCAGTTCCTGCCCCAATGCAACCCTTCAGGCTACCACTATTTGATACTGACTCAGTTCAAGCATTGCTTCTTCTATATTCTCACCATGGGAAGAGCTGACAACTCTCCACCAGAGCATTTGCAACATCTGAACTTGTTAACCACCTTCGCTCTGTACTGTTCTATAAAACCTATCAGAAGGAGTTTGGCTGGTGTGGCACATGCCTTTAGTCCCAGTGCTTGGGAGGCACAGGCAGGTGGATTCTGTGAGTTTGATTGGGTCCAGCCTAGTCTACACGAGCCAGCTTCAGGACAGCATAATAGAGAGACCTTGTCTCAAAAAGACTAATCATCATCATCATCATCTATTAAAAGGGGAATAGTGACTGATTTGTTTCCACATTTAAGTTTAAGGCTGATAGGCACAAGGTGAGAAAAAGAACAAATAAACAATGTGTTTTTTTATTTATTTATTTATTATGTACACAGTGTTCAGCCTCCATGTATGCCTGCACGCCAGAAGAGGGCACCATATCTCATTACAGATGGTTGTGAGCCACCATGTGGTTGCTGGGAATTGAACTCAGGACCTCTGGAAGAGCAGTCGGTGCTCTTAACCTCTGAGCCATCTCTCCAGCCCCAATAAACAATGTTTTATTAAGTATTTTTATTTCTTCCTTTTGTGGGTGAGAAAACAGATCCTGGGAGAGTAGATTTGTTCAAAGCCTCATGATTACAATTCTTCAGCTCTTCAGTCAAACCTTAATATATGGCCATTTGCAATTTATAATGGCTCTTTTAAATGAATACATCTGGTATGAAAGAAACACACATATACAGTATGTATGTATAGACAGAAAAACATGTGATCCTTTTTCAAGTAAAATATTGAAAGAGAACTTAGAAGTCATTATCAGAGTGCTTTCTTATTCACTATGGGTGAAAACCCAACTCACAGAGCACAGTGGAAACTGACCTCCAAGAACCAAAGACTTACCCATCCGGAAGTCAATGTAGCCTTCTCCCCCGCTGATGACAAGCATAGACTTCAAGGGTGTCTGGCTACTGGGCTCCTGTGCAGATGACCCTGCTTTGTCAGCTGTTAGATCTGTTCCGCCATTGCCACTCTGTGGGTTAATGACCTGACCTATTTTGTACAGGAAGGGAACAGTGAATATTACTTATCACAGACACAGGTAGGGGATGTTATTTTTTTCTTTACCTTTTTGAAGTTAAACAAAAGACAAGGTTGACTCATGCCTGTAATTGCAGCACTAGGAAGGGTGTGGCAGGAGGACAGTCTTGAGTTTTAGTGTAGACTAACGAAATCTTGATTCAATAAAGTTAAGCTGGACAATGTCCTGATTGTGTTTAAGGGCTCAGGAAACAGAGGCAGGATTATCTCTGTGAGTTGAAAGCCAACCTGATCAATGGAGTGAGTTTGAGGACTTCCAAGGATGCAATAAAA
Source organism: Alexandromys fortis (assembly GCF_014885135.2). Taxonomy (NCBI): domain Eukaryota; kingdom Metazoa; phylum Chordata; class Mammalia; order Rodentia; family Cricetidae; genus Alexandromys; species Alexandromys fortis. Next base: position 6,072,430 of record NW_026067974.1, on the reverse strand, counting down.
GCCAGCCTCAAAAGTTAGAAAAGGGGGCTGGAGAGATGACTCAGTGGTTAAGAGCATTGCCTACTCTTCCAGAGGTCCTGAGTTCAATTCCCGGCAACCACATGATGGCTCACAACCATCTGTAATGAGGTCTGGTGCCCTCTTCTGGCCTGCAGACATACACACAGATAGAATATTGTATATATAACAAATAAATAAATATTTTAAAAAAAGTTAGAAAAATAAAAAGGTAAATATTTATTGACACCCCCCGCTTGAGTATACAGTGTTAGGAACAGAGACTTTACATTAACAGAAAACCATTAAATGAAATTTTAAGAGACTAATTTAAAAATCTTGAGTAAACTAATTTCACAGTAAACAGGAACAGATGATCTTCAAAATCCAATGTGAGACACATATATGGCAAGGCGGATGTTAAATTACTATATTAAGTACTTTATATTATATAAAGTATATATTTATATATTTATATAAAAATATATATATATAAAGTATATATATATTTATATATATACTTTATATAAGTACTATATATTAAAGAACTATATTGTTCTACTTTTTGATCTAAGGGGCATAGAAAGTTTCCCTCCTAAAGGTATACATTTGGATTTAAGACAGAAAATCTACACTTAAGCCTAGGAATTGACATATTTGTGGTAGTTTGAATGAAAAATGTTGCTTATAAGGTCAGGTTATTTGAACACATGGTTCCCAGTTAGTGACACTGTTTAGGAAGGTGGTGCAGTCTTGTTAGAGAAAGTACATCACTAGGGGAAGGAGAGTCCATAGCTTTGTTCTACTTTCAGCTTGTTCTCTCTGCTTCATGGCTGCAGCATGGTGACACACACCTTTAATCCCAGCCTGTCCTATACCACTTCAGGGCAGCTGAAGCCCTGTCTCAAAAAAAGAAAGACAAGCTGAGATTTTCTCAGCTTCCTGCTGTCACAGTGTCCCTACTGTTATGGTCCCTAGCCCTCTAGAACTCTTTCTATTTTCTTACAGCAACAGAAAAATAACATAATATAATATTTTAAATCTATTTCAAATATATGCCCTTTCCTTTACAGTTAAGGTTTTTTTTTTTTTTTTTTTTTTTTTTTTTNAATTTTGCTTTCTTTTTTTCTTTTTGTGAGACAGGGTTTCTCTGTGTAGCCCTGGCTGTCCTGGAACTAGCTCTTGAAGACCAGGCTGACCTCGAACTCACAGAGATCCACCTGCCTCTGCCTGGGATTAAAGGCATGTGCCACCACTGCCTGGCGAAAAGTTTGTCTTTTTTTAACTTAAGAGTTTGCAAATAAAATTGCTGCTAAATGTGTTCTAAAGTTCAAACTCTAAGGTAGAATGTTTGATTATGAAATGGCAGGGGAGAGAGAAACCTTTACATATTATTCATGGTATGAACAACTGAACAATTTCCAAGATATTCCTCTTGGAGAACTTTGACTGTGGGCTGGGTCAGAAGCAGAGTGCTTGCCTAGCATGTATGAGGGCCAATGTCCAATCCCCAGAATTGTGGGTAGTGTGTGCATGTGTGTGAGAGAGGGATAAAGAAAGCTTTGACCAAAGAAAGCCAGCCTATAAACCACAATCCCAGAGAACTTAGACAACAATGCGGACACTAGGAGAGATGTATATAGATATAATCTACATGGGAATTAGAAAGTAGAAAAAGACAAGATCTTCTGAGTAAATTGGGAGCATGAGGACCTTGGGGGAGGGTTGAAGGGGGGAGGGGAAAGGCAGGGAGGGGAGCAGAGAAAAATGTAGAGCTCAATAAATATCAATAAAAAAAATACAAAAAAAAAAAAAGAGAGAAATCTTTGACTGTGAGAAGCTTTTTTTCCTTTTCAGAATCTGCTGTCCTTCAGTCAAATCTCAGACCACATGTCTTTGGGAACAAGCAGAACACAGTCATATGATGACTTTGACTAATATACTGTGACAAAATATTACCACTGATTTTCAAAAGTAAGCAGTACCCCAAGATATCTGCTTTAGGGAGTAGGGAGAGATTGCTAAATCACTCCAAGTAATCTACTTTACTCCAATCACATCTCCATTATAGAACTTCCTTGTGTACTGTCCTGAAATTGTGGGTTAAACAATAGTAAGTTAGTGTTTGGAAGGGTGGTAAAACACAGGAAGACAGACACAATGACATGGATGCCTCGACGGAAAATCTAACTCACCTGGGACTGCCACAAAGAATTTTACAGCATCCCGGTGTCCATGGAAACAAAGCTGTGCATGTGCCATTGAACAGTAGGGTATAAATGTCCCTGGAGTCACTTTATCACTGTTTTCATCACCATAGACACGGATTACACTTCCAGGACGATTACCTGGAGCCCCTGAGGTTTTATTTGCTGCAACAGAAAAAACAAATATCAAGTATTTTCTTCTAGAAAACAGTACTGATGTAAGAGGTTACTGGTTAATTCTTATGATATTATCTAAGAGCTACAGCCAGTTGAGGTAACGTAAGTGCAGCAACGCCAGCTCAAGGCAAAGCTGGAAAGAGATACAGCATGCCAGTTATTTTTAAGTACTTCAGTAATGGAATAGGGGATTTTGCCAGTCTAGCAATAACTAAGCTTCTATCAACGTGAGGGAAGCCATCATAGTAAACAAAACAGAATTGAATGGCAGTCAAATCTATTTAGTTTTGCTTTGTAGTCCTTATTAAAGGGAACTAGGCATTATATACTGAAGTGCATAAGTATGTTCTTAAGTAAGATGTTTACAGTTTATTTTCTGATTTTTTTCGCCGTGGGAAAGGGTGGGGAAGCTTTGCTTTGAAGAACCCAGGCATTACCACAAAGAAGCTTGCATTTATGCCAGGCTGACAGTTTGCTGGAGTCCTATAGAATGGCCAGACTTACAAAATGCCCCTGCTTCCATGGGTAAGTGAATGAAAGAAACATGATCGGTAACAAGAGTAAACAATGTAGATTAATGACAGTTTTAAGAGATGTTTCATGTTTTTATTGGAAGGAAAACCAAGTCTGAAAGAAAGTTTAGCTGCAACAAAAGATGATCAATAGACTAAGCTGCTGAGCAGTTGGTGGCTATGTAAGAAATGTTTAAAGTAAAACAAAACAAAACAAAACACCTGCTGCAATGCAGTGACTGCAAGTGGGTGACACTGGACAACATTCAAGAGGGTGTTCTAGATAGGATAGGAGGAGATAGCCTCACAGTGGCTCCAAGAAGCCAGGAAGGAGAGTTTGGTTCCGGATCTGCACTTACCCCTCAGCCCCAGTAAACGTCCCTGGTGGAGGATTACGGCTAAAGTGAGAAAGGAGGAAAGGGGACATGGGGAGGTGCACGACAGGAAGGAGACGCGTTACTGTGAGCTGCCACTCAGCTTCTTCTATGTGGCCCTACCGAATTACGGCAACCTGGCAGAACACCAGACAATGTAATGTGCTTGCCAAGGCCTCTACAAACGCCTCTACTCAAAAACAATCATTTATTATTTCATGAAGTCATTCCAGTATAACAGAAAAATGATGTGGAGTGCATACTAAAATTCTCTCTTAGTCTACCCAAAAGAAACCACCTTTGAATAATTATGCTAAAATACAACTCTCTCTTAAAGCAAGAAGATAATCCAGACATCTTAGAATGTCTTAAGTTTTAAGAAGGGCTCTGAATATGTAGACCTGTAACTAACTGCACAAAAACAAGGAGATATTGAGAACATAGATTCTTTAAGGGCTTCAAATCCACCTTCTGGTATTCTTTCTTCTCTTCCATTGAACAAGGGGATTTAATAATGTATTTGATGGACTTAAGGTGCTTTCTTTCCCCCAAACTATTCCTTGCCCGTGCAGTTTGCAACACAAAAACACTTAATGGATGATCAATGTAATGGAATGTCATATGCGGAACATACAAGCTCTAATTTTTTTCTCCAAAATAATAAAGCACATTCCTTTCAAACAGACAACTTGTCTTCAGTATAAGGAAAGGCTCAGTGATCTCCTGAGACTTACACAAGTTAAAAAAAAAAATCTCAAATACAACAAATGGGATAGCCATAACTATTAGCCAGAATGAATTAAACTATGATGAATGGAATGTAGTGTTTCTGAATATTGGTATAATAAAGCTGAAGAGGAATGGACATTTTACTTTAAAGGTGAAATAGGGCTGACTCCTGACCTGAGAAGAAGAGCTTCCAATGAGAACGCTGAAATATGGACACTGGTCCAGATACTTATAAGGTAATATTGTAGTTTGTAAACTGATTTCTGCATTGTCACAGATTTGCCAAATCTAAATAATTCCTTCAATTATGAATTATGGGCATCCCTATTTCTTGCAATTCTTTGACTTGCGACAGCTATTTTAAAATATACTTACTTTCTGTCAGTGGGATGGAGATAATGACTCCGTTTCCTGTCCCCACCCACAAACGATTGCAAGACACCATAAGAGCTGTTATCCTCACAAAAGAAAAGCCCAGTTTCCCAGTACCTGTAGGGGAAGGAGAGAAAGAATAGCTTATTGAGAAACTAGAGGGTTTCAGATTCAAATTTCTAGGAGGCTCTGGCTTAAAAACAACAAAGAAAAAGTTTGCTGGAAAGGTGTACATTAAAGCAGACTCTTTTGTGTGCATGTGTATGACAACTAGGGTGGTTTTGAACGAACTATGTAGCCAAGGCCAACTCTGAACTTGTGATCCTTCTCCCTTTAACTCACAAATGGTGCAATTACAGGTGAGTGCTGGGGCTGTGGGAGGGTACCACTATGCTCAGCGCACAGCAAACTCTTATTTGGCTTTATTATTTGACAAGTCAAGGATAAAGTAAAAGATGGCTGGCATTACTTTATCGACCAGAAAGAAGTACAAAGGAAATAATATATCAAAAAATACAGACCAAAATTTAATTAAGGGAGCTACAGACACAAATCAAACCCAACATAAGACAAAGTAAAGCAACAAGAACCCAAAACTTCGAGTTTGCTAGATTAGGAAATCAAATGTTATTTTATAAACTGAAAATTAATTTGTTTTAAATTTCTTTACATGCATTAAAAAAATCAACCTTTGCTAAAACATACCTTTTCTCTTGTTTATATACTTAGGCTCTAATCAGCTTAGAAGTATTAGAATATCATATAAAAATTTTAAAAGAATTTTTGCAATTGATTTCATTTTCAGAGATTAGAGAAGTATAATGATTAAATAAATAAAACATTTGAGACAAACATCAGTCATTCAAAGAACTAAGATCCTGACCTTACAAATACTGAAGGAAGCAATCTTAACTCCCATTCAGCCTATGCTAGGAATCTTTAAAAAAAAAAAAGTTTTTTAAAGATTAATTTTATTTTAGGCATGAGTGTTTTGCCTGCCTATATATATGTACACCACTCACATGCCTGATACTTGCTGAGGCCAGAAGAGGGTGTCCAAACCCCTAGGACCAGAGTTACAGATGTTTGATCAACTGCTATGTGGGTAGTACTGGGAATCAAACCTAGGTCCTCTGCAACAGCAGCAAATACTCTTAACCTCTGATTCATCTCTCCAGCTCTAAGCTAGGAATCTTTAACCAATAGTCAAAGTACAACTTTAAAATAAATTGTGCATCTTTTTTTGTTGTTGTTTTTTTGAGACAGGGTTTCTCTGTGTAGAACTGGCTGTCCTGGAACTCACAGAGATCTGCCTGTCTTTGCCTCTAAAGCTACAGAGAAACCCCATCTAAAAAAACAAAACAAAACAAAAACCAAAAAACCAAAACCCATCAGAGAACAAGACCAGAGATTTTTCCTGCCTTTCCTGGGGTTTCATCTCTGGGGTAGAAACAATAAACAAAAGTCACATAATATGGGTGCAATCACACTAATGCTAAACCTATGAAGATGATAGGTTGGGTGTGGTGACACACACTTTTCATCCCAGCTCTTGAGAGGCAGAGGCAGGGAGATCTCTGTGACTTTCAGGCTAACCTGGGCTATACAGTGAGACCCTATCTCCCTCTTCTTGTTTTTTTTTTTTTTCTTAAAAAAAAAAAAAGAACCTAAATAAAGATTCCTCTTCAATATGACACGAGAACCTTAGAGTACGTAAACAAAACCACAAAATACCTGCTAGGCCAAGGATACATACATAGAACATGTGAAGGCCCTGTCAATGTGGGCAGAAGGATGTAGGCACTGAGATTAGTCTAGACCACGTAAAGTCTCCTGGTAAGATCTAAGTGTCAACTGGCCTAGAGGCTAGAGCCAAAGTACATCAAGATGAAATTTTACATTGTTTACTATGTAGAGAACAGATTAGTATAGGAACAGGGAGACAAGTTAGGAAACAAACGTTATCAAAGGGAAAAAGGACAGTGACCTGGCCTAAGAGGATAGTGATCAAGATAAAGTAACTGACATAAGGCAGTTTCAAACTTGACAGAGTTCTACGTCATCAAAATTGGAAGGAATAAGGGGAAGACAAAACAAAAAATTTCTAGTGGAGAACATTGGAGCATCTGTCTGATACTTCCAGTGATGAACTTATTCAGTGATTTTCTCAGAGCATTAGAAGAGGATGGAGGTGTAAGTTAGTTACGGTAGCCCATCTGCTCAGCGTATACCACAATACTGCATAAAACAAAAACAGAGCATTCTCACTGATTTTCAAAAAGAAAACACTATGGAAGCTTACCTAACATTTTGCTTACATAAGGTTCAATGTCCACATCCTGGAGATGTTGGTATGTGTGTGCATGATAGAGACGGAGTGTGGAATCCAAACGAATGGAGACCCACACACCATCACCCACCCATGCAAGCTGCCGTACTTGGCTCTCCTTCCTGGGGTGTGCATCAAATGATTTCTAGAAGAGATGTTTAATAATGAAATTACTTTTGTTGTTGTTTTTTTTAAGACAAGGCTTCTCTGTGTAGCCCTGGCTGTCCTGGAACTCACTTTGTAGACCAGGCTGGCCTCAAATTCAGAATTCTGTCTGCCTCTGCCTCTTAAGTGCTGGGACTAAGCATGCACCATCACTGCCCAGCAAATGGAATTACTTTTGTCACACAGGAAGTCACTTAAAAAGTTCATCCACCCAACAATCTGAAGACTGTTTATTAAAGGGCCTAAATTTGCTTATCTTCTATGACTGTTCTTCCCATTAGTTCTTCTACCATAGAATGTAACACACACATATATATTCAAATAAGAACAAAAGATCAAACAGTAGTACATGGTGGCCGACACCTGCAATCCTAGCACTTGGAAGTATGAGACAGGAAAGCTGCCGTGAGATCAAGGTCAGAGTGAGATTCTGTTTCAATAGTGAGACATTAACAACAGAACCAAGTGTTGGGTTTCAGCACTATACAGGATGTTTCCTTATATAAACAATGCTGGCCATGTGCCAGTGTTTAGAAATGATGATTTCAGGATTTGGTTCTGCAGTGAGAAGTAAGATCCTATTGTAACTAAACGAAAAGGAACCCACACTGTTATATGAGGAATGGTTGGCAGAGGGGGTAGCTATTGAGACAAGGTGTTATCATATGTAGCCTAGGTTAGTCTCTGATTTGTTGCCATCCTTTTACCTTAGCCTCCCAAGTGCTAGGATTAACAGGAGTGTGCTATCATGTCTAGCTTTAACTGTGAGATTTCTAAGGAAGAAAATGAGATACGGGGCAGGGAGAAATAGAAATTTCACCTTAAAACTTTCCTACTGTAATTTTTTAAATAATCAGAATGGATACATTATGACCAAAATTTAGATTTTTTTTTAACAAAAATTTTCACTATAATGCTATTTTTCTCGGTTTGTGATATGAATGCAAATGAATCTGAATGTACACGGAATAGGCAAAGGGAACTAACTTAGGAATTCTCTCAACCAATCCTTATATAAGCAGACCTATTAAGAACTACATATTTGGGCTGGAGAGATGGCTCAGTGGTTAAGAGCACTGACTGGTCTTCCAGAGGTACTGAGTTCAATTCCCAGCAACCACATGGTGGCTCACAACCATCTGTGATGAGATCTGGCGCCCTCTTTTGGCGTGTGCGCATATATGCGGGCAGAATGTTGTATACATAATAAATAAGTAAATCTTTTTTTTAAATATTTATTTATTTATTTATTTATTTATTTATTTATTTATTTATTATTTATACAGTATTCTGTCTGCTTGTATGCCTGCAGGCCAGAAGAGGGCACCAGACCTCATTACAGATGGTTGTAAGCCACCATGTGGTTGCTGGGAATTGAACTCAGGACCTTTGGAAGAGCAGGCAGTACTCTTAACCGCTGAGCCATCTCTCCAGCCCCTAAATAAGTAAATCTTAAAACCAAACTACATATTCAGGCTGGCATGATATTGCATTATTTTTATCTTTAATTCCAGCACTCAGGAAGAAGAGGAAAGCAGATCTCTGAGTTCGAGGCCAGTCTGGTCTACATAGTAAGTTCCAGGACAGCTAGTGATATGTAGATAAATACTCAAAAAACCAAAACCACATCAACAAAAAACATATATTCAAATAAAGCACATAACATATATAAATACATATACAGACACATATAAAACCTTTACGTTTGAATCCTGTACTTAAAAACAAAATAAAACCAACAACAACCAAAAACAAAACAAAACAAAAAAACAAAAAACAAGCCCCACCATTTCCTACCCTCATAGTCCATGAGGTAAAGTAACAGAAAACTAAGACATCCAAAACTGTATCTGAAGAGCCCCTTAAACAGTGATCTGGAAAGCAGTCTCTAAAGAAGCTGGAAATGATTATTTAATCCTGCAGTCTCTGGGAATACCAATTCAGTGTATATACAGAATGTAGATTAACTTGCCTCTATCTTCATAGCCTTTGGCTGAACCACATAGATTTTGTTCCTATAGCCACACCAGACTTTGTCATGTACCACAGTCATGCATCGTATGGAATGGTGAGGACGTCCAAGGTCTAAAAGGTGATAGTTTGACAAGTCCCACTGTCCATCTTTAAAACAAGAATATATGATAGTTAGTCACAGCACTCATTATTGATGCGGCGCTAAAGACCATGGATTAAGTGTGCCTTTACCTGTACTAGTTACAAACTGGAAGAGAGCACAATGAATGTCTGCTCCAACTTGCTACCTGCTAACTGGATTCCCTTTTAAGCACTTTTCAAAAGAGGTAATGTAGTTTGGTGTGGTGGTACACACCTTTAATCCTAGCACTGGGGAGGCAGAGGCAAGCAGATTTTTTTGTGGTTCAAGGTTAGTGTGGTTTATATATTGGTCCAAGCTAACCAAGGTACTTAGTAAGACCTAGCTTAGAGAGACAGGGAGAGAGTGAGACACACACAGAGAGAGGCAGAGACAGAGACAAACACAGGAGAAAAAAAAAGCCAGGGCCGGGCAGTGGTAGTAACTGCCTTTAATCCCAGGCGGATCTCTGTGAATCTGAGAGTCTGAGGTCAGTCTGGTCTACAGAGTGAATTCTAGGACAGCCAAGACTGTTTCACAGAGAAACCCTGTCTCAAAAAACAACAAACAAGGTAGAATGGTACTATGACAAACTAGTTGTAGGCTATCTGAAAATAACAGTTTTTTTAGAATTAGAATGGATTTAGGGATTGGGGCATAATTTAGAAGTACAGTGCAAAATTTTTCTTAAATCAAGTAAACTAAAATTATTTTTTAAAATAGGATAAGGCTGTGTGTGATGGCCTTTTAATCCCAGCTTCCAGGAGGCAAAAAACAGGTGGATTTAAGGCTAGCCTGATCTATATAGCAAGTTCTAGGCTAGCCAGGGCTACATAGTGAGACTCTATCTTTAAAAATCAAACAAAAAAAGAGATAAAAGAAAATTATCCTTGCCAAATGTTTTCTAATTAAGTATATGAAAAAAAATTTTTTTGCTGTATTACACTATATAAGGGCACCAAGAGAGTGGGAAGATGGCTCAGTAGACAAAGTGTTTGTTGGTAAGTGTGAGAAACTAAGCTTAGATTCCCAGAATTTATGTAAAACAGGAACTGGAAACAGGAGAATTTCTAGAAACTTGGAGGTCAGCTAGCCTGGCACACACATCAGTAAATAACAAAAGACCCTATCTAAAACAAGGTAAGGCGATAACAACCAACACAAGGTTGGTCTGTCAAACACACATCACATGCATGCCCATATTCACATACATGAACATTTATGTACACATACCATAAACATGCACACAAAGATAATGTGTGTTTTTATGTATGTATGTATGTATGTATGTATGTATGTATGTGTTTGTGTGTGTGTGTGTGTGTGTATAGACAGAAAATGTTAATTCTTTGCTCACTGTGATAAACACACTTGTCCATTAGGAATGCCTAGTGCATACCTCCACAGAGGCATCCATATATTTATTAATGTATATCACCAATATCCCCCAACTTCATTCTCTTTTTAGGTATCATTTCTTTCAAAAATGGTAAGCCAATCTACTTAAAATGCTCTGCAAAGCAACATGGTGTACAATGTTATAAAAACTCACCAACTCCTCTGTGGAAGATTGCAAGGGTGCCATCAGCTAGGGCCACTAGCACAATTCCTTTCACATGTCTGCAAACAGGAAAACGAATGTCAGAACCTCCACTCTGGAGCACAGAATGGACCATGTTATTGAGCTGGTGCATAGTCTCTTAAAGGGCCAGTTTGTGAGCATCTTGTTATGGAAACATGTCATAGAAACTAATGCACAGCATGTGGGTGTTTTGCTTTCTAGCTCAAGGCTCCTCCTCTCATTTTATCTTAGCATAACTCTACAGACCAGATACACATCTTGACTGGAACTAACAGAGTCTGTCCTGTAGATTTAGGAACAAACCGTTGGAATTTTGCCAGTCAACATATGAAAAAGGATTAGTAAACCAATGACCTAATCAATGTATTTCCAAACTATGAGGAATAGTCTGAAACAAATGCAGAACCACTAAAGTGAAGATTTAATCTGGAAAGTTTTCTACTTAAATGTTTTCTAGTCTTCTTTCCATTATTGAATGTCATCCTCAGTTTCTCTAGTTACACTGTTGTGGTGGTTTGAATGAGCTGTCTCCCATGGTCATGGGTATTTGAATACTTGGTACCCAGTTAATGGTGTTGTTTGGGTAAGTGTGGTCTTGTTGGAGGAAGTGTATCACTGGAGGCCAGCTTTCGGAGTTTAAACGACTTGCATCATTGTTAGTCTGCGCTCTCTACTTTCTACTTGCAGTCCAAGGTGTGAGCCCTCAGCATCCTGCTCTAGCCTGCTTGCTGCCATGCTTCCCTGTCATGATGAACTCATTTCTCTGGAACCATAAGCTCAAATGAGCCCTTCCTTCTGTAAGTTGCCTTAGTCATGGTATTTTATCACAGTAATAGAAAGTAACTAAGATAATGGTTAAACCAACAAGCAAATAAATCAAGCTTGTATACTGATTTATCATGAGAAACATGTTAACTTTAAAGTCTTAGAATCTATTTTACACCAAAATCAAATCTTTTAAAAGGAATAATTTTAAAAATAAGACTTACACAATACTGAGGATTGAGTCTTTAAGCTTAATTGAATGGAGACATTTCCTCCACTGGGCTACAGATGAATGGACATACAAACTGCAGAAATAAAGTCAGGATTGTTAAGGCACAGGGTATCACCAATGCTTCTCTCTAACAATGACTACAGGTACCCCCAAAAGGAAAAATCATTCAATTTTTAGGAAAAGGGTTTGATATTTTTATATGAAAAGAGAAAGAACAAGGGGTAGGAAGAGGGAAGGGGGAGAAGGAGAGGGAAAGAGAGATAGAGACAGAGAGGAGGGAAGAAGGGAGGAGAGAGAGCAAGGACCAAAGGCAGAAGAACAGGCTATTTTACACAAGTAGAAACATACGAAAACCAAAAAAGCTAGAATTACTATTGATACTTGAGCTAACTTTGGCTTCCCCCACACCTTAAGCATTTCTGCATAAAACCCTGTACATGAATAATTCAACATCTCCATTACACTGAACTTCTGAATGACAGAGTGATTCACATAAGACAGTGGCTGACTCTACACAGCCTGCAGGCTAAGCCAGAGTCCTAGGGAAAACATACATAAGTGACCCTGCTTAACCTTTGGAAAGAGGCCCCACAGTATTAATAAGTGAAAATCTGTGCACAGGCCTTTAATCCTAGCATTTAGGAGGCAGTGGCTGGCAGATCTGAGTTCAAGGCCAGCCTCATCTTATGGAGAGTGTTCCAGGACAGCCAGGTTACACACACACACATACACACACACACACACACAAAACCTGTGTAAAAGAGGCCCCCCCTCCAAAAAAAAAAAAAGTGAACAAACCATGTAACATAGATCATCATTTTCTGAGCTTTCAAATCCTGATTTGTTCATTTTTAAAAAAGATTTTTAGAATTCTGTGTATTTGCCTGCAAGCATGTCTGTGCACCATGTGTGTACTTGATAACTGTGGAGGCCTGGAACCAGCGTTATAGACAGACGCTGAGCTGTCATGTGAGTGCTAGGAACTGAACTTGATCTTCTGCAAGAGCAGCAAGCACTCTTAACCAATGAGCCATCTCTGAAGCCCCATTTTTTTATTTATTCTCTCTCCCTTTTTGTTGGTGAGCCAGGAACTCGCTTTGTACACCGGGCTGGCCTGGAACTCAAGAGATCCATCTGCCTCTGTCTCCTGAGTGCTAGGATTAAAGGTGTGCACAATTTATTCTTAATTCTATACCAGATTTAATTTTTTTTTTTTTAGCTAGAATCTTGTTTTAGTCCAGGCTATCCTAAAATTTATGATCCTGTCTCAGCATTCTGTGTATTCTAGTATGGGCATGCACCACCAGTCTAACTCAGATTTAAAAATCTTATTTACCTTTTCTTTTAAGAATATTACATAAATAGAACATTCTGTAACAAAGAAAAATAATTTACCATTTAGAACTAATGGAAGTCTAGTTTATGAAAGTTGCAATAAAACTTCAAATTTTGTGTGTATAAAGTTTTTGTATTAATCTATACTTTATGTTTACTACATTTCATTTATCTTTCTTTTGTTTAGGGTTTTTGCTTTTGTGAAGAGGGTCTCACTTTGCTGCACAGCCAAGGTTATTGTGAAGGTTCCGTGGCCCAAAATGACCTTGATTTTGCAATCCTCCTCCCCAATCTCCCAAGTGCTGAGATTACAGGCCTGCACTATCATGTCTGCCTCATTTCTTTAGAATGTCAAATGTAGACGCAGAAGACTAAGGATATTGTAAAATTAGGATGCTAGTACTTACCAGCCATTTTGAGCTCCAAGCCACATGGTTGGTAAAAGACTACTCATTTTCTGAGCTTCTTCTCTCGCCAGGTCTTGCTCATTTGGCAATACTGATATCTGATCTTTGTACACATCTGAGTCATTACTGGGAATGAAGCACAAAGGAAGAAACCTACCCTGAGTATACATATTAGCTTTAGTTTTCAGGATTAAACAGTTCTACATTTAAGCTTACCACAGTGAACAAACAGCAAGATTCCAGAAAAGCCAATGTTAAATGCTTACACATTAAATAGTTCACAACTGGACCAGAAATGCTAACAAGTTTTAGTGGAAGTTCATAGTGGAGAAAGGGGAATAAGATTTAATAATGTTACTCATCAGTTAATAGCCAAGACTTTAATTACAGCTCTCAAAAAGAAGAAAAGCCAAAAACCAACCAAATAAAAACACAATAGAAAAATTTATGGCTTTGTTATTAATTATTTTGAAGTTTATAATAGTTTCTTCTGGGGTGAGATACAGCAAAATATGTTTATATTCCACGATAAATCCCTTCTTTTGGGTTGTCAGGGCATAAGTAGACAATAGAATTGAACTATCTAATTCAAATCGACTTCATCTGAAATTATTTGTAAATGCTAATAAACACTCGGAAGGCAGAGGCAGGTAATCTCTGAGTTCAAGGCACATCTGGTCTACAGAGTTCCAGTACAGCCAGGACAACACAAAGAAACCCTATTTCAAAAATCAAATCAAAACAAAACGAACAACAACAGCAAACAACCAAGACATAAAACAACAAACAAACATAAATAGAAATGAATGGAAAAAAATCTCCAAAGAAAATAAATAGGAGAGAATAAAACTCTCCAAAGTTACTGATTTGGGATGCATACCTTGATTGAAAAACCGGGGAGAGGTCTTCTGGGATCTGAACTCCCAAAGGATCTGTAAATACATGCTCTGTGTACACACCAGGTTGAGAGATGTCCACAGCATCTTCAGTAGACCCTGCATTGCCCTCTGTGGCTTCAGTTGCTTCTTCTGCTGTAGGAACATTTTCGTCAACCTCACTATTTTCGGCTTCCATTTCTATAAAAACATAAACACTCTATGCTGAATGAGTTTTTCGACTCCAATACTTTCACCACATAAACCTGTCTGGAACTCCACTCCACTGACCCCTCCTTGGCACTGCAGTGACATGAAGAACTAGTTCTCACAGTCACTACAGCATCTTTCTGGCTCTCTCACCCTGGCTACTTTAAGATTGACAAGTCTTTAATGTGGCATTTTCAGGATAGGATCAGACTCTCCACACATGTACCTGGTGGCTTTTCTATCACTGGAGAAGCACCGTTGGTACTGGGGGAAGTGGCAGTTCCTGTCACTCCTTCTGTGGAACACCCAACCACTGTGATGCCTCCCAGTAAGCTGTCCATCTCGGCAGAGCTGTTGCTTGTCATGCTTCCACACAAAGATGCTTTGTCTACCTGACCAGATTCAGAAAGTTCTTCTCCTGCAGGGTAGTCTGTTTCCCGGGCTCCTAAAAAAAAGCAACTTTCTCTGAATACCCAGTAAACTAAGAAGTAGCTTTATCTAACCTATTAAAGCAACTTAAGGTATGAAATGCGAGGACACAGGAGAAACACACGGCTACTAGAATATACCAAGAAGTTAATCTTGATAAAATGAAAAAGTAAATTTAGAGGTAAAGTAACATTTCAATTAGTTCATATTCCAATGACAAAAATGTTAAGAGATAATACCTTTTTTTTTTTTTTTTTTAAATTTTGCTTTGTGTGAGATAGGGCCGGCAACATGGTTATTAGGTAAAAAGCATCCGCTGCACAAACCTGATGACCTAAGTTTGGACCCTGCAACCCACCAGTGAGAAGGTAAAACCTACTCCCAAAAGTTGTCCTCTGGTTTCTATATATGCACTGTGGTATGAGTGCACTCCTACACACAATAATAAATTAATAATATTTATAATATGGGTTTATTAACATTAGACAACAATTAAAAGGTGTGTGATTTTTGGAGACAAGGCCTCACTTGATCTACATTGGCCTTGAACTCTATGTAGTCAAGCTGACCTTAGAGATCCTCCAGTCTCCACCTCCCAAAAGCTGGGATTACAGGCATACACCACCACACCTGGCTAAACCATAATAATACAAAACAGAAAAGATGACAGTGCAATGCTCAGTTGGCAAAGCACCTGCTGCACAAGCTGCTGCCCCAGATCTGATCCTGGTGGAAGGAAAGAATCAATGCTATAAAATCTTCTGACCTCTGTACATGTGCCATGACTTATACAGTCTCTCTACACACCACACACATACACAATAAAAATAAAATTTTTAAAGACTGAAAAGAGTCTTGTATTTCAGGAATTAGTAACAATTTATACAGCCAGGCGATGGTGGCGCATGCCTTTAATCCCAGCACTCGGGAGGCAGAGGCAGGCGGATCTCTGTGAGTTCGAGACCAGCCTGGTCTACAAGAGCTAGTTCCAGGACAGGCTCCAAAGCCGCAGAGAAACCCTGTCTCGAAAAACCAAAAAAAAAAAAAAAAAAAAAAAAAAATTATACAGTAAGTAAAAAAGAAAACTAAACAGTGGTCAAACAGTCAATATACAATGTAATCACTTAACAAATGGGACCAAAAAATTAATGTAAATCATGCATCATATTCAACTTAATACCTGGTTTCACTCCCCACAAACACAAAAACAGATTGACCCAAATTAACTATTAACTATATCTATTAATTTATACTTTCATCTGAAAATTTTTCCTTTAAGGGGAAGGGTTAGAGACAGAATTTTGCTGCATAGGGTCAGGCTGGCCTTCAATCAGTTTGCCTCTGCTTCACAAGGATTGGAATTATAGGAATGTGCCACAACACCTGGCCTTCCACCTGAAATGAATATTTAAGTAGAAAACATATCTCTAGCTCCTATAGTTCTAGTTTTCTACCGACATTTCCAAATTCACAGTACTTCTCATATTTGGGCAAAGGTTAAAATTGTAGCGAGCAATATCTTATCAATTGTGTGTGTGTAGAGGGGTGGTATCAAGACAGGGTTTCCCTAGCTGTGTCCTGGAATTAGCTCTGTAGACCAGGCTGGCCTCAAGCTCACAGAGATCTGCCTATCTTGAAAACAAAACAAACAAACAAAAAACATCTTAAGATTATTGTGATTACTACTTGAAAAATGTATACTTCTATATACTGTAATAAAAAATATAATGGCTTCAAATACTAGTAAGACATTAAAAAATAAGCATTTACAATGGAAAACCACTTTCATTTCTATCACATCAAAAGATATTATGCTTTTTATTTATCTTTTTTTTTTTCCCCGAGAATATAGCCCTTCTCTATATATCCCTTGTTGTCCTAGAAGATCTGTAAACCAGCTTGGCCTCAGAGACTTATCTGCCTCTGCTTTTGAGTACTGGATTAAAGGCTTAAAGACACGTGCTACCACCACCTGGCTTTAAAGTTTATTTTAAAGTTGTTTTTTAAGAAGGAGATCAAAGATATCCTCATCCAGTATGATTGTACCCTGCTTGTAGTTGATCCTCATCACTGTGAATCCAGAAAGTTGGGAGGTCCTGATGCCCGTGCTTGATACCAGAAATCCTACTGAAAAGCCCAACTGAAGGATCAGGGTTTACCCTTGTAATAAACATCCTAGAGTTCTAATGTTTTTTTTTTAAAAAAAAAAAAAGTAAAGGGCTGGAGAGATGGCTCAGTGGTTAAGAGCATTGCCTGCTCTTCCAAAGGTCCTGAGTTCAATTCCCGGCAACCACATGGTGGCTCACAAACCATCTGTAATGAGGTCTGGTGCCCTCTTCTGGCCTGCAGACATACACACAGACAGAATATTGTATACATAATAAATAAATAAATATTTTTTAAAAAAAGTAAAAAATAAATAAAGTAGTTTATTTTTTTTTAAATAATATAAAAGTTGTCAGTTAAGCCTTTTGTTTCTCTTTTGGAGACAGAATCTCACTATGTAGTTTAGGCTGACGCTGTCTCAATGTCATTCCTTTTATGGCTGACTAATATATCTGAACTACTGTTTTAATTTTACATAGCAATCCCAGAATTTCAGGTGACCTTCCTGATTACTAATTAATCTAGGGAGTTCATCAGCCTCTATCAACAAGTTATCTTCTCATATTGCCATTTTTTTATATTCTTCACAATAGCTGAAGAACATATCGTTATTCAATGACTTCCGGTTTACTTTAAATCTTCTCTTACTAGGACATAAAATCTGTAACAGCAAACACATTAGCATAGTTCTATCAGCCAGACCCATTTCTCCCTGGGAGGAGGCAGACACTTGCTTTACCTGGGACACTCGCAATGCACAGAACATGAGAGTTGCAAGCAGTGAAACTGTCGAGGATGTTGCCAGGCTGAACAGCATCGATGATGATAACCTTTGTAGCTGAATGGGTGCTGGTACAGATCCACACTTGACTGGACAATTCTTCTTGATTTTTTAATTCTTTCTGCTGTTCCTGAGTAGGCAGAGGAAAATGTTTAAAATTATATGAATGTGAAAATATCCCTAAAACTGTGTTCTTAAACTAAAATGCACTATTATTTCAAAATATATTCAGATTGTTTAGAAACTACAATTGTTTATCAGTATTACTACACTAAAACTTAGTTGTTAAGCAGATTGGTGATTAGAAAAAAGTCGGTATTTTCTTTGTGGTAGTAGTCATACACATTTGGCAATATATTTGAATATATGTAAATAACACTTCAGTAAAATGAATGTTAAAGGAACATACGGAGAAAACAGCAAGTTCACAGTAATCTCCAGTACAGGATGCCTCAAATAAGTTTTGTATTTAAGAGCTGAACTCCTACACTCATAAACCAGGAGGTCAAATATTAGTGCGCACTTACCTTGAGTTCTTGATCCAACTTATCTAAACTACTCTGAGATGCACTTCGCTGTTTACTGCCTTCAGTGTCCAGCCCAGCAACATCCTTGTAAAATACACTTGCTCCAACAACAGAGCCACCGTCTCTAGTCTTGCCACCAGATAAGTTGACTCCTACAGCACACCACAGCTTTTCAGAGGTAGGGGTAGGAAAGAAAGGTATTATGTCACTTTTTATCTCTACACATAATAAGAAAATTTTCACCTTTTCTTAAAATGGGTGCTTTAATATACTCTAATGTTGTACATTGGGTGCGGGGTGCACTTAGGAGAATGAGGAAGAGATAAAGGGTTCAAGGCTAAAATAGGGAAGAAAAAAAAAGGAGTTCAAGGCCATCCTGGATTATAATACTGAGATTCTGTCTCAAAATAAAAAAAATTACCAAGTTTTAAAATGAGCAATCATTTTACTAACAAAAGCACCATTTAGGTTTTTTTTCCTTTTTTTTTTTTTTGAGGGGGGTCCACCTAGAGTTTAAAAAGTCTGTCCTTCAGTGTCACAATTAGCTTACCTTCATGGATGCATCTTTTTCATCCAGTGGTCTAAGATAAACAGGCACGGGTAGATTTTTCATCTTATTTTCCCCTTGACCATTGGCCACCTAATGGGGGAGGGAGGAGATACATATTTGCTCCTGAAATCAAGTTCAGCTTGATTCTGTCACTCTGACTAAAAAATAAGCAAAATCTCAAGTAGCAATTACAGACAATAAGTAGACCAGTTCAACATGAGGCAGAAGTTCACAATCACACATTCGCACACCTAAGTATGTATTTGTACACAAAAAACGTTTAGTCATTTAGGAGTGTATAGATCTGGAGTGTTTTATTTCTATTATAGGGCTCTAGAAAATAGCCTAAAAACCCCTATTCTCTGTATTTCTCTAACTGTGCCAAATCCAATAAAATGAGCAATTTATGATATTTTCAGTTCACATTATCCAAGCACATGTCACTCAACCTGCATTTTCTGCTGGACACTCTTCTCACATTCCCAGGTTACCTGTTTGTACTTCTGAGGCAGACTCCAGCCAAAAGCTTGCACGCGACCATCTTCCTTCTGAACATGTGCCTTCACCTGCCGATACTGCTCTCTCTTTTGCTCTCTGCGGGAAGCTAAACTAGCCTCAGTTCTAAAAGAAGACATTTGTAGTTTTAATTAAGTGAATGAAACAAGACCTATAATCCCAGCATTTGAGTCGGCCACCCTGAGGTACATGACCCACACGCACATACTCCGACACCAGGATTATACCAAAGCTGATCTTTCCAGGTTTGTGAAATCAGCCTTCTGTAGGTAGTAAGCATGTTGTATTAAATTATTAGTCACCAAAGTTATGAAATTTCATATGCTATATATGAAAGGGAAAAGTTCTGAAGTAATCTGGGATCTTCCTTTTCTTATTTGACAAATACTAAGAATTTTCTAATGCCAGATATTGTGTTATAGTATGCTTAGGTGGGTGATTAAGTCAAACTTTTAGATTCTACTCTTTCATTTTTTAAAATTTATTTATTTTAATTTCATATATTTTGAGTATTTTGTCTAAAAGAATGTCTGTGTACCATACGAATGCCTGGTTTTCTCAGAGGCCAGTAGACAAGAGCCTTGGATTCCTTGGGATTAGAGTTTCACATCATTGCAAGCCACTATGTGGGTGCTGGGAACTAAATCCAGGTCCTTTGGAAGAACATCAGTGTTCTTAACCTCTGAGCCATCTCTTTAGCTCCTAGTCACTTATTTTAGAAGACAAAAAGGCCAACTGACTTAAGCAAGCTTTAAAAATATGGAGCAAAATATAAAAATAATTCTAAAATTAATTTCTCTTTCTTTTGGCCATTTATACTTTTGTGAGGTTACTTTCTGTATAAACCATAGTTTACAAAATTTACTGGTGTGTCAGACACTATACATAGTGTATAATTTTAACCTAGCACGTTTGAAATAATTTTTCAGAGAGGAAAAAATGGGCCCTGAGAGATTAATTTGTTCACAGAGTCAGAAGGGAAAACCAAGTCCTTCTGACAACCAAAGGAAATGTTAAAACACTTAGGATTAAAGGCTTAAATTAAGTATTCAGTATTTCTATTGATATTTATCAATACTGTTGTGTCAATAAAAATTCCTTTTCCTTATGAAAACTATGGAGTGCAATTTTCTTTTTTTTTTTTTTTTTTTTTGTTTTTCGAGACAGGGTTTCTCTGTGGCTTTGGACCCTGTCCTGGAACTAGCTCTGTAGACCAGGCTGGTCTCGAACTCACAGAGATCTGCCTGCCTCTGCCTCCTGAGTGCTGGGATTAAAGGCGTGCGCCACCATCGCCCGGCCTGGAGTGCAATTTTCTTTCAAAATTGTATTACATCTTATTTAACATGTGTTTGTGCGTGTGTGTGCATGTGTTATTGTGTTTCTGGGAGGCCAGGGGACAACTTGTGGAAGGCAGTCCTCTCCTTCCAACACAGAGGTCCCAGGAATCAATCTCAACTAAGTGCAAGTTCAATAAATACTGGCTACAAGTCTCATTCATTCATTCATTCATTCATTCATTCATTCATTCATTCATTCTTTAATGAAAGCCACAGTCTTACCCTGTGGCCCACAATGTTTTCAAAAGTGCAATCCTCCTGCCTCAGTTTCCATAGGTTTAGGATTACACTGCTTAGCCCTATAGGTAATTTACTTAAAAGGCATCCATCCACTCACGTTACTTAAAACCCATCCTTGTTTTTTCTTCTCCTCACAACTCCATCTCACAAAATAGTTTCCTTTGTTCTTTAAGACGGGATTTAAGTGTGTAGCTGATGTTAGACTGAACTGTCTATTCACATCAGGCTGGCCATGAATTAGGGATGATCCTCTTCTATCAGTATCCTGTGTACTGGGATTACCAGGCTAAACTATTACGTCTGGCTAGCAACAGTTTCTTTAGAGTTATTGGAAGCCCTGTGAAGTAAGTGGTGAAAGATTCTAACTATGAACTTACTCTGGGCGTGACCATTGCTTGGAATACTTACTCCTCACTAAGGAAATCAAATGCCTTGGACTTATCGCCAGGGAGCTGAGATAGGGTGCTGCTCCTTTTCTTTACGGAGGGAGTCACGTGAGAAGTGGGTGCATTGTACTTCAGATTCACAGGGGGTTCAGGCTTCTTTGTTGCATTACTTGAAGAGCTAAAAAGTCGGCTGAAACTAACAAAACAAGCAAACAAAGAAAATCCACAAGTATATCTATTATATGCACTGTTAAAACCAATCCCTGATTTTCTATAAGTTTTTATGCTCAAGAAAACTTCAAAGACTTTACATGGCAGTGAGTTAGACAATAGCAAAACCAGTTTTATAGTTATACTTTAGCTTGAGCAGTCAGTCACAGCTAAACTTGGACATTCAGGGGAAAGAAACTATTGCTTAGAATGCCAGACACCTAATAAGCAAGTTCCATAATGAAAGAGATGCTCCTGCATATAGAAAGCTTCTACTGAACAAACACAACGCGAAGGTTCCCAGCCAGCTCCTACTGGGGACGATGTCACGGTGGTTGTCAAGCAGCAAGGTAATGACTGTGATGACAGCGGAAGCTTAGTGTGCAGCACGTACAACAGTCACTTCACCAAGTCAACTCATACCATGAATTCTCTAAGTTCAATTTAAGTAACTATTTTCATGTCCACAGTTTTAAAATATTTATGCTTCCAGTAAACAGACTAATCCTAAAAGGGTAAGTTTTAACTTCAGTAAACACACAGTACTTCCGGTACAAACATAAAATAGCTTAACACATACAGACAAACCAAGCAGTACAAATACTAAATTTCTTATCTTTTTTTGATGGGGATACATGTGACTGTCAATTTTACAAATAATTCCCCACTATTTTATGTAAACTGACAGAAGATTCCACCAAATGCATAACCAACACAATGCAGCTTACGATAGACAACTTTGGGTCCTCAAGCACAGCCTTACCGAGTTGGCATGCTGTATATTAAAGAGAAGAACTTCTGTTTAGCTATTTCCTCCTAACTGGGAAAAGTCTTGAAGCATCACCTATGCTTATGGTCCTCAGTGTACTTACAACTGCCAGATGCTTGACCTTTTCTTTTCTTGCATGGCTGGATTTTCTCGTGATGCCCTAAATTTTAAAAGAAAGTATTATTATTATTATTATTTTATTACATAGGTGTTCTACTCTTTTCTCCAAAGAGCAAAAGACTGACAAAATTCATGGGATATACAGAGTCAACAATTAAATTTAGCAAACAGTTGCTTTGATCTTTCATGAAACAACCTGCTAAATCTAACACTGCTTAAAGCAATTACTAAACCTTCTTAAAAAGCTCAGACTCTTGACAGGTTATCCCTATGTTTGAGAAATACCCAACAAGCCTCAATGTTGATGTAAAAAATGTTCTACTTTTTTGTTGTTGTTAATAAATGAGATCTCACTATGTTGTATAGACTAGGTCTGAACTCTTGGTCCCCTTTCAAGTGGCTAGACTACAGGAGCATACCACTATGACTAACAGTATGAAAGTATTTAAGATGGCTATAATGGCACATAACTCTAGTCCCGGAACTCAGGGGGCTGAGGCAGAAGGATCACAAGTTTGGGGCCAATTTGGAGCCAGAACTTCCCTCAAAAATAAAAAAAAAGTAAGAAAAAAAATTGAAACGATATACTCTAGCTCCTTCTTTATAATACTGCTTTATAAATCCCTGTTCTTACCTGAAGTTTTCTTTCTTTCTTTTCTTTTTTTATCTACACTCTTAACTCACAAAACAGCTTGCAACCACACTGCAGGCCACATAATAAGTAAGCAGTGCTAAAAATGATGTAATTAGAAGGAAGTAATGGTTGGAAGTTAGATTTATAGACTAGTTTATAAATTTGATGTGATAATCCAAACTCAAGAATATGAGTAAATTATTGGATAGTCAGGTGGCAAACTTTTCAAGAGCTAGATGCCAGCAATAGATAAGTTTTAAGAGCCAATAAAGGACAGCTATGTGTCCCCTCACAGGTGCTAGTTTAAAAAGGAAGTCAGCTTGAATGCAAATGAGTAAATTACTAGAGGATAGAAGTGGGGAGAGTAAATAAAGAGAGGCCGCTGGATTTGATGATTGAACTGCACTGCATGCACACACTGGCATTAAACTCTATCAAATATGAACCATTAAAACATGTTAATGATAAAAACAAGGATCTAATTGGCTGAAAGATGCCAATAGAAGGTACATTTTGCATGAAGAAAAATGAGGGGGAAGTCAAGTGTATTTTATAAGAAGATATTAAATAGTTATTTTTTTCTATACTGCATGTTAAATTGACAGAAAAAGAATAATGTCAATTTTCATGTTTTAAAAAAAAGGTTAAGGTCCTGTACTATCTCAAAAGACACCTAGTCTTTGGGCTATATCTGATCTTGTCCTATGACTAATCTAAATGTTAACTCAGAAAGTTTCTCCTAGTGAACAAATCAAATGGCATGAGCCCTCAGGCAACACTCTAGTTGGCAACAAAGAGTGCATGCATCTAAGGAAACAATAAGAAACATCAGGGAACTCATCATACGGACCGGATCATCTCTGTCCATCGAACAGCTTCTTGAAGCTCCATCAGCCTCTCTTTGTACTGGTTTCTCTCCATGAGAACTCGGGCCATTTCCACTCTAGTAAACCTCTTCCTCTGGGCTGTGGGAATGTCACTCTACAATGATAAGAGGAGGGCAAATCACCCTGAAGTATATGTTTTGGTGTTAACCTCATACTGAGACCAAATCTTTAAATTATAAACATTTCTTTCAGTTTACTAAAGAAATGTTTTAACTTAATGACTTTAAAATGTCCTTATAAAATAAGGACACCACTCAAATTTTTATTTAGGACTAAAAGGAAGTAGGCAATTTAATTTCTGAATATAAATATTAATATTGGGCATGTAAAAGAATTATTAAAATTACAAATTTTCAGCAAATAGAGAGATTTAATATGCCCTCATAAATTTTACTTGGAAACATTATTCTAACATTTTAAATTCATGGCCTGCAACATTCAGAAAACGGTTACAATTAGTTCCAAAAGAGGTTCATTTACTTCAAATATCAATCCATATACATATCCAGAAGTCAACATAAATAGTGAACCTATTATCTAGTTGCTAAGGAACCAGACCATAACAGTAAAAACAAAGAACAACAACGAACCACCAGCGGAAACGCAAGATTAAGTCAGAATTATTGCTACAGGGAATAGGATATGAATATGGAAGCCATACAGAAGTAAGGCTCCAAAGCGCATATCCAAGTTAACTTCCTTCTGCTGTTCATCTCTCAGTCTTCCTCTGCGGAGCAGGTAGGTTTAATGATAGGGTTTTGTTTGGTGGAGAGGAGCATGTACATTTTAGATCGAGATTGAAATCTTGGAACATCTCAGCAGTCTTCCACCTGTCTTCCTGCCTCAGAATTTAGCCCACTCTTCAAACAAAAGCCATCCACAAATAACAAAAGGACTAAATTCTGCCTAGAGGCAAGTGGATCTCTGAGTTCGAGGCCAGCCTGGTCTACAAAGTGAGTTCCAGGACAGCCAGGACCACACAGAGAAACCCTGTCTCTAAAAACAAAACAAAACAAAACAAAAAAACAGAAATAAAGAAAGACCCAAATTCAGCAACACAGTAATAATAGTACTACTACATACATACTCTGGGAGGGGAGGAGGTCCAGAAGCCTTCATACCAAAGACTAGTATAGTACTATAATGTTGTTTTCTTTTATTGGAGGGTGTTGATGTTGAGGTAAGCTCTCACTACATATGTAGAGCCTGTCTATCCTGGAACTCCCTATGTAGAATAGACTGGATTCAAAGTCACAAAAGACCTCCTGCTTTAAGTGTTGGGATTAAAGGGGTGTACTATTATTCCTCGCTGCTTTTTGTTTTAAACAAGATCTCACTATGTGTAATATAGGCTAGTACAAGTGACCTCCCTACACATAGCCCAAACTTCCTACTACAGTCTTTTGACATGTAAACTGGCCCCTATAATATCATAGGAAGTGGCACTATTAGGGTATGTGGCTGTTGGAGTGGGTATGGCCTTGAAGAGTGACACTGTGGGGGCGGGCTTTGAAGTTTCCTATGCTCAGGATATCTCCTGTCACCTGCAAGATACAGTACTCTCAGCTCCAGCACCACATCTGCCTGCATGCCACCATGTTCCCTGCGGTGATGATGATAATGGACTGAACCTCTGAAACTGTAAACAAGCTACCCCAATTAAATGCTTTCTTTAGAAGAGTTGTCGTGGTCATAATGTCTCTTCACAGCAATAGAAAACCCTAAGACAACAAGCAAATACTGTACCTAGTTTATTATAATGCTTTTTTATAATTTATTTTTATTTTATGTTCATTGGTGTTTTGCCTGCATGTATGTCTGTGTGAGGGTGTCAGATCCTCTGGAACTGGAATTACAGACAGATGTGAGCTGCTATGTGGGTGCTTTGAACCATTTCTTCATAATGCTTTTAGCAACAGCATCATTTGTTGTGATAAAATATTTGTTGTGAAATACCCAAATATTCACTAACAAGAAAGCAGAAAAACTGTAGCGCATTCATATAATGGGATGCTAAGAATGAACTATAGCAGTTATTATTACAACACAAGAGCATCTCAAAGCATTCTTAAAAACCCCAGCAAATCTCCAAGATGGAATATAGTGTTTCTGTGGTACTAGGGATTAAACCCGGGCCTCAAGCATGCTAGCCAAGTGTTCTACAACAGAGTCAAGCCCTCTGTTCCTAAAGGTGGTATGAAATAAAGCCAGCACCATACTTTGTAGAAATATACAGAAGTAGGTAATTTAATTTCCAAATACAAACATATTATTTTAATATTTTATTAAAGAATTATGATGCTGGGTGTGGTGGTGCAGGTTTTTAATCCCAGAACTCAGGAGGCAAAAAGCGGGCAGATCTCTATGAGTTTAAAGATAGCCTGATCTACACAGTGAGTTCCAAGTCAAACAGGGGCTACAAAGTGAGAATCTTTTAAAAAGGAAAATTAGTACATATTTTGGGGAGGAGATAAAAAAATTTAGCTGTCATTTACACAGACTTGTTATGCTATTTTAAGATCTTCATGGAAATGTCAATTATGTGTGTGTCTCCTCGTTCCCTTCCAGTGCAATGATAAAACAGTGACCAAAGGTAACTCAGGGGAGGAAAGAATTTACTGGGTTTATACTTCCGGGTCAGAGTCCAACAAGGGACTCAAAGGACAAACATAAACAGAACTTAAGCAGAAACCACGAAGAAATGTTACTTACTGGCTTGTTTTCTAGCCTATGCTTGGGGAGCTTTCCTATAGAGCCGAGAATCATCTGCCTAGGGATGGTTCTACCCATAATAGTATTTATTGGCTCTCCTGTATCATTTAGCAATCAAGACAATCCCTACAGACCAGCCCAATGAAGACAACCATTCAAGTGAGACCTTTTTTTTAAGTGATTAATTATAGTCAGCAACAAGTTGACAGTTCATTAAAACTAGACAATTGTACACATTTATATGATGAAAATTTTTTTTTTAGTTAAATAAGAAAGGATCATGGATTTCTCAGGGGTGAGGGGCATTTTTGGCAACATAACTTAGTGTGCCTATCTATGTGTTTTGTGTGTAATGTGTATCTATGTATGTGTCTATACACATAGATGCATATATTCTACAACATACATGTGGACAACTTGTGGGAGTCAGATCTTTCTACTATGTGATCCTGTGGATTGAACTCAAGTCATCAGGCTTGGCAACAAATACCTTTACATGCTGAGCCACCTTTGCAAGTCCATTTAAAAAATTTAATTAATGCCTTCTGCTGGATTCTAGGGATCAGGTATGCATGTGGTATACATACATGTGGGCTGGCAAAAACTTATTTTGTGTGTGTGCATGTGTGTGTATAAACACGTGTGTCATAGTATGTGTGATGTGTGTGATTAGAGGATTTTAAGTTTGAGACCTGTCTGGACTACCTAACAAAACCTTACTTATTAAAATCAGAAACAATAGCATGCTAACACAGGTCAGAGCACTGAACCACTGAGGAAAAGCAAGCACACAGCTCTAGAAAAATCAGCATATAGATATCATATAGAAATGAGAGCCAGTTTATTCACGACCCATAATACTAAATATTAGCAAGAAACTCCCAAATATCAAAAAAGCTGTAAGAAAACACCCCAAATCATAAGCTTACATCATCATCGTCTTTTGCTTTTTGCCTTGCATCTTCAGCTTCTGCACGAGCTCTAGTAGGGGAAAACAAAACAAAACATGTTACTAAATTAATCTTTAAAAATAATGAGAGAAAATATAAACAGCTTTAGTTACCACTACAGAATTTTTTCTTTTTCTTTTTTTTAAAGATATATTTATTTATTATGTATTCAGTGTCTTGCCTACATGTATCCCTGCAAGCCAGAAGAGAGCACTAAATCTCATCATTACAGATGGTTGTGAACACATGTGGTTGATGGGAATTGAACTCAGGACCTTTGGAAGAGCAGACAAAGCTCTTAACCACTGAGCCATCTCTCCAGTCCCAGGATTATTTTTTCTTTTGCCCAAAGGTTAGCAGACTACTGCCTTTAATTTGGAAAACATTATCATAGCACTTTTTTTTTAAAAGATTTATGTATTTATTATGTATATAACATTCTGCCTCCATGCATGCCCACACACCAGAGGAGGGCGCCAGGTCTTATTACAGATGGTTGTGAGCCACCATGTGACTACTGGGAATTGAACTCAGGACCTCTGGAAGAGCACCAAGTGCTCTTAACCACTGAGCCATCTCACCAGCCCCCATCATAGCACTTCTTAAAACAAAACAAAATCAGGTTGGACCAGGTGCGGTGGTGCACACGTATAATCTGGGCATTTGGGAGGTTCAGACAGGAGGATCAGAAGTTCAAGGTCATTCTCAGTTACACAATAAAGCCAGCCTCGGCTATATATGACCCTGTGTCAAAAAATAAACTAAAAAGCTTTGTACCAAATAAAGTAGACTCTAAAAAGAAAAAAAAAAAAAACCTAAAAAAAAAAAAAAAATACAAACCCAACAAGGTTAGCCATGGCAGCATAGGCCTATAATCTTAGCTTCTTGGATGGAGTCAGAGAACAGGTATTCAAGGCCATTCTCTGCTACACACAATGAATTAGAGGCCAGTCACCTCAAGAACAGGAAACAACAACAAGAGCAAATTAAGTAGAGGAAAATAATGAACTTTAACTTTTGTTAAGGTACTGGTAAATAGAGAGGCAGCTCATAGCAGAGGTAAATGGCTGAGACACTTTACTTTCTCCAGGTAGCTCTTGGCCCTTCCTGGTTTGAATGAGCTGAAGGCCTCAGTCTCAGGGTTATACCTACAATCCTTTGTTGCACCCTGGCAAGGTGTTTGGTTTACAGCAGAAATGTGTCCCAGGGCAGGCAGCCATAGTCCCACACACATAGATGGTAGCTTCAGTGTCAAAGGCTAGAAGTGTCTGACTTCCAGCAACTGTTGAAACTTACTTCCTGAGCTCCTCCTCCAGCTCTTTGTTCTTTTCTTCTAGCTTCAGCTTAGCCAGTTTCACAGCCTCCAATTCTCCCTGCAGCACATCTTTCTCACAGGTCAGCTCATCCACTTTTGCTATTAAATCATTCTTTACTACATTCAAAGCATTTCTAAAAAACACATATTTCAAATGTATCATTACAAATAACTTTTCTGTCTTTGAGACTAAAGTAACTGTCAATCATAAAACTGGACAACTGAGAACTTAACATTCTTCCTGATGGTTTTTTACAGACAAGTCCATAAAACAATAGCTTAATGCTTGCTCTTCATACTTACCAAGCTAATAGTTGATAAAACAAGACATACCACTAATAAATGAAATCAGCATTAAGAAATATTAAACCCAGCTAGGCAGTGGTGGCACATGCCTTTAATTCCAGCACTTGGGAGGCAGAGGCAGGCGCATCTCTGTGATTCTGAGATCCCTGCAGTAGCCATTAGTAACTACTGAGAAAGTAGTTTAAGTAGAAATAAACAAAGAAAAAAGTGGAGATATAATACATTCGGATATGTTGGGTGTGACCTCATTTACAGTTACTGGCATTCTGTGTGGATAGACATTACAAATTGACAAGTGGACCCTATCTGCTTCTTCTTCTTCTTCTTTTTTTTTTTTTTTTTTTTTGAGACAGGGTTTCTCTGTGGCTTTGGA
>NW_026067974.1:6001856-6041438 GCF_014885135.2 Alexandromys fortis | reverse complement strand
CCCCCCCCACCCCACCAAAAAAAAAAAAAAAAAAACCCACATAAGCAATGGTCCTAAGCTTTATTATTTTTAATCTTTCCTTTAATCGTATTTTGCCTGTCATTTATGTATTTATTGAAAGGATTACAAATAGCTAGTCATCACAGAACAAAGCTGAGGAATTTATTGGCTAAGTCTCTTTGCTACTGTCACTTTTGTTTTTGAGATATGGCTTGCTCTGTTAGTTTGTTCAGACTGTCTTAATTTCCATTGCTCAAATGATCTTCCTTCCTCAACTTCCTAACAGCTGGTGTTACAGATGCAAGCCACCATCTCTGGACTCTTCTTACCCAGTTCTTTATCTCTATCAATTACATTTTGTTTTGCATGGATAGGATTTAAGAAGGATCAAGACTTTTCTGCCAGATTTTTGTTTTGTTTTGTTTTGTTTTGAGACAAGGTTTCTCTGTGTAACTTGGAACTTGGTTTGTAGAGCAGGCTGGCTTAGAACTCACAGAGATCCGCCTACCTCTGTCCTGAATGCAAGGATCAAAGGCATGTGCCACCACTACCCCAGATGTTCTTAAAAAGTATCATTATTTAGGGAGAAAAATGAGCATTGATAGGGATCAAAAAATTATTTTTAAATCACAGCTGCTGTTGTAGGCTTCTGCCTAAGAAATTATGTTTGACTAATAGAAGATAAGCAGAAGTAAGAGCAAAGATAGAACCCCAAGGCAGATGAAACCTTACCAAAGAAATTATGGTCTTAAAGCCCATGCATTCCATGTAAAGCAAAAACAAAGAACAAGAAATGTTTTATGTAAAAAACAGCATGAAAACATATCATTAATCTATAAAGTTCTATGCATGATATGAAAACATCTGGACTCACATGCTAGGACTCAATGTATAATGATGTACAAAAGGCAGAAATAAAAGTGATTTCCTTCAATCACAAGGATGGTCTCTGATATACTCAAAAATGCTTCACCAATTCTTCCCCACAATAATTTGAATATAATTATAATGAAAACTCCAAATCAGCACAATGAAGTATTCTACAAAGTGCCACACATCAAATAATTTTCAGTTGCCACTTTATAGAATTGTGCTTAATATTTTAATGAGTACTATAAGATATGTAGAGTATTTAATGTAAGATTCGATATAGTCATCCTTCAGAAATTAAGCTTTTTGCTTCTCATAAGAGATTGAAGAAATAAAACAGTTCATTGGAGAATGTTGGGAGAAAACAAAACAAAACATCCCAAGCAAAACAAAGCAAAAAACCTTCTGCTCACTCACCCCAAGATTCATGAGATAATGTTGGAGAATGACACACAGAAGAAGCAATATTTATAATCCAGGAAAATCAAAAGGAAATATTTCTAAAGAATGTTATTTAAGGCCAAGGAGTTAACATATCTTTTTATTATTAGTGTTGTACACCTTTAATCACAGTACTTGGGAGGCAGAGGCAGGAGCATCTCTGTGAGTTTGTGGCCAGCCTGGTCTATAGAGTGAGTTCCAGGACAGCCAATGCTACACAGAGAAACTCTGTCTCAAAAAAAAAAAAAAAAGTAAGATTCCTAATGACTTTTAAATCATTTAAAACAAAACCAGCCTGGGAATGCTAAAAATTTAATGCTGATATATGGATTCCTATTTTGTCTGTATTATAATTTTTCAAGTATTCTCAACTATCAGAAATAGTAGCACATTCAATCATTTTGTATTCACCACAAACTAGGGTGATGAACCTGAAAGCTTCCAAATTCCACCTCCAAAATGATGCCGAGATATTTTCCTTAATAACTAATGCTAATGTTTTAGTAAGGGTTCAGAGACACAAGAAACAATTCAGACTCTCTGAAAAAGTTTATACAGTAACTGTGACAAACTTGCAAACATTTAGAGCAGCATAAAAGCTAAATACAACTATATGCAGAGAAAAATAAGTCAGGCAGGAATAATAAAAAAGTATCAAATGAGAACAGCAGCCAAAAACACCTATCTTAAAAAGCAGTAATAATAAATTATTTAAAACATACACACCAGAATATTCCCCTGGGTAGGCATCCCAAGAGAAAAATGGACAAGAAACTCAATTAGATTGTTTTCAGAAAGCAAGAACTAAACCCATTTATTCTAAAATGAGAAAGATCTGACAAAGAAACTGAATCTATATAGTAAAACTATTAACTATATACAATAAAGTGTAAATATTATAAAAGGAAAAAAATTGGGTATTCCTGAGGAATATACCTTATAATTCCAAAAGTTTCAATTAAACTTACACAAGTCAATAATGAATTCTCTTAAAATGTAGTGTATAAGCAGGATTATCCAAAACTTTTTATTTTGAAATGTATCAGTAAAGCTAATTATAAGAAAAATACAA
This sequence comes from Alexandromys fortis, assembly GCF_014885135.2. Classification (NCBI taxonomy): domain Eukaryota; kingdom Metazoa; phylum Chordata; class Mammalia; order Rodentia; family Cricetidae; genus Alexandromys; species Alexandromys fortis. The sequence continues at coordinate 6,039,055 of NW_026067974.1, read as the reverse complement.
CTTGAAGGAATCCTATCTCTATTTAGAATTGAAATATAAATAATATACACATAAATTTTAATTACAGAAAAATAAGCAAAAATAAAAACAACAACAACAAAAAACAAACAAACAAACAAAAACACCCCATTCTGCAGTTTTTATAACTGTCAAGCTAGATCCAGAGAAGGGCACATGGCATCGGGATGATCTGCAATTCCTTGACAATGCATATATCATTTTACCTAGTTGTATACATTATTACAAAGACGAACTCTCTTTAAAAATCCTCTTAAAGGACTCTCCATCTCAAAAGGAAAATCACAGATTTTGAAGTGAGGTAAAACTGTTGGGACTATTTCACATTCCCATTTACCCGAATCACGGTGTGCTGTGCTAAATCTGCAACAATGGTGAAGACACAGCTGTGTCTGACACAGTGAACTTGTAGCCTGTCCAGGCAGACTGGCTCATAAACAACAGGGAAGTATGAGGGATGGCATAATGAACTTCAGTGCTACAGGTAGACTTTAAGGATGACTACACATAGAAGGTCAAAGCAGAATTCCTGGAAAACATACATCTTAAGTAGAGACGAGAAAATGAATATATGCAAATATTTAGGAGGCCAAATACATAGGAACTGAAGGTTGGCTGTGAGGGGAAAGTGAGAGGTCTAAGATGGAGAGTTCAAAGATGGCAAAGAGGTTCACTTTCACTCACAGAGATAGAAATACTGGAGAATTGCATGTTGAGTCTGTTTTTTACTCTGCTATGTCCCAGTATCTAGAATGGTTTGCTGGGCAGTGGTGGCACACACCTTTAATCCCAGCTCTTGGGAGGCAGAGGCAGGCGAATCCCAGTGAGTTCGAGGCCAGCCTGGTCTACAAGAGCTAGTTCCAGGACAGCTAGGACTGTTACACAGAGAAACCCTGTCTCGAAAAACCAAAAGAATGATTGGTAGCAGACAGCAGTATGCCATCATCACACAGTAATAGAAGAGCAGGACAAGAAATGGAAGGATGGTAACACTTAACTTTAGGAATCATAGAAAGTAGAGATTTTACTTTTAAAAAGGAAGGAACCAAAAGCCAGTCATGGTGCTGCACACTTGCAATCCCAGCAGTAAGAACCTAAAACAAAAGGAATGCCAATAGTTCCAAAGACAATCAAGGCTTGGGGGCGGGTCTCTTAGTAAAAGATAGTGAAGTTGAAAATCCACAAGACTAATAGGAAGAGCATCCTGGGAGTTGGATGACCAGGTGTATACTTCCACATTATAGAGAGCAGACATAGAGAAAGAAATTGACAAAAGGGTCATCCAAAATAAGTTAAGAAATAAGATATTAATGAAAAGAAAGGAAAATGAACTCAGGCAGCGGGGCACACACCTGTAACCCTGGCACTTGTGGGGCAGAGTCAGGCAGATCTCAAGGATGGAGACAAGCCTGTTCTATAGAATGAATTCTAGGACAACCAGGGCTACATAGACCCAGCACTCGGGAGGCAGAGGCAGGAGGATCTCTGTGAGTTCGAGGCCAGCCTGGTCTACAAGAGCTAGTTCCAGGACAGGAACCAAAAGCTACAGAGAAACCCTGTCTCGAAAAACAAACAAACAAACAAAAAATGTAAAACTTGCATAATAACAAACAATGTAGAATGGGCAACAATATGAGGAAGGAAGGGTAGTGGTAGAGTTTGGGAAGAAGTGGCAGGAGTTGGCCTGAACCAGATGAAGGCCAAGTAAAAAGAAGGCCACACTCTTTCAGACCCTCGTAGCTTGAGGGAACTGTCAGACTCTGGCTTGCATTTTTGGTAGGTGGGAAAAAGCGGACACACAGCCAGGAAGTGAGTGAATGTCCTTCTCAGGACACACTGTAACAATGCTGTCCCCTCNAGGTCCTGAGTTCAATTCCCAGCAACCACATGGTGGCTCACAACCATCTGTAATGGGGTCTGGTGCCCTCTTCTGGCCTGCAGGCATACACACAGACAGAATATTGTATACATAATAAATAAATAAATATTAAAAAAAGATTAATGGAAATTTAAAGATCCTTTCAGCAATTAAAGGAAACAATTCTAGAACAAAAGTTTGATAACAAAACTAGCAAAATGAATAACGAGAGATAAAGAAATAGACTGCACTCATCACCAACCCAGGTCTAATTAGGAAAAACCTTAGCTGGCACAAGTACACTCTACCGTATAAGCTTTATTATTGATCCCTGAATTACACAGAAACCACTGACCATCTTTTTAAAGGTGGAGTCTCACATGTCCTGAAGACAAACTTGAACTGTGATTTTTCTGTTTTTTCCTTCCAAGTGCTGGTGTGTGCTACCACAGCAGGTTTAGCTGTGTGGGGCTGGAGCCCAGGACTTCCTGTATACTAGGAAAGCACTCTACTTACTGAGCTCCATCGCTGGCCCTTATTTACCATTCTTGACTCAAGTATTTATGTATCTGGAATGTTCTAAAGCTATACATGCCAATATCTGCAAAGCAGAAAAGAGTAGTTTAAGATAGTCCCTTATGTTCAATAGGGAAAGGAAACCAAAGAATTTTGCTTTTAATATGTAACTAATTTTCTGACTTTCAAAAAGTTAAATCTTTTAGATTTAACTAAAAGACCACCAATCTTTCTACCTACTATATGGCTTAATATTTCACAGGAAAAGAAAGTTATAGTATCACTGACTTCAAATTTTGTATTACTCACTACTAGAGCAATGTATACAAATCATCCTCCTAAGTACTTCATTCAAAGAGCAGTAGAAATGACATAATGATAAGTGATCCTGGTGGTTGTTATACAATTCTAATATGAAAAACTTAAAATGCTGTATTCAGTAAGCATGAGTATATTCATCTCTCTGTTCACTGAGTGTGAATGCAACATCCTCAGCTGCCTCAGGCTCTCGCTCCTGTAACCTTCTTGCAATGACGGATTATAACATAAAACTAACACTTGACAAAGGCAGCTTCAAGAAGGAAGAATTTATTCTGGCTCCAAATTCACTGAATTAGTGCTTCCAGATCTGAAAAGAGAATCTTCTGCCACAAATGGTGGCTCACGCCTTTAATCCCAGCATTTCCTCCACAGGCAGAGGCAGGTGGTGAGTTTGAGGCCAGCCTGGTCTACAAAGCAAGTTCCAGGACAGCCAGGGTTACAAAGAGAAACCAATAAAAGAATAAATAATTTTTTTTTAAAAAAAGAGAGAGATGCTTCTAATAGTTGCAGAAGGGAAGGATCCTAAATTGTTACAATGATAAGGGTGGAGAGTTCAGCCCTAAGTGAAACAGCTATATCAGTTCCTCTAAAGTTCTGGGAGCAAGGAGAGGGGGACAAGAATGTAGGGATGGAGAATAAGGTGATAGGCTGCAAAAAGATGTCTCCTGGACAAGACGTGGCCATGCACTCATGAACTCACTGCAGCCATGGTGACCTGCATAAGACCTTCATAATGCTGGACCAGTGCTTCATCAAGGAGGGAGCAGGGCACATGAGACTCCACCCCTCCCTCGGAATGTTAATGGCTCCTGGGTGTAGGTGCCATTTTCATCAGTGGTATACCCACTGAAAAGTAGCATGTGCTCCCATCAACAGCCTCTCTCATACATGCTCATGTAAGCAACACACAGAGAACAGGAAAGCAGAAGGGGAGTTTCTTAGGATGAAGAGTTTAGCTGCAGAGAGGGACATGAGGAAGATGATGGAGTGGAAGTTGTCAAAATACATTATATATATGTAGGAAACTTTCAAAGAATAAGACGTTTTAGATTACAAAAAAGGGGTTGTACTCAAAATACAATGAATTTTACTAAGTGTAAATCTTAATATGTACTAAATTTTAAATTCTTCCTAGCATTTTTTGAATTTATCTTTAAATTTGCTGAGTTTTATTATATTTTTTATTGCATGTGTGCACAAGTAGATGCCATGATGTGCCAATAAAACCAGAGGACCCCTTGCAGGAGCCCATTCTCTCCTTCCATCATATGAGTTCTGGAACTGAACTCAGGTTGTCAAGCTTGCTGATGAGTGCCTTTACTCACTGAGCCACCTTGCCACCTCAATCAATTAAACTTTCAAACAACTTTTCCATGTGACACTGAAAAAGAAGATATAAATTTAAATAGTCTCCTCAAGAACTACTCTTTCTGAGCCTTCCTTTGAAAAGCAATTCATTTAATTCTTCTAAGATTTTTCTTAAGATTTTAATGTTGGGAGTCTATGTTTAACTATAGAGTTAAATGGGGGGGGGGGTAGAGAGATGGCTCAGGGATTAAGAGCAGAGGAAGAGTTCAATTCCCAGCAACCACTTGGTGGCTCACAACCATCTGTAATGAGAACTGGAGCCTTCTTCTGACCTGCAGGCATACATGCAGGCAGAACACTGTATACATAATAAATAAATCTCTAAAAAACAAACAAACAAACAAACAAAAAAGAGTTAAATCGGCAGACTTTTAAATCTTGATTTCTATGTTTACATAGAACTTTTATGTGGGGAGATGGGGGTTTAGGGTTATATAATCATTTATTATGTGTGTATGCAGGTACTGCCTGCACATTTATCAGTGTGTTATATGCATGCCTAATGCCAGTGGAGGCCAGAAGAGGGCACTGGATCCTGTGGAACTGAAGTTACAGATGGCAATCCTGAGGTTCTAGAAGAGCAGTCATTGCTCTTAACAACTGAGTTATTTCTCCAGTTCTGTGGGGTTTATTTTTTGTTTGTTTGTTTGAGATAGGGTCTCACTGTATATCACAGAGATCTATCTGCCTCTGCCTCCTGGGGTACGTGGATTAAAGGTTTATACTGCCACACTCTAACATTTTGAAGTAGAAGTCTTCCTATGTTGCCTGAGCTGGCCTTTCACAGTTCACTTCCCTCCACACTCTGAGGACTAGAATGGTAAGAATGTACCACTATGCCTGGCTGAACTTGTCATTTAAAATAAAAGCGAACAAAAAACCTTTACAATGTCAAGCACATAACTGGTAATCAATAAATTTAACATAAATTAATAAAAACAATTCACTCATTCCATATTTACCTGACAAGTATAGTCACTAGTATGATGACAGTAAAAGAAACCTTTATTGTTGTTGAAGCTTAGTATCTACACAAAGCAAATGCCTGAAAATTCTATAGGTTTAAATTTCTACACAGTGTTAATCTACAAGGAAGGTATGATCCCTGGTTGTCTTAGAACTAACTCTGTAGATCTGGCTGGACTCAGATCTCCCTAGGCAGAGTATTAAAGGTGTGAACCACTAATCCATCTGAGAGAGGTCTTTTTCCAATCAAACTTAACTGATGCACAGAAGAGGTTAGCTGGCTTTATTCCACAAATGCATCTACCTCCTACATTTACACACAATGAAATATCAAGACAGAAAAAAGGGTTAATCAATTTGGCAAAGATAATCCAGAAAATTTATAGTGGAAGAGTTGAATACAGTACTTCCCCACCCTCCAGTTATGTGCTCAACAACACAACTTTTTTTTTTTTTTTTTGGAAGGAGACGACCCAGCAGCAGTGGCTAGGAACTGGGCTACAACCCTAGCTTAACACAAGCTTTAAAATGACTGCATTTACTAGAGAGGTAAAAATTAATGCTCTAGGAATGTAAAAAAAAGTTCAAGCCAAGTGTTATATTGCCTATTAAGTTCAACAAAACACAATGAAATTTATATAAGAGCTATTTGCCCTACCAATCATACATGTACACACACATCGCATTTGTTCCTGATGTATAATATCTATTCTTAGAATACAGCAATTCAATAAGCTGTACGATTTAAATTAAAAATATAAATTTAAAAGCAAATTCAATTTTTATCATTTCTATATATAAAGGTGTTTTTTATTAATACATTTACAATATCAAATTATATGTTCTAAGAAATTCCGAAAGTACAATAACCTTGTACCATCAGGCAATCAGGACATTTTAGACGAATTTTCAATCAAGCCATTAATGAGATTTATTTTTAAACATTATGGTACTTCTCCAGAGGAGCTGTCATACCTAGTAAATCTGCTCCTTCATCCACATCTCCAATGAGGCCTGAGCCAGCTGAAGACAGTTCTTCAAAGAGAGATTCTGTATTTCGATCAAAAGCTTTGTTCTCTATGCCTTTGGTGGGAGTGCTATGCAACAAAAACAATAAAGCCAAATCAACAAATTATAAAGACTTTTTGACAATGTATTTTAATGTAATGATTAAGCAGCAAAGGAATTTCTGACACTTTGAATTTACTATAACCAACACAAAAAGGTTTCTCAGTGGTTTCCTAAGGAACTTTCCCATAGAAGGAGAGTTATGCTCCTACTGTGAAGTCCTAGGAAACACAAAATAATGGTAGGTAGTTACTTGGGTTCGTATCACACACATTGTTTTATTTACAGCTACTCCAGAAAGCATATGCTACTATTACCCCAGTTTTATAAATAAGGAAATTAAAGAGCTTAAGGAACTTAACAAAATCATTCTGCAATTAGGAAGAAGAATTCAAATTAAGGCAATGTTGACTTATTTTATTTTTAAAGACAGGGTCTTACTTCATCCAGGTTGACCCCAATCTTGCTATATAACTGAGGGTGACCATGGGCTTTTGATCCTTCAGTGACAGGCTTGTGTAACTAGCCTGACAAAAATTAAGACACTCTAAAGAGACTGTCTCCCACTCTGACTACTGAGACAATGGGCCTCAAGAAATGTGAATTTTCCCAGGAATTTCATGTCAGAAGGAAAAGATACCAGCCAGCAGGACAACTTTCTCCCTGAAAGGGTTCTTACACAGTGCTAACAACTTATCAGACCACCTTACAGGATGAGACTGAAGCCTAGACAGTGATGGGTCTATGATCTCACTTCAAGTCCACAAAGAAGGTCTTAGGAGTTCCCTGATCTCTCTGTTCCTCTCCCAATGTGGCCACAATGAATAAACCAATTCTGCCACCTGCCCTCTTTCTGGTTTCTACCTTTAGTTTGGCTTTTACCTGGCTTACTGAGGACGGATGGGGGCCGGACAAGACTTGGGGCACAGATTGTGACCCACAAGTTTGAGAACACTCACACCATCATTCTGGGTTGATACAGTGCTGAGTGGGGATCAATCCCAGGGTTTCACACCTGCGAGATAGCACTCTGCCAAATGAGTGATGGCCACAGCAGAACCAGTCATCTTAACTATGGTACAAGTTAGCATGGTTTTATGGCTTTTTTTTCCCTAAAAGTGACACAAGAAGCCAGACATGGAGGGCTCATGCCTTTATTCTCAGCACCTAGCACTCAAGAGGCACAGGCAGATCACTGTGAGTTCCAGGTCAGCTTGGTCTACATACTGAGTGGCAGCCAGAGATACAAAGTCAGACATGTCAAGAAAGAAAAGAGGAGAGGAAGAAGAAAATAAGGGGAGGGGAGGGAGAAACAAAGGAGAAAAGTCCTGGAACTCATGGGCAGACCTAGGCTAGGAATACTGTTGGCTCTACCTCCCAAGTTCTGGGATTACAGGCATGCACTATGATGACCATAATGCACTACTTATGACCATAAGAGCGTCTGACATTTTGCTGCTGTTGCTTTTTTTAAGATTTATTTATTATTATGCACATAGTGTTCTGCCTACATGTATGTCTGTATGCCAGAAGAGGGCACCAGGTCTCATTACAGATGGCTGTGATCCACCATGTGGTTGCTGGGAATCGAACTCAGGACCTCTAGAAGTGCAGCCAGTTTTCTTAACCTCTCAGCCATCTCTCCAGCCCTATACAGTTTATGAAACATATATGTGTATAATACGTAAAGTAAAAAATTTTTACTTTTTGGTTTAAGTCATTAAAGGCTGGGCAGGTTGGCCCATGTCTTTAAACCTTTAAGGACAGCAGAGGCAGAGGCAGGCAGATCTCTCAGTTCAAGGCCAGCCTGGTCTAGAGAGTGAGTTACAGGACATTCAAGGCTACACAGAAAAAACATGTCTCAAAAAAACAAAAACAAAAAAACCCCAACAAAACAAAAGAAAAAAAAAGGGGCTGGAGAGATGGCTCAGAGGTTAAGAGCACTGGCTGATCTTCAGGAGCTTCTGAGTTCAATTCCCTGGTTCAATTCCCAGCAACCACATTGTGGTTCACAACCATCCATAATGAGGTCTTGTGCCCTCTTCTGGCCTACAGGCATACAAGGAGGCTGAACACTGTGTACACAATAAATAAATAAATCTTTAAAAAAAAAACAGAATAGGTTTAAAACATCAAAACAGAACTTTATAAATCATAGAAACTCACTCTACAAAAGCTTCTTTTTTAAAAAAAATGCAAAATAGAGCCAGTATTGGCACATGCCTTTAATCCCAGAACTCAGGAGGCAGAGGCTGGTAGATTTCTGAGTTCAAGGCCAGCCTGATCTACAGAGTAAGTTCCAGAACAACCAGAGCTATGCAGAAAAGCCAAAGGGAGAAAAAAAAGTTGCAAAATAGCATTTCTTGTATATCTCTCTAATAGCTCAAAATCCACCTAAAAGCAGGTTAGCAAATGCAACTAAATATGAACAGACTTGTGTAAGACGGAAAATGGATTCTGGATTAGCAGTGGAAAATAAGGAACCAGAGCAGAAACCAAACCCACCCTCACTTAAGGAATACATGCTGTCAAAACTCCTGACACATGCTTTAAAAATAAGAGCAACTGCAGAAACGGCATACAACATGCTATTGGGACTCATGAACAGAAGAAAAAGCTTCACAGCAAACAGTAGCAGACTTAGATGTGATCTTATAGGTCACTGAGACTCCCGGCTCCCTGAATAATGGAAACCAAGTCACATCCATACCAACTCAATGCTGGAGCTCCAGGTCAGGAGCTCACATATACCAGGCAAACATTCTGCCACTAAGCTAACGGCAAGCCCTTGGAAGTCAAGTTTAAATGTTATGCAAGCAGGAAACCAGGATATCTGCCATTTACCTATGTATGTGTAAAAGCCACAGAGAAGCAGACATTTAAAAACTATTCTACCACAAAAGACAGAGCCCAAAACAAGGGGTGGGGAGAACACTCTAACAAAACAGAACTACTAGACAATGTAGCTAGTGGCAGCAATAACAGAAAAGACCACAAATTTCAGAATAAATATATCTATAAATGATATAGAGTATTTACGTGTAGAGACCTAACAACTAGCCCTAACCTGATGGCACTGTGTTTTTGTCTGCATGTATGCCTGCAGGCTAGAAGAGGGCACCAGACCTCATTATAGATGGCTGTGAGCCACCATGTGGTTGCTGGGAATTGAACTCAGGACCTTTGGAAGAGCAGGCAATACTCTTAACCTCTGAGCCATCTCTCCAGCCTCTCAGCACTGTGTTTTTGCTTGCCCAGAAATAACTGTTCTATCCCAGTCATTGAAGTGCTCAAACCTGAGTAATAATATACACATGTCCCCGTGACGACTAGAGAAACGTCACGTGGAGCCAGGCATCCCTTAAGGGTTGTTCACCTTTTGCTCTAGAATGCCTGGCAATCCTTGGGGCCAGCAGGTGAAATAAGAATAGAATAATGGGCTGGGAGGTGGTGGTGCACGCCTTTAATCCCAGTGATCAGGAGGCAGAGGCAGGAAAATCTCTGAGTTCACGGCCAGCCTGGTCTAAAGAGCAAGTTACAGGACAGGTTCCAATGCAATAGAGAAACCCTCTCTAGAACTCCCCCCCCCCAATAAAAGAATAATGGGCCATGAGGTATTAACAGCTGCCTTTGCTTCTGTAAATCCTGCCTAAGGATAATGGAAAGGGGATGAACGATCTCTTTATTACTAGATAGCAGGAAAGTAAAAACAAGTGAGGAAGTAGAACAATTTTCCTGCCCAGCTGTGGGTTCCATAGATAACTGAACACTCACCTTTCTTATGGCCACCTTAAAACTCACCTTAACCCTCCCTCCTGCGTGGCATGCTGTATTGGCTCTAAGGCTGCTATCTTCAGCTAGTAGCATGAATAAATTCATTCAGCAAATTTGAATTGAATCTAAGTCTCTGTGATTTCTCCCAGTGAATTCGAATGCCACAACATAGGAGCTCAAGAGATGGCTCACTGGTTAAAAGAAATCATTACTATTGCAGCAGACTGGGTTTTATTCCTAGTACCCACATGGTAGTTCAAAAGCATCTGTAATTCCAGTTCTAGTGGGTTAGATGGTCTCTTACCTCTGTGGGTACTAGGCATAAGTAGTGTAAATACATACACGTTTAGGCAAAACATTCATACACATAAAATTTTAAAAAATATAAAGTAAAAAGCAACTATCTAAGAAAAAAGAGAAAACTATTTTTGTTGGGTTTTGTTTGTTTGTTTTGTTTTTCAAGACAAGATTTCTCTGCGTAGCTTTGGAACCTGTCCTGCAACTCACTCTGTAGACCAGGCTGGCCTTGAACTCACAGAGATCCACCTGCCTCTGCCTCCCCAGTGCTGGGATTAAAGGCACGTGCCACCACTGCCTGCCTTAAAACTATTTTTTTTAAATCAATGAATTTTATTATAAGAAGTCAGTCGGAAATTAGACCTAAAAATTACAGGGAAAAGAATATGGTTCGGTTTCATATGTTCGGTATTACCTAACAGGGTATTTAGGAATGGCAAAGAAACAAAATAAGAAAAAAATAGAGAACTATTGGAACTGAGAGATGAATTTTCAGGTGAAAAGACTTACTTCAAAGAAGAAAATACAAAGGACAACCCTGGTGTAGGAGGTCCTTTTGTTTGTGTGTTGCTTTCATTGGTTATCAATAAAGAAACTGCTTGGCCTGAAAGGGCAGAACTTAGGTAGGCGCAGAAGACAGAACTGAATTCTGGGAGGAAGGAAGCAGAATCAGGAAAGGGCCACCATGGAGCTGCCAAGTCAGACATGCTGAATCTTTCTCAGTAAGCCACAACCTTGTGGTGCACACAGATTAATAGAAATGGGTTAAAATCAAGATGTGAGAGTTATCCAATAGGAGGCTAGAGCTAATGGCCAAGCAGTGTTTTAATTAATACAGTTCTGTGTGGTTATTTTAGCTGTAAGCTAGCCGGGCAGCAGGGATGAACAAAGGGACTCCCTCTCCTTGCAACACGACTCCCTACAACCAAATACAGGTTCATAAAGTTTTTAAAAAGAAGAGAAAGCAGCTGGTCAGTGGTGGCACACACCTATAATCATAGCACTTGGGAGGTAGAGGCAGATGGATCTCTGTGAGTTCAAGGCCAACCTGGTCTACAGAGTAGGCTCCAGGACAGCCAAGGCTACACAGAGAAGCCCTATCTCAAATAAATTAAAAGAGAAAGCTGAGTGTGGTAAAAGCCCAGTATTAGGAGGTAGAAGATCAGGAGTTCAGGGACTCCCTGGTCAAGTGAGACCTTGCCTCAAAAAGTAAAACATAAAGAATGAAAATCTGTGTTTAAAAAGGGAAATTAAAAAGCTTTAAAAGGGGTGTGAGGATGAGTTCAGTGATAAGAGTACCTGACCTAGCACGTATCAGGACCTAGGTTCAATCCTCAGTACTCGACAGAAGAAAAATATGTCAAGTGAAACTGAACTTGGTAGCATGTGTCTGCAATCCCAGAATTTAAGAGGCTAAGGTAGGAGGATCATCAGTGCAAAGCCAGTCAGGGTTGGTTATATTGCAAGACTCCGTCATAAAACCAATTCAACCAAACAGAACTCTGAGATAAGGAAGCAGTACCTTCACAATTTCCAAGCAAAGTGTTTTCTATCCTGCACTTGTGTATTTAGCCAAATTACCAAATTATGAAGCAGGTCTACATATGATATTTGTCACATTTAACTTCAGTCCTCAAAAATTACTGCTCATAGACCCTTTAAAGATCCAGAAAGTTGGTAAGGAATAAACTCTGTAGAAATAAAGGCATATATCAAGAAGCAGATGACATGGGATACAGGAAATAATGATAAAGATATTCCCAGGTATTACGGGCATATGGCAGCATGATAGGCCTCCAAGTGCCAAGAAGATAAAAAGCAATAATTAATGTGAGCCAGTCTGTGTCCCTGAGTGTATGTGGTACTTTGCCAGGTCTTTCAAGCAAGCCCCATCCACCCCTTCCTTTGCATTTCAGTGATTTTTAGTATCTCTGCCTGATAATTAAAAATAACAGTCGGTAATAGGTCACCATGTATAGCTGTATAGCGCATAAAGAAGCCAAAAATGCACAAAAGATTCAAACTCATTATACACAAATCTCTGCTTTTGAGAAACTCCTGTAGAGCCTGTGCTAGCACATAACAAAGAGCCTCGGTGTCCTGTTTCTCTGTAGAGAAGGCCTGAAACAGTAGGACTAGGTAAACAGCATGCTTACATGAGAAAGGAACTAGAAAGCAGAAGGGCAGAGTTGTGAAAACATCTGGATTTGGGGCCTTGGCACACTGAGGATCTTACACGTAGGAATGTTAGTGAAAAGTGTATGGAACACTATAAAAATAAAATAAATTTAACAACTCAACATTTCACCAATCCCAGAAAAACATAAAGCATCAAAAGAAAGTTTATTTTATGACTAAGATGTAATACTTGTACAGTCATACTAATATCAATAATAAATTCTAATTTAACTAAAATTAAGATACAATAAAATTTAGAAAATGAAAAGATGGATGGTCCTAAGTGTCATTTCTAGCCCTGTTGTAATAGAAAAGAATAGAGAAGCAAGTGATTTGAGCCTACATAATTCTTTTCTTTTTAGGGTTACTCTTATCCTGGAGTCCATGCATTTAACCATACTTCATAATACTCAATGCTTTGCAGGGATTAATAAATGATGCATGTTTATGGCTGTTGTGGCTCAAAAGAAAATGGCCCCCAAGGGGTTTGGCACTAATAGGAGGTATGGCCTTGTTGGAGCAGGTGTGGTCTTGTTAGAAGAAATGCTTCACTGAAGGCAGACTTTGAGTCTCATTTACGCTCAAACCATGCCCAGTGAGACAGCTCACTTCCTGTTGCCGACAAGATGTAGAACTCTTCAGCTCCAGCTCCTGCACCATGTCTCCCTGTAAGTTTCCATGATGATGATGGTCAAAATCTCTAAAACTGTAAGCCACAATAAATGTTTTCCTTTATAAGAGTTGTGATTGTGGTGTCTCTTCACAGCAAAAGGAACCCTAACTAAGACAATGGCCATTATTCACTAAAGGAAAATCTGTTTAGGAAACTCAAAGCTCAATTCTAATCAATATATTTTGGAAAACTTTGATTATAACAATATCTGGCCATTCTCCTGTTATGATTAAACAGCCTTCCCACATAAATTGAGACTACATTCCCTAGTAATGAAATCATTGCAGTTCTAAACAGAATACATTCCCTTCTTCTTCATTTGTGAGGAAAAGAAAAACAAAGTTTGATCACATTTTTACTTCCTCTACTTGTCTTTGTTTCCTTAGGCTATAGGAATTACTTCCTGGCTCTTTCCTCCTTCATCTGCTATTGTGTGACTGTATCTCCTATAGAACCAGGTGACCATGTTATTAAGGGGAGTTATGAGACTGATTAGGCCATAAGAGCTCCTCCCTTGGGGGCTGGAGAGATGGCTCAGAGGTTAAGAGGTTAAGAGGCTGCTCTTCCAGAGGTCCTGAGTTCAATTCCCAGCAACTACACATGGTGGCTCACAACCATCTATAATGAGATCTGGTGCCCTCTTCTGGCTTGCAGGCACACATGCAGGCAGGCAGAATGCTGTATACATAATGAATGAATAAATATTTTTTTAAAAAAAGAGCTCTCTCCCTTGTGAGACTGAGGTAAGGTCCCTTGGAAGAGATACTTTCCATACAACATTAAGTTAGTCTGTTCTTCTGCCTTCTACCAAAGGAAATTGTGTCCTCTCCTCCAAGGGATCCAGGAAGAAGGCATCACCTTGGAAACAAAGAGCAGCCCACACTGGGCAACTGAATCAGCAGAGCCTTAATCTTGGACTTCTTAGCTTGAGAATTATGAGAAAATAAATCTCTATTCCTTATACATGAATCAGTATTGCATCTATTGTTGCAGTAACATAGACAAAAATATCATCCTCCCTTATGTCCTAATTCCTAATGCTGCCAGATGAATTTACCCCAAAATTTTAAATACAAACGATATGTAGTTTCAAAGGCAGAAACTGAATTTTACAGTACCAGTATTTCTTTAGCACAACATGAACAAAATCAGAATGCTAGTCAGAATGAGAAAAAAGACAGACACTTATCAAATGAGTGTTTAGTACCTTGAACCTTTATATCCACTGAGGTCTTTGTCCATATCCAATTCAGGAGTGGATTCAATGATTGCTTGAACTTCTGATTTCTCTTCATTTTCAGCAGAATCTAAGGGGGGGATATAATGAAATAAGTGCGTATATTCTATTTATTTATGAAAACTCTCTTGCCTTTATGGTTTTAAATACAACTACTTTAGAATAAACATTTTTTGAAAGCTCTCAAGGCTGTGTTCTAGGAAACATGAAGTTAGAAAATGTCACATATTGAAATTACAGTTAATCTTCAGAACCAGTAAGTAACCAAAGCTAGTGTTTTCCTCTGTAGTTCTGGGACACATATGACAGAGACTGATACCATTCCTATTTAAAGGGGATGCCAACTGCCCACAATAGTAGTTCATGCCTGTAATCTCAGCATATTGGAAGTAGAGGCAGAAGGTACAGGACTTGAATGAAGGTCATGCCTGGTCACACAGTGAGCTTAAGGCCAGCCTAGGTTACATGATACTATCTCAAAAAAGTAAAACAATGCCTGCAGTCCCAGATATTCAGAAGCTAAGGCATGAGAACCACTTAGTTCAAAGCTACAACACAGTGAAGCTATATCATAAGCACACAAACCTATTTAAGACAGGGTACACAACAGACTATCATATTAAAGGTGGAGGACTTTAAGGTCTCTTCTTAGTCACTAACATTTTTTTTCTCAAAAACTTTGTATAAGTATTACTTCTTTTAAACTTACAATTGAACATAAAAATGATCTATTTATTTAATATATTTAGAGCAGGTAATATGTCTAAGAGATATATTTTCTCATCCTTGCACTTTGTGAGCTGACTGAATATTTTGCTAGTAAAAACTTGGAGTCACTTACCAGTAGATACATTCCTAGTCTCTTGGGCAACCTGTACTTCTATGTGTTTGCTTATCTCTGACTTATTTGGTGTGTCTGTGCCTTTTACAGGTCCTTCATTATCTTCCTTTAAGGGAGTGTCAGGAGGAATTGCTGACACATCGGAATTTGCTGTTGAAGCTGGAGTTGTAGCTTTAGATCCACCTTGACTAATATCAGAAAGTTCATCCTATAAATAAAAATAATAAAGAAAATTTTAAATAAAGTTATTTATTCTAAAATACCTTAAACATGAGTTAAGAAATAAACCTGCCCAAAGTTGTATTTAAAAAAACAAAAACCACAGAATCACTGATGGTAGACTATCTATAAATAACTGGATAATAGTTAAATAAATCCTACAGAGCCAGTGAGGTAGGTGGCTTAATGCAGCAGTTCCTAACCAATGGGTTGTGACCCCTTTGGAAGACAAACAACCTTTTCACAGGGGTCATATATCAGATAGTCTACATATCAGATAACAGTAGCAAAATTACAGTTATGAAGTAGCAATGAAAATAATCGTATGGTTTGGGGTCACCACAACATTAGAAACTGTATAATATAAAAGGTTGCAGCATCGGGAAGGTTGAAAATCAGAGGTTTAGTGGATTTAAGTGCTTACAGTGTAAATAAGCCTGATGATATGAGTTCCACCTCTGGAACCCAAGCCAAGATAGAGAGACAGAACTGCTCCAAAGTTATCTGCTGCCCACTACGTGCATACTGTGGCATGTGTGCACTCCCACACAAAGATCATGTACACTCAATAATAATAAATACAATTTACTTTTTTGTTGTTGTTTTTGAGACAGGTTTCTCTGTATATTCCTGGTTGTCCTGGAACTTGCTCTGTAGACTAGGCTGGCCTCAAACTCAGAGATCTACCTGCCTCTGCCTCCCGAGTGCTGGGATTAAAGGTGTGCGCCACCACCGCTCCAATCGCTATCTATGCCTGCAGTCCCAGATATTCAGAAGCTAAGGCATGAGAACCACTTAGTTCAAAGCTACAACACAGTGAAGCTCATGTCTGTAATCAATGCACTTAGGAGACTGAGACAAAAGAACTGTTATAAGTTTAAGTCTTTAAGAAAGGGGAGAGTGGGGCTGGAGAGATGGCTCAGTGGTTAAGAACATTGCCTGCTCTTCCAAAGGTCCTGAGTTCAATTCCCAGCAACCACATGGTGGCTCACAACCATCTGTAATGGGGTCTGGTGCCCTCTTCTGGCCTGCAGGCATATACACAGACAGAATACTGTATACATAATAAATAAATAAATATAAAAAAAAAAGAAAGGGGAGAGTGGAGAGGAAAGGAGAGGACGAGGGAGACCCCTGTATGTAGGGGTGAGGTGTAGCTTGGTGGTAGAGTGCTTGCCTAAGATGCATAATGTTCTCAAATCAATTCCTAGCAACACAAAAAACAAGGTTAAAAACAGGGGATATGTGAAGTCTGAACGTTTGTTATTACTTGTATCATTTGTGGTGTATGTGTTTGCTTTGTTGCTTTGGTTTTTGGTTGTTTTTTGAGACATAGTTTCACTCTTTTACTATATAATGCAGCTGGGCTAAATCTATGAGACTCAGACAGGCCTTGAACTTGAAATAGCCCTCCTAACTCAGCCACCAGAGTGCCAGTATTCTCAGTGTGGAGTACTACACCCAGCTCCAAAGTTTTTTGTTTTTTAAAAAAGCATGTAAAATGACTAAAAGTATATAATTTTTCTTATTATGATACCTTATCATTCAAGAAGACCTATGCTCTAAATCTGAGGGGGAGCATTTTCAAAGGAGCCTTGGCCTTCCAGACAGTGATGAAAAAGTTCCTACGAAAAGCAAAAAAGTCCTTTGACTAGAAGCCAAAAATATGCTTGATGCAGCAGAGAGCCTCCTGCCTCTGTCTCATGGAATGCTGGGATTACAGGTAGAAGCTACCTTGTCCAACCCTAGAGTTTTGAGATGTTTTATATGAATATGAACATGCCTAATAATACACATAAAAATCACACACTTAAATCTGGGAGTTGGGATGGTGGCTTATACTTTTAATCACAGCACTAGAAAGCTAAATCAGAAGGATAATGAGCTTAAGATCAGTTTGAGCTACACAGAAATCTTGCCTCAAAACTAAAAAAAAATAAGCTGGGTAGTGGCAGCGCAAGCCTTTAGTCCCAGCACTCAGGAGGCAGAGGCAGGTGGATCTCTGTGAGTTCAAGGCCACTGTGGTTTAGAGTTCCAGATAGTCAAGAACAGTGAAGGCTACACAGAGACACCCTGTCTTGAAAAGCCAAAAGAAAAAAAGAAAAGAAAAACAAAAAATTAAGAGGCCAACCTGTTCTACATAGCAAATCCCTGGCCAGCAAAGGCTACACAATGAGACGTTATCCCCAAAATATACATACATACATACATAATACATACATACACACATACATACATACATACATACATACATACATACATACATACATAAAGTAAATGTTATGCTCTTTATTTTGAAGTTAAAAAAATTGTGTCATTACTTTTGGTCTCATTTGGGGTATCCATAAAAGTAATCTGACCTCTGTAACACTTCCTACTGGAAGTTTTTGTTATCAGGCTACTAAAAGTCTAGAAACTAGAGGGATGACCTAGTGGTTAAGAGTCATAGCTGTTCTTCCAGAGGATCCAGGTTTAATTCCCAGCACCCACCTGGCAGCTAATAGCCATCTCTAATTCTAGCTCGAAGAGATCTAATGTACTTATCATGGCCTCCATGGGCTCCAGGCACACATATACTGCATAGATATAAACACAGGAAATATCATATAAAATAAAAATATATAAGTCTTAAGCTGAGAGTAATAGTGCATGCCTTTAATCCCAGCACTGGCAAGGGCAGGACTGCATGGTCTACATAGCAAATTCTAGGATAGCCAGGACTTCATAGAAAGACCCTGTCTCGGGGCTGGAGAGATGGCTCAGTGGTTAAGAGTACTGACTGCTCTTCCAGAGGACCGGGGTTCAATTCCCAGCACCCACATGGCAGCTCACAGCTGTCTGAAGATCCAGTTGCAGAGGATCTGACACCTTCACACCAATGCACATAAAGTTAAATAAACCATAAAAAAAGAAAAAAAATTTAAAAAAAAGAAAGACCCTGTCTCAAAAAAAACAAGAACAAACAGGAGGAGGAGGAAGGATTCTGTATAAGTATGTGCTAGTATTTGTGTATGTGTGCAGAGAACAACTTCAGGTGCCTTCCCTAGGCATTCCTCACAATTTTTTTAAGACAGGGTAGCTCATTGGTCTGGCATACATCAAATAAGCTAGTCCAGTTGGTCAGTGAGCCCAAGGGAAGGATTTGTCCGCCTATGCCTCCCCAGCACTGGTATTACAAATACCCATCAGCCATCTCCCCAGGCTGTCTGCTTTTCAGATCTAAAGTCTTAAAACAGATGAACATAAACAAATAAGCGCTCCTATGAAATTCTCAACCAGAACACCCACCACTTTCTAATTTTATGCTGATATTACTCTTTCCCCAAATAAAACTCAGCCTTGAAGGCAACTGGTATAGACTCTTGGTTCACAACTCTACAGCACACAAGGTGCTGAGAGGATATAAATTTTTAAAAAGGAGAAAAAAAAAGAGTTTGTTTAATGAGATTCCTACATGTCTCTGTGACTTGGGTGGAGAGATGGCTCAGAGATTAAGAGCACTGGCTATTCTTCCAGAGGTCCTGAGTTCATTCCCAGCACCTACACAGTGGCTCACAACCATCATAATGAGATCTGGTGTTCTCTTTCGGTGTGCAGGCAAAACACTATATACATAGTAAACAAATCCTTAAAAAAGGAGACTCTTCATGGCAGTTCCAAGAACAAAGTTGAATGGGGGCCCTGAGTAGAGCTGAAAAAACTCTTAAGCTGGGGAAGTAACCCTTGGTAAAAATGACACCCTGGGTTGTTTCCAAGGCTTGACAAACTATGTATATATACCCTGTATACTCTAAGCAAAGAATGTGTTGAAAGTTTCTTACCCAGAGTTGGATAAATGGAAAAGCTGAATTTTTCACAGAATACACTTACATGGTTTAAATTTCAAAATGCTTACTCTGAAGGAGGAGCAAGTTATAGTCACAGTAAAGCCCTGGCAACCACTGTAAATTATTTTCTTCTGTATTTCAGAGAATAACATCAATAGTCTTCCAAATTGAGCATGTGATATCTGGAGAATAGCAGTTTGAGAAAGTAACCAATAGTTAATCTCTTCACCACTCTCACCTCCTGCTCTACAGCCTTCAGAGGTTCAGGACTATGGCTGACCTGGGTAGAGGGAAAGATTATAAAAGAAGAAAAAAGATATATGTATTTACTTGCTGTTAACAAATGTGTATTTTTGGTTTACACTATTTCTTAAGCTATAGCTCCATCTATTACCTCCTCTTTAAAATGATGGTTTTGAAAGTCAGGTACAGCATCACTTGCCTGTAGTCCCAACTCTGGAAAGCTAAGGCAGAAGACTGAAGGCTGAATACTGGCTTGGGCTTACGGTAATTTCTGGGCCAGTCTTGGAACACAGCGAGTCCTTGTCTAGGGTGGAATGGTTTTCCAAGAAAAGATGCTTGCTGCCAAGACTGACAACCTGAGCTCAATCCTCAGAAACACATGGTAGGACAGAGTCAACTCCTGAAAGCTGCCCTCTGACTCCTCCATGCACATACATACACACACAAGTGCTTTTCTTTAATGTAAACGACATTAATACCTTATCTCAAGAAACAAAAATTATAGTCAGGCAGTGGTGGTACAAGCCTTTTGTTCCAGCACAGGGAGGCAGAGGCAGCCGATCTCTGAGTTAGAGAGCAGTCTTATCTATAGAGCGAGTTCCAGGGCAGCCAGGGTTACAGAGAGAAATCCTGTCTTTGAAAAAAAAAAAATACAAAAGAGAAAGTTTAGTGTTTCTTTGGCTCTGAACCACTACTGCTAAGATTCTAGTTTCATAATACCCTAGCTCATATTTTATTATTACTATTATTATTGTGTTGTGTGGTGTATGGGTACGTATATACAACAGCATATGTACAGAGGTCAAAGGACATCTTTTTAGTTCTTTCCTCTCACCGTGCTGAGGCAGGATCTCTGATGTTTCTAGTGCTCCCCGCATACTCCAGCCTAACTGAACCCCACGTTTCTGATAATTATCTGTTATCTCCATTGTAGCATTGCTGGGATTGCAGGTGTTTTACATGAGAGCTAGGGATAACTACCTGCTGAGCCATCTCACTGCTTTTACCTTACATTTTTTGATGTGTTGCTGTTGACAGTGCCTTTACTACAACTCCATGAAACTCTTCCTAACACCTATGCCAGTCACAACATCCAACATAGCAAAAATTCCAATATGGAACCCTTCACAATGTTTACTATGCCCTTTCTTTTCCCTCATGTTACTGAAACTGTTAAATAACACCAAGGATCATTTTCCCTCAGCCAAAAAGCAAAAACAAAAACAAACAAAAAGCAAACAAATTGTCTTCAATCTAAAGAAACCTTAATTAAACATTCTTGGTTTGAAAATTTATCAAACTCCCCCTTACCACCTGATTTAATTCTTTTATTTGTTTGTTTGTTTATTAAGTATACAGTGTTCTGCCTGTATGCCTGCCTGCAAAAAAAATGTCAGAAGAGGACACAAGATCTCATTACAGGTGGTTGTGAGTCTCCATGTGGTTGTTGGGAACTGAACTCAGGATCTTTGGAAGAGCAGGCAGTGTTCTTAACTGCTGAGTCATTTCTCGAGCCCTAAACATTCTCTTTTTTGTTTTAGTTGTTTTTTGTTTTTTATTTGTTTGTTTTGCTTTTTTTTTTTCTGAGACAGTGTTTCTTTGTACTCTTGGAGTCTGTCCTCACTCTGTAGACCAGGCTGGCCTTGAACTCATAGAGATCAGCTATTAAAAGTGTGCACCACCACCAGAGGGCTCTGATTTAATTCTTAGGTAGGTGTGGGATAATTTATCTAATCCTAACATTTAGAAGGTAGAGGTAGAAAGATTAAGAGTTCAAGGGCAGTCTCTGTCACACAGGGAGTTGAAGACCAGTCTGGGCAACATGGGGACAGGTCTCAAAAAATAAAAAAGCTGGTAAGGGAAAGTTTAACTCTTATTTATATTATTTGCATTATTTATTGCTAGCCCCTACATTTAATTTTTTACACTAGAAACTGAACGATAAACATAAAAAATCACACATATCCATACTAAATATAAAAAGTTGGCAAAATTTTATTAAAAATTAAGCTTTGTAGAAAAAAGCAAATAATTCTAGCTACCAGAGCAAAGCAAAACTCACTGAGGCCATATTAAGATTAGGGTTAACCATGCATGGTGGTGCAGGCCTTTAGTCCCAGTAGGAAGCAGCGGCAGGCAGATTCTTTGAGTCTGAGACCATCCTAATCTACCCACTAAATTCCAGATCAGTCAGGGAAAACGACAACATTCTGTCTCAAAAAAAAAAAAAAAAAAAAAAAAAAAACAATTTAACTTAAAAATAAAACAGAGGATTAAAAAAAGGGAGGGGGAGGAGGGGAGGGAAGGAGAGATACAGGTACTGTTAAATAAAAACAAACAAACAAAAAACCAAAAATCATCTACCATAACCTAACTATACCACTCACGGATATTCAAAAATTCCAAGAGCCCACAGAGACATCTGCACATCACTGTCTATTGCGGCTCTAATCATGATAGCTGTGGAGCCCAAAACAGAGGTGTTCAACAAGAGGGATAAGGGAATGTAGAGTATATTCAAAGAAAAAAAAAAGTAACAAAGGGATTGGAATATAGCTCAATGGATAAAGTGTTCGCTAGTGTGAAGATCTGAGTATGAGTCTCAGAACCCATGGAAAGTAAGCCAGACAAGGTAGCAGTCTCTAACTCCAGTGCTCCTAAAGCAGAAGCAGGAGGATACCCAGGAGCTTGAAGACCAGCCGTGAACAAAGATATAACAGAGTCCCTATCTCAAGCAGAGAAGAGGTAAGGACTGACAGACATCTCAACTCTCACGTTGTAGCACACACACACTTGTACTCACACACACAAAACATACATACATCTCATATACCCATAAAAAAGGTTTAAAAACTGAGAGGTGCTCTCTCAACATTAATAAAAACTGTTAGGTGTGGTGGCACACACCATTAATCTCAGCACTTAGAAGGCAGAAAGTGAGTGGATCTGAGTCCAAGGCCAGCCTGGTGTACATAATAAATTCCAGACTGGCCAGAACAACTCAGTGACACTGCTTATCAAGAAATAGTATTAGTGACTGAAGAGATTAAGAGCCCTGGTTGTGCCAGGCAGTGGTGGCACACGTCCTTAATCCTAGCACTCCAGAGACAGAGGCAGGCAGACCTCTGTGAGTTCAAGACCAGCCTGGTCTACAAGAGCTAGCTCCAGGAAAAGCTCCAAAAAAGGGGGAGGGGGCTGGTTGTTCTTCCAGAGGATCAGGATTAGGTTCCCAACACTCACATGTTGACTCACAACAGTCTACAACTCCAGAATTGTGGAATCCAATGCCCTCTTCTATAGACACCAGGCACACAAATGGTAGATATACACACAAGTAGGCAAAGCACTCATACATATAAAAAGATTAAAAACTATAAATATGTGCTATCAATATGTGCATGTAAAAGCTAAGGTCTGTTGTGGGCATGGTGATACAAACTTGTAATTGTAGCTACTCAGGAGGCTGAGGCAAGGCCCTCATTTATCCCTTATTTTGAGAGCTTGTTTTAATATTTAAATATCAGTGAGTATTTAATTAACACCTATGTGTCTATGGCATAGAAGACACATATATAAGCTTTAAACACCATCATTTTAAAATACTGTTGTTTACTCAGATTTTTATTAATTTTAATTCTCAATATATATCAGCATCTTGGTAACATACAATAAATGTGCAACAAAAACCAGGCCTGATGTCGTATGTCTACAGTCCTGACACTTAGAAGCCTGAGATGGAGGTCTGCTTTAAATTTAAGGCCAGGTTGGACACACAGTGAGTTCTAAACCAGCCTGGGCTAGAGTGAGGTCTGTCTTCAAAACAAAAGGAAATCAATGTCCACAAAGAAATAATTCTATCTTCTTTTCTGCAAGCAAAAGTTTAAATGGGTGACAAGACCAAGTCTATCCTTTTATGATTTGACACCATCGTAAGCTATGGGTTCTTTCTGAACCCATCAAATGGGGATACGGGTGTGGAAAAAAATATACAGACAAAAATTGTAACTATTAAAAATAAAGAGAAAGCAAAAGGAAAAAAAAGAAAAAATTGTAACTATAGGGCAAATTTCTTATGCTCTGTCACAAGCAAGAAGAATATGCAATCACAATGGATAATCCATTTTCTGCTAAAATTTCATTTTTATTTATTTCTGTTATAGTATAAAATTATCTCAAAAGTTTAAAAAATTTGCAATTTTAAATTTAAGATAATACATTTCCTAAGAAAAATAAGAAGCAGGAATAAGGTGCCACTCCTATCAAGATTCAAGCTTGTAAGGACCATGAAAACAGGAACAATTCCTAAACTTTACTAGCCACAGAGGACGACAGAAAAACTCTAAGCAAGAATGCTGGCTCTGTTTAGTTTTCTGCTCTGTATGCTAAGCACATCTCCTGAAGAACGCAGCACACACTGACCATTGCCTTTATATACCAGCTCCTACCAACATGAGCCTCTCACGTTTTTTCTATACAAGTAATTTCACACCATAATTTTGTAAAAAGACTCATCAAAACTTTTCTAAGTAGGTACAAATCCAGTCCTTTTAATGATTTTTAAATTGCCTTTTTCTCAGTTCTAAAAATCATATATACTGCCAACAATCAACATCCCAGAATACTATTCAAAGGGAAAACTGTTTGGGGGAATATATACACACACATGGGGGGGGGCAGTTACAAGCAAATATATTATCCTATTTACTTTTCATGCTCATTTTTCAGACCTTGGTGGTTACTCACTACAGCACTGCTTACAACAACAAAAGCTAGGAAAAACTAAGGAAGACTGGAACTGCAGTTGAGAATGTAATTGATTCCCCCTTCCCCTGCCCACCTGCTAGAATTTGTATCCATTTTTCTTTTTCTTCTTTCTTTTCCTTCCTTCCTTCCTTCCTTCCTTCCTTCCTTCCTTCCTTCCTTCCTTCCTTCCTTCCTTTCTTTCTTTCTTTCTTTCCTGTGGTCAATTCTTCTACTGAATTCTAGGCACACACAAAACTAGTCTTTCCAGTTTGCTTTTCTTTCTACCCTGTCATCTCCACCTCCATCTTTTGTCTTCTCCCATCACTCTACTTTTCTTAAACAGGCCTTTTCCTTTTATGAGTCACATGTACTCCTATTATTAGCACTGCACCTCAAACTCCTTGAACCCACAGCCATAAATTTCCAAATTCGAGCCTCTTTCAGTCTCCTCTGAAGAGACTAAGGCTAAGGCTCAGACACCTGATGCTGGCCATGTTAATGTTTCAGGAATTGACAAATAAGTCAGGCTGCCCTGCTTAAAGATATCTTTCCCTTACACTGTGGAGCTCTGACTCCATTGCTACACAGAAGATCTAACTTTGCTTGTTCTGTCCTCCCTAGCGACTGTAGGCCTGACCTGTGCAGAGAAAGGCAGGCAAGATAAAGTAGTGCTACACTGGAGTGCTCACAGTATGATTACCATCGGAGGCACTGCCTATTGCTTGTAAATTCCTCCTTGTTTCTTCCAATGTTATCCAGTTTGGTAAAGAGACTTGCCTTGGGTATTTGCTTAATATGAATGAGACCCTGGGTTCTCATGATACCCCAGAACCACTGGGGGCTGGGGGAGGAGTAGAAAAAAATTCTCACTTGAAAAATTTCACTCATTTCCATACTTAGCACTTCTATCACACATTTAACAGCTTTGCCCATTTGGTTCATTTTCACCAACTCACTTTTATCAATTCACTACAGTAAGAAATTTGGGCTAACAATAAAATATAAAACTCCTATTTTCCTCCTTGTACTGGTCTCTAAATTTTAATTTGAGATTATCAGTCCAGTGTCCACAATAGTATAGAGGGTACTGAAATGGAAAGATTGAGAACTCAAGGCCAGCCTCCTGCCTAAGAATGGGAGAGCCCAGCTGCAGGCTCCTGCTGTGAACCTTCCCAGTACACAAAACGTATAATAAAATACGACTCCCTCCCCCGCCACATAGGCTGATTCTGACTGTCTATCTCTGGTGCTGGGGTCTGAACTCTCCTTGGAGTCTCTGCCATGCTGTTATCCCTCCATCTTCCAGGGCATTGATAGCTCTTCTATGCCTTGGTGCCCAGTAATCTGTCTCAGCGTCCTCTGAAGCACCTGCCCCAGTCAAGCACATCAGGCTGAGAGCCCACATTGCAGCAAGGATCTATTTCAGTGCAGAGCTTGGAGTAACAGGCTGATGAGAAGGACTGGAAACCGGGGAACCCAAGCCAACCCAAGAGGAAGGGATGAAGCTCGGGGACTCAGAAATACTCTCTAGCACCCCACCACTGAGCTAAGCACTAGTCCTAAAACTTTCTTTTTCATCCAGCAGTGCTCACGTGTGTGTGTGTGTGTGTGTGTGTGTGTGTGTGTGTGTGTGTGTGTGTTGGGAATTGAATCCAGAACCTCCATGAGTTGCACAACCAAGTAAGGCCCCAGAAAACAATTTTGAGCGAACTAAAACAATAAATCTGAGAGACCATTCTCTCTCTTTTCCTAAAGACTTACCTTTTTGGGTTTTTGTTTTTGTTTGTTTTTAAGACAGGGTTTCTATATGTAGCCCCAGCTATCCTAGAACTCATTCTGTAAACTAGGCTGGCCTCGAGCTAACAGAGATCCACCTGCCTCTACTCCCCTAGTGCTGGGATTAAAGAGGTGTGCCACCACCACCTGGCTGACATACTTTACTTTTAATTGTGTGTCAGTGTATGGTAAAGTGCAGGTGTGTGCTGGGAACCGTAGGGTCGGAGACAGCAGAACCCCCCCCCCCCATCAGGAGTTACAGGTGGTTCACAGTGCGCAACCGAAGTTGCAAGTTGGGTTCCCTGGAAGAGCAGCGCAGGCTCTTAACTTGAGCCCTCTTTTTTTATTTTGAAATTATTACCTTTTTTATATTTTATTTACTTTATTGTGTGTGTGAATATGTATGTGTACCACAAGAATGCAGATGCACACAGAGACCAGAAGAGGGCATCAGATCTCCTGGAGCTCAAGTTACAGGCAGTTGTGAGCGGCCCTGTGGGTGCTGGGAAACCAACCCAGGTTCCTTGTAAGAGCAGAAAGTGACATAATCCAATAAAAAACGGAGTACAGACCTAAACAGAGAATTCTCAACAGAGGAATCTAAAATGGCTGGAAGACTCTTAAGGAAATATTCAACATCCCTAGTCATCAGAGAAATGAAAATCAAAACAACTCTGAGATTCCATCTTACACCTGTAAGAATGGCCAAGATCAAAAACTGATGACAACTTATGCTGGAGAGGATGTGGGGAAAAGGGAACACTTCTGCATTGCTGGTGGGAATGCAAGCTGGTAAATACCACTTTTGGGTATATATCTAAAGGATGCTCAGTTGTGCCACAAGGACATGTGCTCAATTATGTTCATAGCAGCTTTGTTTGTCATAACTAGAACCTGGAAACAACCTAAATGCCCCTCGAGTGAAGAATGGATAAGAAAAATGTGGTACATTTACACAATGGAGTACTACACAGCAGAAAAAAATAACGACAGCTTGAATTTTGCAGGAAAATGGATGGAGCTAGAAAATATTATTTTGAGTGAGGTAACCCAGACAAAGAAAGACAATTATCACATGTACTCACTCATAGGTGGTTTTTAAACAGAAAGTAAAGAAAGCCAGCCTACAAACCACAATCCCAGAGAATTTAGACAACAATGCGGACACTAAGAGAGACTCATATAGATGTAGAAAAAGACAAGATCTCCTGAGTTAATTAGGAACATGGAGACCTTGGGAAAGGATTGAAGCGGGGAGGGGAGAGACCGGGAGGGGAGCAGAGAAAAATGTAGAGCTCAATAAATATCAATAAAATAAAATAAGAAGATATGCTGTGGAATAATCCTTCTGTACACCACGAAAATGTGTTGTTCTCATTGTTAATAAAAAGCTGATTGGACAATAGCTAGGTAAGATCTTCAGGGCAGAGAGAATTCTGGGAAGAAGGGTGGAGTGTGAGGAGTCGCCAGGAAATGCAGAGGGAGCAAGACAGGTTGGAGGACAGGTAAAGCCATGAATCACATGGTAATACATAGATGAACAGAAATGGGTTAATTTAAGTTGTAAGAGTTAGCTAGTAACAAGCTCTTAAAACTTACAACTGGAAAGCTTTACTGGGGAGCATTACTGAGGGGCCAGAAGTCCCGACATAAAGTCCAACTACAAAGATTTGAGAGGAACAGGATGAAGAGAAATTGCACCTCAAACATTCCCCGGTATAGACCCACTACAGAACCCTGGTATTGCTATCATGATTTCCTCACAACTATTTCTGCACATTTCCTCTTACATGCCCATCCTGTTATCTAAAAATAAGCATCTTTCAAAACAAACTATTCTTTAGTTTACCTTGCTTCCTCCCTGCTATTATTATGATCATTACATATTAGTAATGTTAAAAATTTCACTGTAATGCTTTCTTACTTGTACATATTGTTTCTTGAGGTAAGGTCTATGTTGCCTAATGTTGCCCAGGCTGAGTTCAAATGACAGCTTTCTCTTCCTCATCCTCTCTCTCTCTCTCATGTTGAAATAGGATCTCACTCTGTAGACGAAGTTGCTCAAACTCATTATGTAGCCTATGCTGCACTCAAACTGACTGCAAACCTCCTGCTTCAGCTCTCCTAATAGCTACAACTATAGTTGCATGCAACCATGACTAACTTAAAAACTTTTAACAAACTGAGTATTATTAATGTATCTATCGCTGTTGTTAATTACATTTATCACTTACTAAATTGTTCTAGATCAAAATATATTCTCTAATGAATTACCGCCAAGCCTGGGCAGTGGTAGTGCACATCTTTAATCCCAGAACTTGGGAGGCAGAGGCAGGCAGATTTTTGTGTGTTAGAGGCCAGCCTGGTCTACAGGGAAACAAGGATTTTGAGGTGGCAGTAATTTTCAACTAAATACGAGGGGCTGGAGAGATGGCTCAGCGGTTGAAAACGCTTGCTGCTCAAGAAAAGAATCTGGGTTTCATTCTTAGTGCCCACACTGAGTGCCACACTGAGTGCCATACAACTACCTGTAACTTCAGTTCCAGGGGATTCCGTGCCCTCTTCTAGCCTCCAGAGGCACTACCCCAAAGTGGTACACATCTAGACAATAAGCAGATGCACAGACGCGTGTGTGTGTGTGTGTACTTATATCTCACACATATCGGGGCTGGAGAGATGGCTCAATGATTAAGAGCACTGGCTGCTCTTTCAGAGGACCCGGGTTCAATTCTCAGCACCCACATGACAGCTCACAACTGCCTGTAGCTTTAGCTTTCTGGGAGCTGACACCTTTACACCAATACACATAAAATAAAGTTAAAATGAATTATTTTTTAAAAACACACACACATATATATATACAAATATATAAAACATGTATATAATTATTTTTTTTTATTTTAAAGACAGGACTTCTCTGTGTATCCCTGGCTATCCTGGAACTCTCTCTTTGTAGACCAGACTGTTCTAGAACTTAGAGATCCACCTTGCCTCTGCCTCTGAATGCTGGGATTGAAGGTGTGTGTCTCCACTACCCAGCTATAAATAAATTTTTAATTAAAAAAAAAAAAGACATAAAGCCTGGAGGTGGTGGCGCACGCCTTTAATCCCAGCACTCGGGAGGCAGAGGCAGGCGGATCTCTGTGAGTTCGAGGCCAGCCTGGTCTACAAAGGGAGTTCCAGGACAGGCTCCAAAGCTATAGAGAAACCCTGTCTCGAAAAACCAAAAAGACATAAATCAGGCCTGATGGCATATACTAATATAATAATTTCAGTTACTCTGCGGCTCAGGAAAGAATATCATCACAAGTTCAAGGCCAGCTGAAAATACAGCTGCATGAATTCAAAGCTAACCTGAGCAATTTAGTGAGACACTGCTTCAAAATAAAAAGGAATATATCTCAGTAATAGAGGGCTTGCTTATCATACTCCCAACCCAGAGTTGAAGATTGGAGAGATGGCTCAGTAGGCAGATGTGCTTGCAGCACAGGCCTGAATACCTGAATTCTATTTCTAGAACCTATGGTGGAAGAAAGAACAATTCCCAAAAGTTGTCCTCTGACTTCCACAAATGTGCCTTAACAAGTACGTGCCCCAACAACAACAATAATACAATAAATAAATTAGAATCTCTGGATATAGGGTCCCAAAAGTAGTAATAACAAGACCCTAAGTTGATTCCCAGAACCACAAAAAAAAAAAACAAAAAAACAAAAAACAAAACAAAACAAAATCCTAATTAGGGCCACAAGTCACTGCACATTACATAGACTAAATGTAAAAGAAAATCTTGTCATTAGTATACTAACCAAGACTGTGCTGGCCAGTTTTATATCAACTTGACACAAGTTAGAGTCATCAGAAAGGAGGAAGTCTAAACTGAGAAAATGCCTTCATTAAAATGGGGCTATAAGTAAGCCTGTAGGGCATTTTCTTTTTTTTTTTTTTTTTAAATATTTATTTATTTATTATGTATACAATATTCTGTCTGTGTGTATGCCTGCAGGCCAGAAGAGGGCACCAGATCCCATTACAGATGGTTGTGAGCCACCATGTGGTTGCTGCGAATTGAACTCAGGACCTTTGGAAGAGCAGGCAATGCTCTTAACCGCTGAGCCATCTCTCCAGCCCCGGGCATTTTCTTAATTAGTGATTGATGTTGGAGGGCTGGCCCATTGTGAGGTGGTACCAGCTCTGGGCTGGTAGTCCTGGATACTATAAGAAAGTAGGCTGAGCAAGCCAATGGAACAAGCCAGAAAGTAGAACTCCTCCATGGCCTCTGAATCAGCTCCTGCCCCCAGATTCCTGCCTTGACTTTCTATGATAATGTTCAACTATCCGTAAATCAAATAAACCCTTTTCTCCCCAAGCTGCTTTGCACAGCAATAGTGACTGTAATTAAGATAAAGATTTAACGGTATTTGGTTGTGTTCTCCTATACAACCTAAAATTAACTAGCAAAAACATAAAAACCTGAGAAGAGCTCACCTCAAGTTTTGTTTTTTGTTCTTTTTAAAATAACTTTCAAATTAAAATGTATATAGACTCTTATGTTTTCTAAATTTAGATTTTATGTGTGTGGGGTGGGATGAAATGTGAACTAGGATCATGTGGTTGTGTAGAGGTCAGAGGATAATCACAAGTTGGCTTTCTCCTTCTAACATGTGGATCCTGAGATTTAAATTCAGACTATCAGGGTTGTTAGCAAGCACTTTCACCCAGTAAGCTATTTGGTCAGCCCTAAACTATTATACTTTAATATTCTTTGGTTTTCCGCTATTTTATTTGGATAGCAAAGCTTATAAAATGTAAACTGACAAAAACAGAGCTTACCTTCAGGCTGGTATGAGAACGTGGTTGACTTAATTCCTGAAATTTCCATTGCTCTGATCCTGGGGTCTCGCCTCCTTTCTGAGTATCAGGTGTAAGCAATCCATCTCCAGCAGGTAGCGGAAAAATTCCTAATGATATAGGCCGTTCTTTTCTATTTGAAGAGGGGAGAAAATTAAACATTCATTTTAGTTTTTTATTTGTCATGACTCTACGTTAGAAGTCTAGGCTATGAACAGACCTGAAATCCCAGCTACTTGGAAATGAGGCAGGAGGATTACAAGGTCAAGGTCTCCCTGGGTCATAGACCACTTAGTCTTATTAGTTTGCAATCAGTTCTCCTAAACACTGTATGCACTCCTAAGTAAATATATACCAAAGAGAAAGGGCAGCCTAAAAAGTTTATGTTAGTTCTAGAAATTAAAAAAGTGTCAAGAAACTGGACAGTGATTTTTGGTTGTCTCGTTTGGGGTTGTTTAGCAACAAGGTCTCAGTAATCAACCCAGTACTGGAGATCCTCCTGCTTTAGTCTACTCTGTAGGGATTACAGGCACACACCTGAATACCTGCCTCTGCCAGGAAGTTGGTGGTGATCTGGTCTGGTGATCATTGCAAAGAGCTGCTGAGTTTTAATAGTGTAGGTTAGGAGTAATGGGGAGCAGACAAAGGTAACTTTCCAATCCCTGTTCCTAGTCTTCCGGCTTCCTCAAATTAGTCACTGGATGTTTTTAGGCTAGGGTTTTTCTGCCTAGAGGAAAATGAATATACTCTGAAACAGGGATACTATTCAATAGTAAAAATTCAGAAGTTTTTTTTGTTTTTTATTTTTTGTTTTTTTTTTTTTTCATAAAAATTCTAGTTTTCAAACCAGGCAGTAGTGTCATATGCCTTTAATCCCAGCACTCGGGAGGCAGAGGCAGGCAGACCTTGTGAGTTTAAGGCCAGCCTGTTCTACAAGAGCTAGAACAGACTTGAAAGCTGCAGAGAAACCCTATCTTGAAAAACCTAAATAAATAAATAATTCCAGTTTTCTGTAAATCATGCTATATTGGTTCCTTTAGGCAGAGTAAGGAGAAGAAAACCACTGCTCTTTTCCAAAAGTCTTTTTTACTGCGAGTAGTAGCGCACACCTGCAGGAAACAGGAAAAGGATCAGGAGTTCAAGGTCACCCTTTACCACAAAGCAAGAGAGAAGCCTTAACCCTGTCTCAAAAAAAAAAAAAAAAAAAAAAAAAACAAACAAGCAAAAACCAAAAAACCCAAACCAAACCAAAACAACAAACAACAACAAAAACCCCCACAGGTCTGGAGTGCTGACTCGGTGGATAAAGGCAGTTAGTTGCCTCCAAGCCTGACAGCCTGAGTTCAATCTCTAGGACCCACATGGCAGGAGAGAACTAACTCTTACAGGTTGCCCTCTGACTTCCACCTATAAATAAATAAATGCCATTTTCAAACAAAACAAACATTAGTCAGATATTTTATAAGTGGAAAACAAAAAGAATTTTTTTCCTAATGAATAGTATAGCACATATTACATGTTTTTATTTCTAAGCAGCAGAATTTGTTTCTTGAGACTTATTAGCTTACTTTAAACGACATCATTTCGGTTCCTTTGTCTTAAATCCCAACCCCGTTTTTTCTCATTAAATGATAGTAAGTTTTTAGTTTTCTTTAACTTGAAAAAATGAAGTTTCCAACCTGATGTCTATTCCCAATTTTGGAAAACACATTTTGGGAACAGAAATTCCCAAACTACCTTTTGACTTTTTTTTTTCTAATGAGACTTCAGGCCTTAAGTAAAAGGTGAGTGGGGGTTAATCAGTGTGTCTGGTATAAAGCTAAGAAGACAGTACAGATCTCATGAGAATTCATCACATGGATGCTAACAAAAGTCAAACTACTAACTAGCCAATCATTAGAATTATCTTCCCATATGAACTCCTTTTCATACATATGGAACACTGAACACATTTTAAAGCTGTTGAACCCAAGTTTTACTTTCCTATTTCATCTATGTAACCTAAAACACAAGCAAAATTGCCAACTCTCTATTTTGCTTTTATCAGCTTTTCAGAGAAATAGATTCTTAGGAAGGGGACTTTTAGCCATTTGTCAAATGGGTCAAAAGACGCCATGGGTTTCTCTGCTCCAGCTCAGAAAAATAGTTTCACCACATGCTCCTCTCTGTATCAATCAGTTAGATAACTGACGGGGAAGACACATAGTTATATAAGTTTGATAGTATCCAACTCTCAAACAAAACTCTTGCGAGGAAAACACTAGTTTCAGACTTTGTTGGTGTACATTTTTGGTACTGTATGTATTAAACCCTGCGATAAAAGTCACAGAAAAGTTAAAGAATGGAGAATTTGTAGAAAAATAGTAAGTGGCAGATTTAGATCCCTAAACTGAAACATCTGCTATCGCTGTCCAGCCATTTTAGTCACTAACAGAAGAAAAGCTGTCAAGTACCAGAATCTTTGTTATATTCTCTACCTAGTAGCTTTAGTTCCATATACTGATTTTTAAGTTGGTTATTTAAATATTAGCTTATATGTAGATCTGACTTTGAAAATATTTATTTCAAATTGTCTCTTGGCTATAATCACAACGAAAACAACTGATTAGTAAGATCTATCTTACAGATCAAGGGACAGACAAAAGATCACATGCATTGAACAACTCACCACGTGGCAAGTATTGAGCCAAATAACTGATTTACATTACTGATCTAGCCAACCAGGAAACTGGCACTGCTTTCTCAAATTTCAGAATAGGAAAACTGATGTTCCAAGACTTTATGTAATAGTAACTGGCAGGACTGAGATTAAAACCAATTCTATTAAAAATGTGAGACACACAAATGATTGTGAATTTGACTTACTTATATAATGGACCATGTATCTTGCAACTGTAATGAAGTAAAAAATAACAGCTCACTTGATTTTTAAATCAAGTAACTGAGGTAAATACTTAAGAGGAGGAAACTAAGAGATGAAACAAAATACCAAAGGCCCAAGGGCTGCATACATGGAACAATGTAGCTCCAAGTTTAGCCACTTCATGGCAATGCCTTCTCCAACAGACTAAGCCTAAGACAGTCCCTTAATATTAGTCTTATATTGATATGATACATATTTTTGAGCTTACGGGTTTTTAATTTCCTTACTTCCTAAGTACACATAACTCGTACACAACTCTTTTGTGTACTAATACAGAATACAGAATAATGAGATTGTCCCTCAGTTTTATACAGCAGGAAAGAGCCAAGCAGAAAACAGTAATCCCAGCACTGAGGGGAGTCTGTTCCTGCAGGGTGCAAGGCCAGCTGAGACTACATGACCAATAAATAAATAAGAAAAGAAAAGATCAAGTAGTTTTAGACCTTATAAGAAATCTAATTTCTGAATGTTAAAACTAAATGGGAGCTAGACTATGAATAAAAAAAAAAAACATACGGAAGGAGATACTTCTATTCTTCTTGCCTAAATCTGAATGAGGATTTAGGTATTTTTATAATCACTTAAACACTAATGAGTTATATTCTTTGAACTTAAAACCATGGACACAAAAGTAATCTGAACAAATCAGATACTTTGGGCTTAGGAGTTAGGAAACAAGAAAACAAATCCATAAACATTTAAGATGTGGAAGATGGTTCGTTCAGGGTGCAAGTAGAGTGAACAAGAGCAAAACTACTCAGGCTGATAACCACCCCTACAAGCAGGCATGGACATTTGTCACCCAGGAGTACAAAGAAAAGAAAAGCAACATCTGACCAAACAATAGTGAATAGGCTTTGTAAAGCTCTCGCTCCCACAACTTTAATGTGCAAATAACGAGGGAAAGGCAAAGGCAGTCTATTTTTATCTTAGAAATTTAGATTTGTTTTAGTTTAAAATATATTTTATGGTAGCAGGAAAATACCAGTTTCCATAAGCTGTTATTAAAAATTATAAAACTGATAGCAAACCTTTCACCAGGCAAAGGATAACTGAAACAAAATCAGCCTATATTCTGTGGCCAGCCATTTGCAACACCCACAATAAAAGCTATTTGTTCCTCAATGCTCAGAAGCTAAATCCAGAGCTATACAAATGTGGACCTGGTACTTGGCTCCTGCACTTCCTTGTTCTTTAACATTCAGACCACACTGACCTTGTATCTGTGTACAAGTACAACAGAAAATCCCTTTCTTTGGTCTAAAATTTCCAAACACAAAGCAGGGTTCCATTTAGGAACCTATAAAATAAGAACAGACATCCTAGCTTGAGGCCTTTTTCCATTTTCTGAATCTGCAACAGAAATGGTTACAAAGCAGACCCATCGTGCTAAGAATTAAAAAAGAAAAAAAAGAAAACCGGCAAAGCAGGAGCTTCCAAGAGAGACTGGAGTACCTGAGTATCCTTGGTAGGTTCTGCGTCAGTGCTGGCACGCCGGTAGAAATAGAAAAGTGCACAAGCAGCAAAACAGAGAGAGATACTAAGATAGCAGAATTAATGACCACCGCCCCGCCAACAAAGCCAAACACAAACAGCAGCATGCATCCAGGATTCATGGCGCTGTGCTGGCATGGTGAAACGTCCGAACCAGGAGGCCTACACGGGGGCCAACGGGGTATCTTTGTAGTGAGGATCTGTCATTCAGCTGCTGCCACAAAAACAATGCCATCAGCAGCAGCTTTCCACTCCATCCTGCAGCGGCTCTCAAGTGATGACGTCATTTCGCTCTCCCCACCTCATAACCATAGAGCTGCTTGAAGCTTTTATGCAGCAACCCAGAGGACAGCCAGCCTATTAACTACGTTCCTCTCCACTAAGAGTCTTGGTGTAGCTCATTGGCTACAATACCTAGAGATCTACATAATTTATTCACACGCCTACATCAAACAGATGGCTGGCTAATCCTTTCAAGCCTGCCTCTCTGCAACAGAAAGGACCAATTATATGGGAGAAAATTTTCGGCATACCCACAAACTGGAAAATTTCAAACCTACTCTGATTTCCCACCAAGTATCAATAAATAACTAAAATACTACAATATGTTGCTTGTAATTTATAAGGTTCATAATTTAACCTTTTAAATGGCATTTCTATTTTTGCATGCTATTCTTTCCCTTCGCATGCCAATCACAGTAGAGATATTCTGGGAGCAGACTATTGTTTTCAGATTAAAAAAAAAAACAGGAAAAACAGAAACAAAAGATTGATTATCGATTTCACATTTTCTCAGGCAAAAATGTATAACAAAGCTTACCTAATTCTACTATGAGCTGTAGCCTCTAGTTGATCACTCCCTGAGAGCTGATGAAGTTTGGTTCTTTCTAAGTGTTCCATATAATTATGAATCATCTATTTTAAGAAAGAAAAAATAGATACAAAATTTTAGGCTATCACCTAAAATAAAACAGAATTATAACAAAGGAAACATTTTGGTACAAAGTTCTTATTTACAAGATTACTCAATTTCACGTAAAAGAGTATTAAGGAATGAAAGAATTGTAATGGCAAAGGAATATGCAAATACTCTTAAGATGCTGGAGTCAGTAAAAATAGCTAATATCTTCCTTTGCATTGCAAAAATGATTTTGTACAATATGTGATATTATTAAATAATATTGGCATAAATAATACAAATTAGTACACAGGCACTGGTAGGTGGTTATAACAGACTGCTGATTAAAAATAATAGCATTTGAGAAACCTGTTCACTTAAAATGGGAAACAAGGAAAATAATGTCAAACTTGAGAAAAAATTCTGTTTATCTTTCCACACTAAAAAGGAATCACTGGAGTGAAAATAAATTTCAATTTAATTTAATGGCAGATTTTTGTTTTGTTTTTTTGAGACAGGGTTTTAGTGTATAGCTTTGAAGCCTGTCCTGGAACTTGCTCTATAGACCAGACTGGCCTTGAACTCACAAAGATCTGCCTGTCTCTGCCTCCCAAATGCTGAGATTAAAGGTGTGTGCCACCACAGCCTGGCAATGACAGTATTTTTAATTATTTCTGTAGATTTATAGTTGAAAGAATTACAAGGTACTTTCTCCTGTGCTAATTTAATAACATCAGTATTTAATATAATCATCTATTATATTAATAATCATAACAATAGTAACAAATTAATAGAAATAAGAATATCAGACTACTTTGATTGAGTCAGAAAAGGAGTCATATGATAGGAAAGCTAAATATGGATGTGAGTTCCATCCCTAGGGCTCTCATGGTGGCAAAAAAGAAATGACTCTTACAAGTTGTCCTCTTATTTCCACATATAACACACACACACACACACACACACACACAGAGGTTATTTTTAAAAACATTTTTAAAAAACACTAGATCAAGTCAGGTGGATTTCTGTGAGTTCGAGGCCAGCCTGGTATATAAGAGCTAGTTCCAGGACAGGGTCCAAAGCTAGAGAAACCCTGTCTCAACAAAAATA
>NW_026067974.1:5987644-6001614 GCF_014885135.2 Alexandromys fortis | reverse complement strand
TTTTTTTTTTTTTTGGTTTTTCGAGACAGGGTTTCTCTGTGGTTTTGGAGCCTGTCCTGGAACTAGCTCTTGTAGACCAGGCTGGTCTCGAACTCACAGAGATCCTCCTGCCTCTGCCTCCCAAGTAAATAGCTGCTTTCTTGTATCAAGAAGAAACTTCAAGAAAAAATTAAACTGAGACTAATATAGCAAAATGAATGCTGGGCCTAGTATATATAAATAACATTGTCAAAAAGGTTTTAGAAAGCCTTGGTTGAGTCCTTAACACCCAGACAGTAATCATAATAGAGGTAATTTGTTCAAATAGGAGAATGTAAAGAATATAGATACTTCCTCCAGACTGCTTTATAGTAATTAATTTATTCAATAATATATAATAAAATATAAAGATAGAATCAATTTTACATCCGAAAAGCTTACTATAGATTGGTTCTCTATTATCTTTTTAAATATTTAAAATTTAGAAAACGATACATTTGAAATCTTCAGATGACTGATTCCCGGGATGATACCCTGGCATTCCACATGGCCCAATGTGAAAATACAGATGAGACTAAAGTAGCCCTCACCAGGACAAAGGAACAACAAAACAGCAGCTATCGTAGCAAATGCCAACTATGTTTACTTTAACTATTTTTAATTTAATTTTCACAATATAACAATTTTATAGATAAACCCTAGGTATAGGATAAAATAATTTGCTTAAGTTAAATATCTAGCTAATAACAGAACTGTTTTCTGTAGCTACTGGAGCAGTTAACGCTGCAGGGCCCATGCTGCATCTGTCCTTTCAGTTAACTCTCCAGGCAAGCAATGAGCTCATTGTCCTTTCCTCCTCGCTCCCACAAGAAAACCCCACGCACTAAAACATTTCTGTATATTTAAAACAAGCTATATCTCACAAATAGAAGAAAAAGCTACACTGCACATAAAATTTTAATAATGATTCACAGTATGGTTATGATTTTAAAGGAGGGTGATAAGGGAAGGCCAGTACTTCAGATAAAAGAGAAACTTGAGGGGCTGGAGAGATGGCTCAGTGGTTAAGAGCATTGCCTGCTCTTCCAGAGGTCCTGAGTTCAATTCCCAGCAACCACGTGGTGGCTCACAACCATCTGTAATGAGGTCTGGTGCCCTCTTCTGGCCTGCAGGCAGACACACAGACAGAATATTGTATACATAATAAATAAATAAATATTTTAAAAAAAAAGAAGAAACTTGAGAGTGGAATAAGGCTTTTTTAAGGCAAGGTGCAATTAAATCTCCCAGTTTTAACTCTCTTCCATCTTAGATAAACTGTCAACTTATCAGGATGAAATTTAATTTGCATATCTAGAGGTAAATTCTGTGATACCTGAAGTCATCGACAAGAATTCCAACTATATTGTCTGAAAAACTGTTGCTTGAGATAGGTTAACAACTGTCCTTCGCTGAGATATCTTCACAGCAAAGGTGGACTCAGCACTAACAAAACCAAAAAGCAAAGCAACGGTGAAGTTTTCCAGAGCATGGGTTCTTTTAATTCTGGTTACCTTCAATCTTTCTACAAAGCTATTATCTTTAAACCAATGAGATTCTATGAGACACAGAGGCTCAGAAAGGCACGTACAGCATGTAACCTATAAGTCAAGTCAGGTGTGGGACACACATCTGTAATGTAGTAGGTGGAAATGGGAGCAGAATAATGAGTAGTTTAAAGGTCCATCCTCAGCTACATAGCAAATCTGAGGCCAGTCTGAACCACATGACACACATAAACAACAACAAAGAGGCTGGAGAGATGGCTCTGTGGTTAAGAGCCCTGACTGCTCTTCCAGAGAACCTGGGTTTGGTTCCCAGCACCAACATGGCAGCTCACACACAGCCTTCAGTTCCAGGGGATCTGACACCATTCATCTTATGCTAAAGGGCCTTGTTGAATAGCCGGCCTGACCTAGACCTCACTACCCTACGTTAGTCCCCCAACCTCTGAAGTGCTAAGGTAGCTTATAAGCATAGACTACCACATGTAGCAAGGTATGCATTCTTTGAAGTAAATCCAGTAAAAAAAAAATTAGTATTTGATTAAAGAATAGTCATTCACATTTTCAAAAAGAGCCAGAATAAATTTCCCACTGTTAGCAGTAAACAATGTGCTTGAACAAAATATAATTAAAATAATTTTGTGTCTTTGAAAAATGCTACCTTCTTTGGAAGTAACAATAAATAACCCTTTCTCTGGAGACTTCCAGAGATTACCTTTAAAAGGTACACTATGGGATTACAGAGCTATTTATTCTTGCTAATTGAAGAGGCTCTATAGAGCAGATGGATAAACAGAACATTTTAGGTTATAGTGAACAGACTCACATTTCAAAAGTAGACTTTTTTTGCATTACATAAGCCTACTTTGTGGCAAATAAAATAGTCTGTCAGGGCAGAAGATAGAACCTCTTGTAACTGAAGGAGGGGATCCTATGAAAAAGCTGTCAATCAGCATGAGAAAGTTGTCTTATGAATGGACAGACCCAGATCACTGACTTAGTAACCAGCTTTTTCTTGAGACCATTTTTCTTCCAATAGTGTACATCTCGGAAGACATGGAAACAGACTGAAAATGTATACCCCCTCATGGGAAGTTGATGGCAGGTTTTTCATAGAAATACATCTTTACTTTTATTAAATAGATATAAGGAAAACTAAATTTTATACATGTTCTTTCAAGAATGTGCATATTTAAAAATATAAATAATCTAAATATACTTTAATACTATGTCACAATTTAATAATATCTAATGACTATGAAAGTTAGAACTTTACTAATACTTATGACAGCCAAATATACTTCTCCAAATGTATTTTAAATTATCATCATTGGGGACTGGAGAGATGGCTCAGTGGTTAAGAGCACTGCCTGCTCTTCCAAAGGTCCTGAGTTCAATTTCCAGCAACCACATGGTGGCTCACAACCATCTGTAATGAGGTCTGGCACCCTCTTCTGGCCTGCAGGTATACACACAGACAGACTATTGTATACATAATAATAAATAAATATTTAAATTATCATCATTGATAAGCAATACAAGTAAATACTACATACAGGACCTTACACCAGTACTGAAATGAATAGTATAAAAAGCATCAACTGTAGGCTTTTAACAGTGAAGTTTTTAAAAATACTCTTACTATCTAGTAAATGATATATTATTAAAACACATTGTTTTCCTGGTTTTTCAAGACAGGATTTCTCTGTGTAGCCCTGGCTGCCCTCTAACTCAGAGATCTAACTGCCTCTGCCTCCCTCCCAAGTGCTGGAATTAAAAGTGTGAGCCACCACGCCCGGCCAGCACAGGTATTTTTAAAGAATTTTTAAAATTAATTTATTCTTATTTTATGTACATTGGTGTTTTCCCTGAAGGTATGTCTGTGTGATGTCATTGCATCCCTGAAACAGAAGTTACAGAAAGTTGTGAGTTGTCACGTGGGTGCTGAGAATTGAACCCAGGTCTTCTGGAAGGGCAGCAGTGCTCTTAGCCACTAAGCCACCTCGCCAGCCCCAAAACATGGAATATTTTTAATATACTTAAAAACCTGCTACAGCTGGGCAGTGGTGGCGCATGTCTTTAATCCCAGCACTTGAGAGGCAGAGACAAGTGGATCTCTGTGAGTTAGAGGCCAGCCTGGGCTACAGAGTGACTTCCAGGACAGGCTCCAAAGCCACAGAGGAACCCTGTCTGGAAAAACAAAACAAAGCAAAACAAAACAAACAAAAAAACTGTTACATAACCTACTCTCATCTTTCCAAGGCTCTATGATCCTTTGTGGTCGCTCTTTTTCTTCTACTACTGTGTATCAACTCTGTGACAGTTTGTGTTCAGGTAGTAAGACTTAACTCCAACCCCATGAGTGAGAAAGAAATTCTGCATTATTCAAAAACAACAAAACTGAGTGTAATGTGATTTTATGGTGCTTCAAAGCAGCAACATTGGTCCCTTCCAGGGGCAGGATAGGTTACACAAGCAATGGGAGAAAAACAGGAACTGAGACTACAGACAGAGTTGTGGGAATATCTCAATAATGTTGCTTAGCATGAGCAAGGCCCTGGGCTCAGTCACCATCACCTAAATAAACAATAGATTAAAAACTGAATCAATCCCTGGAACTAAAGTTCCTGATGTTTGATTATGAGTCACTGTGATGGGTGATGAGAACTGATGTTCTTTGAAAGAGTATAGTGTGTGTTTATCTGCTGGGCCAACTCTAGTCCTATCATTCAAAACTTTAAGAGAAGTTTAGAAGATAGTAAAAAATGTAGTCATTATGTTTAGTTGTATGTAAAGATATAAGCCCTTATGAAAATAAGTATTTTCTGTTTTGTTACTTCTAAAATTAATAAGTTCTATACATATTAATTATATAAAATAAGTTGTTAGAAAAAAAACCCTAGAATCAAGCCGGGTGGTCCAAGTGGCACACATCTTTAATCCCAGGACTTAGAAAGCAGAGGCAGGAGGATCTCTGAGTTCAAGGCTAGCCTGGTAAACAACAAATTCTAGGACAGTCAGGGCTACACAAGAGAAACCTTATTGTCAGATAACGACAAAAAACAAACTAAACAACAAAAAAAAACCACCCTAGAATCAGATAGAATATAAAACAGGATTAGTAAAGGGAAAATGGGCAGGAGTGGTGGCACACACATTTAATCGCAGTATTGGAGACAGGAGCGTGTACAACTCTATGAGTTCAAGGCCAGCCTGGTTTACAGAGTGTATTCCAGGTAAATCAGGGCTACAGAAAGGAGACACAGAAAGAGGGGGATGGGGGATGAAGGGATAGGAGAGAGGAGAGGGCTGTAAAATTCATTTTAGTATGTGAATTCCAGACTGGAACCCACAGAAACAATCATTAAGATGACAAGACAGAAATAAACACAACATATTAAAGACTGACAGACTCTTAAAATGAAGGGCTACAAGGGGATTATGTGATATAAATACTAATGTAAAATACTAGAGGAAGCACACACCTTTAATCCCATTACTCAGGAGGCAGAGGCAGGTGAATCTCTGAATTTAAGGCCAACTTGGACTACAGAAGTGAATTCCAGGACAGCCTATCTCAGAAACCTTGTCTCAAAATCAAAAATCAAAACAAAACAAAACAAAACAAAACAACAACAACAACAACAACAAAAAAAAAAACCTAAAGGAGGTTCAGCAGTTAAAAGTTTTGGCTGTTTTTCCAGATGACCTAGGTTCAGTTACCAGCATCCACATGGCAGCTAACAACCAGAGGATCTGATGCCCTCTTCTGGCCTCTGTAGGCACCACACTTATATGGTACACAGTCAAAAAATAAAAATATAGAAATTAACATATAAAAAAATCTCAAATGCTTGAAAATTAGAATCCCTTTAAACACATTCAAAACACATTTAATGTGTTATAAATCTGATATAAATCCTTTACAACTAGATTATATAAATGTAGAGAGCTAAACCAGTATTTTAGCAACGCAGCATTTTCCAAACTGGTAGCAAATCAATTTTCTCAGCATCATGCAAACTTTTTACTATATACACAAAGGTTTTACTAGGTAACCAAGGAACTCTCTTAAATAACTAAATTATTCTGTGGTATATAAATTTCCTACATGGAAATTTAATTCTAGATTTAAAAAGAATAAAAGTCAACTTTGGTAAATGCCATATGACAGCTAGTATTTTCTGGAGATGATGCCTATGAATTATTCTAATTTTCAAAGGAAAATGTCGACATATAAAGTCCATTCTGTGCTCCAATATCAGTACAGTAAGAACACCCAGCACCCACCTCAGTATGTCTTTGATGTAGTGCATTATACTCCTTCTTCAGTTCTGCTTCTCTTTCTTCAAGTCTGCTAACTGCAATCAAGATACATATACTTAATCAAATATAAGAAATGTACTCTTACAAGTCAGTCTTTAAAATGTTGTGTGCTATCCAGAATCCTTAGCAACTTTACAGCCCAGTACTCCATGTGAAATTCTGCACAAAGTGACCTCATTTCATCATCCTCACACACCATCTTCAGAGAAGAGTGTAAAACACCAGACTGGTTCTCTAACACATACATGTCTATCACATCATCCTTAAAAAATGAATACCACACAAGTTTTAACCTTGTGTCAAATCCCAGATGGTTGATTTCAACCATTTTCAAATATCAAGTTCTTTGT
The DNA here is from genome assembly GCF_014885135.2 of Alexandromys fortis. Classification (NCBI taxonomy): domain Eukaryota; kingdom Metazoa; phylum Chordata; class Mammalia; order Rodentia; family Cricetidae; genus Alexandromys; species Alexandromys fortis. The sequence goes on along the minus strand of NW_026067974.1, from coordinate 5,995,415 downwards.
TCAGTACTAGCAGGATGTCAACACCTCACTCTTATTCTCTGCTTTGAGTCTTCTTGATTTCAGGGACTCATCTTCTTTTACTTAGCTCCCTCTGCAGGTGGATTTTGTGAAGTGCACTGATGTGGAGCAGGCTCACAAAATGCTTTAAATAGCAAAACAAAAAGGAAAAAGCTTAGATTCTGACACATAAAATATTAGGATAGGACTTTAAAGGAGAGTGATAGCAAACAAGAGTGATTTGTAGCGGAGGGGTTTCAGGCAGCCCATGATAAAATGAACAACACTGGGCTGACCTTTAATGAGTTAGAAGCAGAGGGCAACTGAAGAAGCCTACCATGGCTAAGGGCAGAACAGCTACGGTGCTGGTGACATTGTCCAGACTCATTAAGTCTGCTGCAAAGTCAGGATTAATTGGAAATCTTCTCTTGTGTAAGGGTAAACTATGAGCTGCAACTATTAAGAGGTTCTGGTAATGTGCAGTTTGTGCCTACGAGGTACAAACACAACTACTGGGAACTCTCCTTCAAAAGCACATATACATTTTATATACCGTGTGCTTACATGTGAAGCACCAAATAAAGATCAATGTGCTGCCCCATTTTGGGTTTGTATATATTTGCCTGCCAGAATATTTGGAATGTCTTAGAAACGCATCATTATTTAAAAGAACTCCAACTCTGTGTTGTGATTTTTTTTTTTTTTTTTGTAACTTAAGTCTGTATGTCTCTGGCTCACTAAATTCACATTATGTTCCACAGTACTTGTGGAGTGCATCGTCTTACACCAAGCAGGTAATGATCACATCTCCTGTTCATTCTATAACATGGTCCAAAGCACTAGTAAGCTATTAATAATAATATAGGCATTAGGATAACACCAGTGATATTGAAACCTGACAATCTGTGATGCTGCTCATTAAAAAAAAAACAGGAAATTCACCCAAATTGTGGATATTTAGTAACAATTTCAAAGTATATATTTTTGAACAATTAATAGAAAAAAGTATAAGGGCATTTATTTATTCAATGGAGGCGACTCGGCAATTAAAAGCATTTGCTGCTCTTGCAGGGGACCCAGGTTCAGTTCTCAGCACCTCTACCTGGCACTAAGTCCAGCTTCAAGAAATCTGATGCCCTAATGAGGGATGAACTCAAGAGCTCTCTCTTCTCTCTCTCTCTCTCTCTCTCTCTCTCTCTCTCTCTCTCTCTCTCTCTCACACACACACACACAATATATTAAATATTAAAAAGAAGTTAAACACTGCCTACTACTTACTAACTAAGCTTTTTAAAAGTTAAGGAAATCCCAAGACTAACAGACAAAACAATAATTTTTAATTACTCATTTGCATCAATTCATATTCTCTTTTATATTTCTTATTTTTTTTAAAGAAAACCATCTTTTCTCATTTTATATGCCAAATCCATTTCCCACTCCTTCCCCTTTTCCTGCTCCATCTTCGTCCTCCTCCTATCCCCCACATCACCTTCTCAGAGAGGGTAAGTTTCCCATGAGGAGTCAACAAAGTCTAGCACATTGCTTTTTCTTTTATATTTTATTGCATTTATTTATCTTCTGTGTGTAGTGGAAGGGGTGGCATGTATCCCACAATAGTACAGAGATCAGAGGACAACCTGCTGCAATTGGTTCTCTTCTTCCACCATGTGGGTTCCCTGGAACTGAACTCAACTCAGGCTTGGTAAGCAAGTGCCTTACCAACTAAGCCAACTCACCAGCCCTGTTAATCAGTATTTTCTAGATAATGTGCAATAAAAAGAGTGAGATAGATACTAAGGCTAAAATAAAAGCCAAATATCATTCATAAACTTCCATTTCAAATGTATTTGAAAGTAGAGCCCCATTATTTTGTCAACCCATAATTTTTATATTAAGACTACAATAACATACTGCTTATAGTGTACGAGAACTGTCCTAAGAACCGGACATAAACTGATTTTATTCTCTCATAATGATGGAAGCATCAATATTACATTCAGTTTGGGGAGAAGAAGAATCTATAGCAATACAGCTAACTTACTAAAGGTCACAAAGGGGATTCTTTCCTAAGAAGAGTATAGGTACTATGCTATACTGCCTTTCAAGAAATGCTACTTTTAGACAAGCATGTTAGATCACACCTAGAATCCCAGCATTTGGGAGGTGAGGCAGGACATGTATTGTGAATTTGACATCAGCCTGGGTTACAGTGAATTCCAGGCCAAGCTGGGCTATATGCCCAGTCTTTTTTTTTTTAATTTATTTATTATGTATACTATATTCTGTCTGTGTGTATGCCTGCAGGCCAGAATGTGGTTGCTGGGAATTGAACTCAGGACCTTTGGAAGAACAGGCAATGCTCTTAACCTCCGAGCCATCTCTCCAGCCCAAGCCCAGTCTTGACAAAAGCGAGAGAAATACCCCTTTTAATCTGTTTTGTATGATGGAACCTACTTTTAAGATTTCCTTGGGGGGTGGGGCTGGAGAAATAGCTCAGTGGTTAAGAGCACTCCCGGCTCTTGTAAAGGACTCAGGTTCAGTCCCCAGCACCCACATGGTGGCTCACAACCTCTAACTCCAGTTCCTGGGGATCCAACATCCTCTCCTGTCCTCCACACGCACCAGGCACATGCATAGTACAAAGATTCACAAAAATGCAGGAAAGACACTCATACAAAAGAAAATAAAAATAATTTTGAAAAAAATTTCCACTGAGGAGAGGAGATGAGAATCAAGCAAAAGTCTCCTCTGTTCTTATGGGATAATCCAGTCCCAGACACTAGAGAAAGCATCAAACTGCCAAGTGAAAAAGCATGCTCAGCTTTATGAATCATCAGGAAGGATATCCTTGTTTGGAGATGGGTTGTCCCCCAAGGGTTTGTGTGTTGCAGGCGTGGTCCCCACGGTGGCAGTGCTGGGGAGGTATTATGAAACCTGAGAGAGGAAAGGACCAGAGAGATCCCTGGGTGACTAAAAAAGTTGTCCTTAGAGATTAAGATAGCTCTTACAAGAGTCCTGAATCCTCATAAAAGCAAGTTGTTGGAAGAAATAACCTGATCCCTAATTGCTCTCTGGCTTACTGTTTGGAGATGCTCCCAGATACGCTCTTAGCACCGTGATGTCATCTGTCACTGGGTCTATACCAGATGTCCAACAAGTCCCAACTCCTATGTCTTCCACTTTGGACCTCCATAACTAAGAACTATATAAATCTTTCTTTATAAAGTTGGCCTGTTGCCAGATGGTGGTGGTGCACATCTTTAATCCCAGAACTTGGAAGGCAGAAACACATGGGTCTCTGTGAGTTCAAGACCAGCCTGGTCTACAGAGCGAGTTCCAGAACAGGCTCTAAAGATACACAAAGAAACCCTGTCTCGGGGGGGAAAAAAGAAAAGAAAAGAAAAGAAAAGAAAAGAAAAGAAAAGAAAAGAAAAGATAAAGTCGGCCTATTTTAGATATTTGTTAACAGTAATGAAAACCCATTAATATATATGCTAGGAAGAATAACCAAAATAACCAATATTCTATAGATCAAACTGGTTAAAAGTAAGAAATATAAGATACCAAGTGCTTGCTAAAATGGGAACAAACAGAACTTTTATAGATTGCTGGTAGTACTATAAGGCTACATTTAATTTGAAAACAAGCCGGGTGGTGGTGGTACATGCTTTTAATCCCAGTACTTGGAAGGCAGAGGTGGGTAAATCTATATGAGTTTGAGGCCAGCCTGGTCTACAAAGTGAATTCCAGGACAAACAAAACCCAGCCTTGGGGGGAAAAATCAACTTGCAAACTGTTTGGCAAGAATTAATAAGGTTGAATGTTTTCCAAACCTATGACAAAATACTTCATTGCTAAGAAATATATAGATGTATCCATCGTTATAATTTGGATATGGAATGTACCTTAAAAGACCGTGTGTGTAGACTCTTTGGAGAAGTGACTCATTGAACCTCATCAATAGAACCTACAAAACCCTCACCTTGGTCCACCCACAGCAATGAAGCCAGTCAACCTGGACTCAGTGAAATGATGAGACGACATAGACCTTTCCTCCACTGACTTGTTTCCATCAAGTACTTTTGTCAGTGATATAAAGCTTACTACCACATACCAATAGGCATTAAAAATGGTGTTCAAGGGCTGGAGAGATGGCTCAGTGGTTAATAGCATTGCCTGCTCTTCCAAAGGTCCTGAGTTCAATTCCCAGAAACCACATGGTGGCTCACAACCATCTGTAATGAGGTCTGGCCTTCAGGCATACAGACAGAATATTGTATACATAATAAATAAATAAATATTTTAAAAAAAGAAAAAAATGGTGTTCAATCATCTAAAGCTGAAAAGAACCCTCTTGTCAACCCATAACCAAGTGGAGAAAATATTCACATATAGGAATACTATATCAGAATGAATAAATTATTTTCAAACTCATCATAGACAAATGCCGCAAATGAGATAGCAAGAAAAAGAACAGAAATCAAAAATACAAAAATAACACAAAATGTTAAAGAAATTATTGTGGCCACCTTTAGGATGGATTTAGTTGCCTACTAACCATCCTTCTCCAGTTCAAACAGAATGTGCATATATTCACCTAGGAACTCCCTTTGGCTTGACTATTCATCTAGTATGTCCTCTAACAATTGCTATGTGTTATGCATAGAGCACAAGATTTATTTTTTATTTTATTTTTATTTTTTTAAAGATTTATTTATTTATTATGTATACAACATTCTGCCTCCATATATGCCCACATGCCAGAGGAGGGCGCCAGATCTCATTACAGATGGTTGTGAGCCACCACGTGGTTGCTGGGAATTGAACTCAGGACCTCTGGAAGAGCAGCCAGTGCCCTTGACCTCTGAGCCATCTCTCCAGCCCCCAGAGCACAAGATTTAAATAGACCATCTGGAACCATTACAACAATTTGTGCTGTTCCAACTGAAGAATTTATAGGAGAATACAAGTGTACTACAATAGTGGAGAATTATAAAGGGATAGGTATGCAAGGATACACCAGAATTATTCTTTTGAAGGTTATTTGGAATCATCAACATAATGTCCACTAAAGTATAATATGTATATATTTTGATGCAATAGTATTCTTTTTACCCTAATACACTTGCAACAATGCCCAAAGGCATAAAAGTTGATAGTCTATAAAAATGTTTAACAAAGTTAAACTGGAGTTACCCAATGCATCATTAGGAAGTTATGAAAGTCATATGACCGACAGAATATAATGCTTCACTATCTTACTGTCACATGACTCAGTAAATTAACCTCTCTGGGTTTATTTCCTTGTTTAGCAATAAGAGTTCATATTAGAATTAAGTGAGTTAATATTTAAAAGGACAAAGAATAGTGCTAGCATAAATGTATTCCTGAAACAAAAAACAGTAATTAAAGGAGCTTCTTAAAACGAATGTATTCTATCTGCAAATATCAATATGGTTGTGCCTACCAGTAAATGGACAAGTGTTAAAAATGTATCGTATAAAATGATAAATAATACAAATAATAAATAATACAAAAACTAGGCCAAGTTGGATGGTGGTTGCACGTGCCTTTGATCCCAGCACTTAGGAGGCAGAGGCAGTCAGATTTCTGAGTATAGGCCAGCTTGGTCTACATAGTTCCAGGACAGTCAGGGCTACACAGAAAAATCCTATCTTGAAAAACCAAAATAAGTAAGTAAATTAGATAAAAAATAAAATAAAACCTATAACCAGGCATCATAGTATATGCCTTTAATTCTAGTACTTGGGAGGCAAAGGTAGGTGGATTGTCATGTGAGGCCAAAATGGTCTACGTAGTGGAGTTCCAGGTTAGCCAGGGCTACAGAGTGAGACTCTGTCTACAAACAAACAAAAGAAAAAAGAAAAAAAGAAGAAAAGAAGAAAGAAAAACAATATGAACAGTAATATGTTTACAAAACCAAAACAATTGTCCCTAAAGCAGCTCTTTCCTATAATCTTAGGCAGAAGTCCTGCAGCCGCCCCCCACACCCACACCTGCTCTTTCCTTATTCCCTTCCTCCCCTTCCTCCACATAACTCCAACTGTTATGTCAAACTGAAATATCTTCCACAAGCTTGTAAGATGAATACTTGGTACCAAGCTGATGTTCTATTTGGGGAGATGGTGGAAATGGTAACTAACGGGAGGAGGTAGGTTACTGGGCCCTGAATTTGAAGGTTATACCTGGTCCCCACTTCTTCCCTCCATCTCTGCTTTTGGTCATATTCTCCCCACCCATAGGACTGAAATCTCTGATACCAGGAGCCAAAATATATTTCTCATTCATCAAGTTGTTCACGTAAGGTATTTTGTTCTAGCAGTGAAAAGATTTAGCACACCATCTATCAAGTAAAATCAGTGTATCTCATTTTCAAAATCTAAACTAGGCGTAGTGGGAAAGGAGGAAAGAGGAAGGAAGATCTTGTCTCAAACCAACAATAACAAAAAATAATAATAAATTTCCATCTCTGCCATCAAATCTTATTCTAGTATATCATCCAACACTTGTACTATTACAATTATCTCCCGACTAGTGTACCACTTTAGTTAGCTTTTGTTCTATATTCTCTAAAAAGTACCCTGTGTAGAACACCATGCTTATGCTGGGTGGTGGTGGTGCACGCCTATAATCCCAGCACTTGGGAGGCAAATCTCTGAGTTTGAGGCCAGCCTGGTCTACAGAGTGAGTTCCAGGACACCCAGGACAACACAGAGAAACCCTGTCTTCAACGATTCCTGTTTTGTTTAAAGTAGAGAAACACTCTTACAATAGTCCACAAGATTTTACTACATATCTAGTGTGTCAAGTCACACCACCCTTCTAATCATTCCCAAACCCCAAGGAGAACACAGATCTTTTGTTAAGGACTAAATTGTACCTTCATCTCCAAAATGCATAGATAGAGGACCTACCTCCCCATGCAACTGTGTTTGCAATAGTCTTTAGAAATATAATGGATAGGAAAGAACACTAACCCATTAGGACTGGTACCCTTCTAAGACCTCTGTACTAGAGCTCTCTCTATATACACACAGCAATGGCCATGTGGGCATGCAGAGAAAAGAAGACTACCTGCAAGCCAAGAAGGGCTTCAAGGGAGAAAAAAATAAAAAAGCAACCTGGTTATAGCTTAACCTTGACCTTTAACTTCCAGATTGTGACAAATAGTATTACGTTTGTAGTTAGTAGCTTTCATAAACTAAAACACAACTAAATATGATTAAGCACACCTTAGAGATGCTTAGAGATGCATAGTATTTCCTAAGACCAGGCCGAGTTACAGAGCCAATAGCTTCCAGAAATAGGTCCTGACTGATTTTATATTAGCTTGTTAATCAGCTTTGGTTTGCATGCTTTACTAAAATATTTTTCAAGGCTTTTCAATATTTTTGCAAGACTGTTAGGAACTAGATATTATAACCCCAATATAGGACTAACTTCTCTTATTTCCAATATTTATTTGAATTAATATTGATCATCATTAGGATTGGTACAAATATTCCTTAAAGGTCAATTGCTTTGTTTTTCTTAAACATTTCAGATTGGGGGCTGGAGAGATGGCTCAGTGGTTAAGAGCATTGCCTGCTCTTCCAAAGGTCCTGAGTTCAATTCCCAGCAACCACATGGTGGCTCACAACCATCTGTAATGAGGTCTGGTGCCCTCTTCTGGCCTTCAGGCACACACATAGAAAGAATATTGCATACATAATAAATAAATATTTAAAAAAACATTTCAGATTGGGGGACTGAA
>NW_026067974.1:5943725-5986666 GCF_014885135.2 Alexandromys fortis | reverse complement strand
TTTATTTATTTATTATACAATATTCTGTCTGTGTGTATGCCTGCAGGCCAGAAGAGGGCACCAGACCTCATTACAGATGGTTGTGAGCCACCATGTGGTTGCTGGGAATTGAACTCAGGACCTTTGGAAGAGTAGGCAATGCTCTTAACCTCTGAGCCATCTCTCCTGCCCCCTCAAATTACTTTTTTCACTTAGTAGTATGTATTTTGCAGAACTGTAGCTGAAGTATATCCATTATATAGATTTCCATTATAGTTTATTTTTATCAGTTATTTTCATAAGAGCGAAATGTCCACTAAGCTCAAAAGTTAATTTTTTTTAATTAAAATAAATTTTAATACACTTTCAACTAGGTTGGGCATGAAAGCACTTAGGAGACAAAGGTAGGAGAATCAAGAGTTCAAGACCATCCTCAGCAGTATACTATCAAGTTTAAGGCCTTTCTGGGTTAAGTTTGATTCTGCCTTAAAAAACAAATGAAAAAAAAAAAATAGTCTTCTCTTTCCCAAGTAACCTACAGTAAGAAGAATACATAGGTAGTTGCTAAACTTTAAATACATTCATTCCCTAGGCTCAGCACTTAACCAAAATCACCACCTAACAAAAGCTCCTAAGCTGAGGCAAAAGCCTCCTTTATAAAACAAAGTAGTTTCTTTCCTACTGCATAGCCCAATCTCTAGCTATGTGTTCTACCCCTATGCCTAACCTGTCCTAACTGCCCATGCCCAATCAATCCTCCCTTTCTGCTCTAGTCTTCCAGCTTGTAAGGTGTTACCAGAAACATTTAACTTCTAAGATTTTACATAAATAACAAGTTATTATGCAGTCATGGGTCTTAACAATAGATATACTCTCAGAAATGCCTGACTATCCAATTTCATCACTGTGCAAAAATGTAAACTCACACAAACTCAGCTATGATTGTCAGGAGGTAATAAAACTTCAGAGGATAAATGCAGTCTATCAGACTGAAACATTATTATACAATCTGTAGCTGTATAATTTTCATGGCTTGTATGTTACAGCAACCAAAGTTAAGTTTAAAATGTGCTTTCGTTTTTAAATATATATTAAAGTCCTCATAGAAAGTATTCCAGGCCATAGAGCCATGCTTTAGGGGTAGTTGTAGCTTTGTTACTGGTAGTACACCTCTGGCGGTTATTTTCTCTTCCTAATGTCTATAAAAAGTATCTAGAATTGCCGGGCGGTGGTGGCGCACGCCTTTAATCCCAGCACTTGGGAGGCAGAGGCAGGCGGATCTCTGTGAGTTCGAGACCAGCCTGGTCTACAGAGCTAGTTCCAGGACAGGCTCCAAAGCCACAGAGAAACCCTGTCTCGAAAAACAAAACAAAACAAAACAAAAAAAGTATCTAGTATCTAAACACAAACAGTTGATAATTCTCTGTGTTTCATGTTTTCTTTACCTCTACTATGATCTAAATGCCAATTTTACCTTCTTAGGCACATATACTACAAATCATATATCATACAATGATCATATAAATACATTAATTATGTATTATATACATATGCTTAGATAATATACAATGTACCGGGATTAATAATACAACTTCAGAAGCACTCACTCTTTTCTGAAAACACAATAACTCTATACAACAACATATCAAGTACAGATTACTCAAGGCCTAAGTAACAGTAAATGGTAAAACCACTTCTGAAAATATCTTTTAACACAGGGAAAGCCATCTCAAGAGCCCTGAGTGCCACTAAGAAATCAGTAAAGAAGAAAAAAACAGGGGGAGGGGACAGAAGAAAAGGGAAAGTAGGAAGAAAACCCATCTGGACAAGAGCTGTACACATCCCCCACAGCCTCAAGTACCATAAAATTAGCCAACACCTATGCTGCATTACATCTAGGATATAATAAAAAAAATCGTTTCTTCTTAATGACTGAATCCAAAATTTAAAAAGATGTCAGGAAAAACCTTAAACTCTTGAGCTTATTATACTCATCATCAAGATTAGCTACAAATCTAGCATTCGCTGGAAATAGACAAGACTCTATTCATGATTATCCATCCCCAAACAACAGATGAGCAATGGCCAGTTTTTAAGTGCTAATTTTCTGGGGGAAAAAATAAAATAAAATAGCTGGGTCTAAAAGGGAAAGGGGAAAGGAGCAAGAAACAGAACATCCAAAAAATAATCTAAAACTTCCCCTCTAATAAAAGCTGATGGAACTATTCTAGCTCATTTTGAATGCTCTTTCTATTAGGCTTTCCAAAGAGCATGAGGATATGATTAAGGCAGGAAGAGCCACCTGCTGCTCTGCCGGCTCAAAATCAGAGCTTACCTCCTCAGATTGGTGGCCTTTGCCAAGTTTGGAACACCTTCCATCTCTGTTGTCTTCTGCCCCATCAGATTGCTGATAGGCCTATGGGGGGGAAGAAAGAGAAACAGACCCGCTAGAATGCCACATCCGACTATTATTTGCCTTCTCAAAAGGAATCATTAGTTCTTACTGTTCATGAAGGCAGATAATCCAATTGTTACTGGACCTCAAAGAATTAACATTGGCCTTTCAGACTCTCCTTCAAGAATTTAGCATCAAAAGCCCAAAGAGTAAACAAGAACCAAGTGCTGACTTAGAAGCAAGCAATCTCAGACAACACATTAAAACAGTGATAGAAAACTGCCCTTGACCAAGGCCTTCACCACATCTGTCAGAAGATTTTCAGAAAGGTATTACATGTCATTAATCAAAAATTGTTCAATGATATTTTTAAACTCTCATGAATCAATGATCCTTAAAACAGAAATGTGATAACTTCAAAAACTTCCAGTGTTAAGGACTTCTAACAATCTATGTCACTGCCTTCAAGATGTCTCCCATGCCACAACAGAAATCTGGCTTCTCTCCAATGTACAGTCTCAAAGAGGGGCCATGCTTTACCTCAGCATATATACCGAGTGTATTATCACCCAGATGATCACAAAACACTTCCTCATAACATACCAAAACCAACAAAATGATTTCCTTAATTTAATCTTCTGAAATTATAGAAGACAGCTTGGTATCTGCCTTAACCATTCATCCCTTTATATATGTGAAGGGGAAAAAAAATCAATTAATTTATTTCCCTGCTCTCTAAATGAAAAGAAATCCTTTGATCTTTATTCTCTGGTACCTTTAATCCTAGATATTGATTATAAATTACACCTTTTAATATTCTCAGTAGAAAACACTAGACTATAAAAGTGGAAGAGCCCAAATACAGACAATAAAACATAAACCAGAGTAGAAGACAATGTTATCAAATAATTCAGAAGCAGTAACTATTATCATTTGCATAACTTTTACTGTACTGATTTTCTGCTTTACCTTTGATATACAGTCTTTTTCTTAAAGCCCTCAAAAAAGTTTATTAAATACACAGGTTTCCAAACCTAAAAGAACTAAATGAATTAAAAATAACCTTCTGCACAATTAATTCCAAGTTCTTTCAATTAAGAAATATAATCCTGAAACTTCTAAAGTTACCTTTTTAAAAAGTGCATGCTTTCAACAAAACCACACATCAGTTACCTAACTCTGTCACTCTAAAATTATGTAGAAGAAACTTTTCTATTGATAAGATGAAACTAAAATGGGTAAGTTGATTTATTCATTATTACCCAACATTTATTTCTTTCTATTGTAGTGCTAGAGATTGAAGCTGGAGTGTTACACTAGGCAGGCATTCTACCACCAAGCAATGTTCCTGCCCTCTCTTCAGAATATTAATATTTATGGTCAAGCATAACAAAGGAGCTGACAAAGGTTTCATCAGCCTGAAGATTTAAGCTCCCTCCAATATTAACACAGGTACGAAAACAGACCTAGTAAACTTCTTAAATCTATTTCTCTTTCCTTAGAGGTGTGCACTTATCAGCTACTAACCACCTCATTAAAAGACCTGGCTTGGAAGGTCTGTTCGGAGCCATGTATTCTTTTAAAACACAGTGTGTTAATGACAATAGGAGTTTTACAGAGTCTCCAACTAATCGAGTGGCTACTGTTAAGACAAAGAAATACTTTCCTTCCAATAACAAAGTTTCAAGATGAAGGCTTAGAGCATCTTACTAGACTAAGATCATCAAATTGAAAAGGTAAATGAAGATCTCAGTGAGGTACAGAAAGCATAGAAAGATCAAAACAGGTTGTAATACATGTTTTCAACATTTTCTATGGATTTTCAAGCTAAACATGGTAGCACAAGCCTTTAATCTCAACACTGGGGAGGCAGAAGTAGGTAGGTCTCTCTGTGAGTTCAAGACTAGCCTGGTCCATGTAGTGAGATCCTGTCTCTAAAATAAAGCTGGAGAGATGATTCACCAATTAGGAACACTGGCTGCTCTTGCAAAAGATACCTGGCTGCTCACAACCATCTATAACTCCAGTTCCAGGAGATCTGATACCCTCTTCTGATCTCCTCTGGCACTAGACATACAAGTTGTACATAGTCATATATGCAGGCAAAACATCCACCAACTCAGAATTAAAATTTAAAAAGCAAAACGAAAAAAAAAGGATTTTCACTCAAAAGCAGCAAGGCAGAGTTAGAGTTTTCAAATAGCTTAAAAATCATTGTCATCTAAATCCACATGCATGATGTGGCACATTCACATATACAGAAAAACACACACATGCTAAATAAATGTTGTATTAAAAAAAAACTTTTAAACTGGGCAGTGGTGGCGCACGCCTTTAATTCTGGCACTTGGGAGGCAGAGGCTTGGTTCTCTGTGAGTTCAAGGCCAGCCTGGTCTACAAAGCAGTTCCAGGATAGCCAGGGCTGTTGTTATACAAAGAAACCCTGCCTCGAACCAACCCCACCCCCCAAAAAATAACAAAACAGAAAAAAAAAACCACTTTAAATAATTGATTAGGACTACCAAAATATCTCAGGGGGTAAAGACATTTGCTTCGTTAGCTTATAACCCTGAGTTAAGATCCTCAGATCCCATGTAAAGGTACAAGGAGAAAGAATCCATTTTACAAGGGTGAAGAGATGGCTCAGAGGTTAAAGATCGCTGGCTGCTCTTCCAGAGGTCCTGAGTTCAATTCCCAGCAACCACATGGTGGCTCACAGCCATCTGTAATGAGATCTGGCGCCCTCTTCTGGCATGCGGGCATACATGGAGGCAGACACAATACATAATAAATAAATAAATCTTAAAAAAAAAAAAAGGAACCTATTCTACAAAGTTGCCCTCCTAACAATCATGTGTGTTGTTTGCCCAATAAATAAAAATTAAGATAGATATACACACATATATATGTCATACAGTGAGAAAATACTTAATATACGAAGTTGAGTGTTAGGAAAAAACAGAGAGACTTGAAGGCCATAAACCTAAACTTCTTTCCCCCACCTTACTTAATTATGTTTAAATGGCTATATTTACTTGACTCATTCAATATGTGGCTTATAAGATAGAATAGTCATAAGGCAGAAACAAGTAATGTAGTAGATATTTTCAGATTTTAAATAAAATTACTGCCATACTATAAATGGCAAAGTTCATTAGCTGTAAAGTTCCAAATTAGACTTCTTCAATTTACCTATTTCTTACACACCATATATATTTCAGATTCCTCTTGAAGCATCATGGGATGTTAATCATCAGGAGTATCACTGTTACTCTAAAAGAACATAAAGCATTTTTCAAAATGTTTTGCTTATGTTGAATAAATCAAAGGTATTTTAAGTTAGTTCAAAGTTTGAAAGAACAACCAGAAATCTCCAAACTCAAACATTATCACAAAATTGTGAAAGAAACTAAGACTCGGCTTTTCAATGTAACTGAGCCATACCACTATCTGATAAAGTTCACACTATCTAAAGCTGTAAAGAAGGCTGTTGAGATGGCTCAGCTAGTAGAGACAACTGCCGCCAGGCTGATGGCCTCACTTCAATTCCCAGGACCCACATGGGAGACGGACAGAGGCAGTTGCACAAGCTTTTCTCTTCTGCTACATATGTATTGTAGCACACATGCACACCCTATCTATCCAAATAACTGATAAAAAAATTTAAGCTGTGAATACACTTTAATTCAGTTCCTGTTTATTTACCCTTTCTTGCTTTCATGTAGAAAAAAAATCTGCAACCAAAATTTCCCCTTTTAAAAAAAGAAAGTGGTTTTCAGAACAGAACTTGGACTTCTAATGACTATTTTTAAAAGAATACATGCCTTGAAACACACCAGCCAGAACTGACACATTCAGTAATTTACAATTAGAGACTTTCCATTGTTCAGACACAAATGTAGAAATTGAAGTCAATGTGGTACTACACACCTCTAATCTCAGCATTCAGGAGACTGAGGCTGGAGGGATGGAAAGTTTAGGCCAGCACTGACTATATCTAAAGACCTGTGTAAATAAATAAAATAAAACATAGTATAACATAGTGTACAGAAATTTATTTTTATCTCTTAAAAAGCTCTTATTTCCAGACCTGGATTCCCATGAATATAAGACACCAATGACACTAATAATTAGTTCTTGCCACCATCTCTTTAAAAATTAAGGGGCTTAGAGAGAGAGAGAGATGGCTCAGCAGATAAAGATTATCTGCTACCAGGTCTGATGACTTGAGTTCAATTCCTGGGGCCCACATGGTAGGAGAACACCAAATCCTGAAAGTTAGCTCTGATTTCCACATGCATGCCATGGCACATGGGCACAGACAAAGGCACACACATACACATATTTTAAGTACAATAATGTTTTTCAATTAAGGGTATGAGCCAGTGAAAGAACTCAGCTGGCAAAATATTTGCCACACGCATCTGACAACCTGAGTTTGATGTCCATAGATGGAAAAAAAGACCTGACTCTGACTGTGACACATGTGCAACGAACATCACTCACTGTTGAAATAGGAGCAGCGGCGGGGCTGCGTCCCCAACACCCCGGCCGCTTGGCTAGCTCATGCCCGAAATAACAACACACAAACTGTATTCATTTAAAGAACTGCTTGGCCCATGAACTCTAGCCCTTACAGGCTAATTCTCGCACCTGGACTAGCCCATTTCTAATGATATGTGTAAGCACCCCAAGGTGCGCTTACCGGGAAGATTCTAGCCTACGTCCATCGTGGGTCTCAGCTTCATGCGTCTGCCTCAGAGCGCAGAGCTATCGCATCTACCCGGGAGAGCTGAGCATGGCGTCTCTGCTCCAGCAGAGCTGTCCGGCCTCTCTGGGAGCAGAGCAGAGTCTGACTTCACTTCCTCTTCCGCCCAGAATTCTATTCTGTTTACTCCTCCCATCTATGTTCCAAGCCATGAGGCCAAGCAGCTGGTTTATTATAACTTAACCAATGAAATCAACAGATTGATATATGACACTCCCACATCAACTCACAGACACACACAGACACTAAAAAATATTCTTTTTTTAATTAAGAAACTAAGTAAGAGGTGGGGAGACAGCTCAGTGAGTAAAGTGCTTGCCTTTGGAACTTGAATACCTGAGTTCAATTCCCAGAACTCAGGTGAAAATGCTGGACATAAAGGTATGTTTATAATTCCAGCACTGGGGAGGCAGGGACAGGCGAATCCTTGAGGCTCTCTGGCCATTCATTTAATCTAATTGGTGAACTCTAAATCAATAAACCTGCCCCAAAGGAGAAGGATAGCGTTTCTGGAGCCTCCAGAGGTATGTGTAAGCATAAAGGGGAGGTGAAAAAAACTACCGGGTAGTGGCAGTGCACGGCCTTAATCCCAGTATTTGGGAGGAGAAGGAGGCAGGCAGATTTCTGTGAGTTGGAGGCCAGCCTGGTCTACAAGAGCTAGTTCCAGGACAGACTCCAAAGCTACAGAAAAACCCAGTCTCGAAAAACAAAACAAAATGAAAGCAACTTGGAAAGGGTTTATTTGACTTAGTCATCTCAATCATAGTCTATCGCAAAGAGAAATCAGGATGGGAACTTGAGTCAGGAACCGAAGCAGAAACCATAGAGCAATGCTGCGTACTGGTTTGCTCTCCAGGTTCACTCAGTCTGCTTTCTCACACAACCCAGGACAACCTGCCCAGGGGTGGCACTGTCCACACCAATCATTAATCAAGAAAATGCCCTATAGGCCTGCCTACAGGCCAATTTGATGATGACGTTTTTTTTTCTCACTTGAGGTTCCCTAGATGACTCTAGTTTGTATCAAGCTAACAAAAAACTAGCCAGCACATTCCACCCCTAGTCAACTTGACAAACACATTACTACTAAATCATAACTTTCCATTTCTTGTTTATCACCAAGATCCCATACTAATATCACAAATATAAAACATAGTAATAAAATTTTCAAAGTTCCAGTCTTTAAAAAAAAAAAAGAAACACTTTAAAAGTTCAGACTAAAGCCAGGCGGTGGTGGTGCATGCCTTTAATTCCAGCACTCGGGAGGCAGAGGCAGGTGGATCTCTGTGAGTTCGAGGCCAGTCTGATCTACAGAGTGAGTTCTAGGACAGGCTCCAAAGCTACAGAGAAACTCTGTCTTGAGGGGAAAAAAAAGTTCAGACTAAAATATCCAGTGTCCCTTAAAGTTCAAAGTCTCTCAACTTTGGGCCCCTGTAAAATCAAAAATAAGTTCCTATTTCAAGAGGGAAGAGCCAGGGAACAACCACAATCAAATAAAAGGAAAATAAAGATTCAGCAGAAAAAATTAAATCCTGTAACTCAATGACTGGCATCTGGGATTCACTCACAGACTTCTGGGTTCCAAAGAGTTTGGGAAGATCCACTTCTCTGGTTTTGCTATTCTCAGCACACACTGCTACTATCTTTTAATGATTGTTCATTGTCCTGGAATCTACAATACGCTGGGGCCTTCACTATAGCTGCACACCTTCACTAATGGCCTCTCCTGGACTCTTTTCAGGGACTCTAACCCTGCCACATAGTGTCAAGTCTCAGCCTCTCTCTACAACCCCTCCAATATTTTCACACAACTGAGGCTCCAACACTATCAAACAGGGACAAGCCTATGATCTCCATGATCCCCTTCATTCCTTCAAAATCAGTACTATGTGGGAAACTTGCACATTACCAAGTTCAGCTGCCAACTTAACATACAGCCTTGTACCTATGGATCATCGCAGCTTCTGTGTGCTGATCATGAGGAAATACTTCCCAGAAGATTTAGCCTCAATGATGCTGATTTCTTAGTCACAGCAGTTTTTTATTGTTGCAGACAATTTCAACTGTGCCAGTGAAACAAAAGTGTAGTTTTCAGTGGCACTAGTTTCTTGTTAGTCACAGCTGATTCTTTAGCCCCAGCTAATCAGAAACCACATATTCGTTGTTTATTTTTCTTTTTTTTTTTTTAAATATTTATTTATTATGTATACAATATTCTATCTGTGTGTATGTCTGCAGGCCAGAAGAGGGCACCAGACCTCTTTACAGATGGTTGTGAGCCACCATGTGGTTGCTGGGAATTGAACTCATGACCTTTGGAAGAGCAAGCAATGCTCTTAACCACTGAGCCATCTCTCCAGCCCTCGTTGTTTATTTTTCAAGACAGGGTTTCTTTGAATAGCCCTGGTTGTCCTGGAACTCACTCTGTAGACCAGGCTATCTTCGAACTAAAAGCACCTGTCTCTGCCTCCCAAGTGTTAGTTAGGACTAAAGGCATGCTCCACCACCGCCCAGCAAAACCAGATTCTCAATTCAAATATATCACACAAGCAGCTCTGATGGAAAATTTGTGGTACTCCCAAACTTTTCTTGACACATCACAAACCAAGTCTCTATTGTCTGCATTGCTCTCAGCATTCTTATCCTCCAAATTCTCTTAACAGTTCATTAAGCTCTGAGCACTCAACATTCTAGCCCAACATTCCAAACTTCTTCATGATCCTCCCCAAAACAACACAGCCAAGTCTGTCACTGCAATACCTCATAAGCCTTGTACTAGTTTGCTTTTTATTGCTATGACAAAATACCACAACAAAAGCAACTTGGAGGGAAAGGATTTATCTGAATTACTCAGCCCAATTACAGTCATCATGAAGGGAAGTCAGCGTAGGAACTCCAAGCAGAGGTCATGGAGGAATGAATGCTGCTTACTGGCTTGCTCTCCATGGCTTCATCAGCTTATTTTGTTATATAACTCAGGGGTGGCAGAAATAGACATATACACAACAACAACAAAAAAAGGGTCAACAGTAATTTGTGGTCCACACCTACAGTTCCAGCACCCACAAAGTTGAAGTTAGTGCTCAAACTGTTGAGTGTGGTGGCAATATAATATACCTGTAATCCCAGCACCTGAGAGGGGATGGAAGGAGGGAGCAGATTTCCAAGATCGAGGCCAACTAGGGCTGGAATAGTGAAACCATGTCTCAAAGCAAGAAATAAAACTACTTTTAATATTTGTCAAAAAAATTTCTTCCTTCCCTCTATAGAATATAATTAAAACAGTTTTATAAAATCTTGGAATTAAAATGCAAACATGATAATGAATGCCTGAAGAAAGAAATGACAATGGATGGATTCCACAGTACATGACAATTCCAAAACGCCGAGTGTGATTCACCAAGCTAGAAAAAGGAAGCCTAGGACAATGAAAAGGTCAAAATTTAAGATACTCAAACTTTCTCCTATATTGAGTACTTAAGTATGTTTTAAGGCATAGGCAGGTGGATCTCGAGGCCAATCTGGTTTACAAAGCAAGTTCCAGGACAGTCAAGCCATTACACAAAGAAATCCTATCTTGAAAAACCAAACAACAAAGTATGTTTTGTTTATACTTACTAGAGAGGAGAAAAACAGTTTTGTTTTGTTTTTGTTTTTGTTTTTTGCTTTTAGTGATAAGATGGCTAATGTACCTAAAAGGGGGAAAGGGGAACCCACTGTATCTACCTTTTTGTGGAAAAGCAACAGTTTCTCCTCTCAATGTGAGACAAATCATCAGACAAAAAAAATTTGGTTTCAGAGGCTGGAAAGACTTTTCAGAGGTTAAGAGCACTTGCTGCCCTTGCAGAGGACCAAGGTTGGTTTCCAGTACCCACATGGTGGCAGTTAATCTGACATCCTCCCTCAGGCACCAGGCACAAAAGTGGTGCATATACATATTATCATAATATTTTTAATTTAATGCAATCTTAAGCATTTTATATTTTTTGCTTGAATTTCTTATAACAGAAACAAACAACTTGATGTCTAAAAGAATTTTAGATAAGCAATTCTTCCCCCCTCCTTTTTGTTTTTTGGTTTTTTTGTTTTTCAAGACAGAGTTTCTCTGTGTAGTCCTGGCTATCCTGGAACTCACTCGGTAGACCAGGCTGGCCTCTAACCCACAGAGATCCTCCTGCCTCTGCATCCCCAGACTGAGATTAAAGGCATGCACCACCACTACAGAGCAACTCGCAATTTTTTTTCCAATTAAATGTTTTTTTTTCTACTGAAAACTTGATACTTTGTACAAATGAAGAAAAAAATCATTAAGATAATGAAATTTTGCTTGGTTCTGCTATGTCTTTACTGTGTAGTTCTAGAATACTATATAATTCCTGATGTAGAGGTATAATCAATTTAGGATTAAAATATTATCTTCTAAAATTAAGTTGTCTTGAACATGGTGGTTCACAGCTCTATTAATACCCAGGCTGAAAGAACTGCTTTGAGTTCAAGGCCAGCATGGACTACATGAGTTCCAGAAACCTGGGCTACAAAGTAATGACTGTCTCAAAAATAAAACAGCCAAATTTTCTTGAGTACAAAATGTTCAACTCTTAAAGTGTACCAAACTCTGCAGCCACAAACTGTTCTTCCAGATGTGTGGTTCACAGTTTGGTTCCAGTGTGTACTAGAGCCCACCACAAGTTCTCTTAAGTGCTCAGCCATCTATAACAGAGCCTACAGCAGAATCAGAAACCACTGACTTTTTAATTAATCAAGGGAGGCTGCCCAACTCTTACCTATCACCAAGCCTAAAAACATGAAGTCATGGAATATAACTCATTATTTGCTCAAGTTAGGTTTTGAAACAAAATCTCTGTTGGAAATCCATAATATCTGCTAAGCAGTCCTGTGAATTTTGGGATTCTAGTGTTTGAGCTCCAAATTCTTACTGCTTTGCATTTAGCTCAGTTAGGCCCTTCTAGAGATCTAGAGCGTGCACTTAGTTCCATTCTCACATATACTTCACCTTCTGCTGTTAAAAGTTACCCACAACAACGGCAGTTTCTTAGCAGCAGGTACCACAGCTGGGTCTGGAGGCGCACACTCATAACCTAGCACTGTGAAGGAGGATGTCGCAATCAGACTGACAACATATATAGTGAGACCCATCTCAGAGAAACAGAACACAACAACAGGTGTTGGTATAAAGCCTTAATGAGTATGTGAGAAACATAATATGAAATGGTACATGGGCTGACAATATGGCTCATTGGTGCTTGTCACCAAGCCTGATAACCCAAGTTTGATCCCCAGGACCCACATGGTAGAAAAAGTAATTCTCCCAGGTTGGATATCTACATGGACACCATGCCATGTGTGCCCTGCCTCCAAATAATTTAAATTTAAAGAAAAAAGGGATCGTGAAGTTTCTTGCCACTTCTTCTTATAATTTCTATCATTCCTTTTTATAAATTTCAGTTTTAAATTTGTCCATTTTCACTAGACAAAGGCAAAATTATCCATGAAAATTGAAATAATTTAAAAAGTCATAAATAGCATGAAATTGCATTTAAAATGAATCTAAGGGGTTGAAGAGATGGTTCAGCAATTAAGAGCACTTGCTGCTCTGGCCAGAATTGGGTTCCTAGTATGTTTGGATTCCTATTATTTACAACTATTCCTATTCCAATTCTAAGGGATCTTCTGCCCTCTTATGATCTGCAAGGACATCAGGTGTGACATGATACACATATCTGCATG
Organism: Alexandromys fortis; assembly: GCF_014885135.2. NCBI lineage: Eukaryota > Metazoa > Chordata > Mammalia > Rodentia > Cricetidae > Alexandromys > Alexandromys fortis. The sequence continues at coordinate 5,973,776 of NW_026067974.1, read as the reverse complement.
CAAGCAGGTAAATACTCACACACACAAAAATAAAGAAATCTAGAGTTTTTTAAAATAAGATGGGCGGTGGTGGCACACGCCTTTAATCCCAGCACTCGAGAGGCAGAGGTAGGCGAATCTCTGTATGAGGTCAGTCTAGTAGTCTACAGAGCAACCCTGTCTCAAAAAACCAAAAATATTGTTAAAAAAAAAAAAAAAGAATCTGAAAAACGAACATTTGTTACCCCAAATTATCTTTACTTTTTCAACAAAAAGGAACTAAAGAAATTTCAGTCATTTTTTTTTTACATACTTCAAGGCTAGTTTCTCTTATACAGTAAACTTCAAAGCAATACAGAAACAACGGAACTGTGTGTACTTCATCACCTTCAGCAAAACTCCACATATGGGTATCTGCATAACAAGACAGCAGAATACTAACTACAAACAGGCGGACGGCACAACTGAAAAAGTCTAGCAGGTATTTCTGACTCAGCTTTTTCTACATATATTGATGTCATATGAGACGGGAAGAAAAAGGAATTAATACCAGCACCCAGATCTCACATTTGATTCTGTGATGACAATTCCAAGCACATATTTGGTACCCTTGTCAAATGTCAGGGGAGTCACTCACCGTAGTAGTCCACTCTTAAATGAGTATTTATGAGGAGAAAAGCATTTTACTTACTCTGGTCAGCATAGTTTTTTGCTTTAAGTTCAAGTTGTCTTGTTTGAGATTCTAGAGATTCCACTCGGGTTTGTAAATCCTTCTTTTCCTGTTCTTGAGAGTCTTCAAATTCAATGAATTTCTAATAAAGAACAAAACATACATTTTCAGTATTCAAATATCTTATATTTTCCAACACCTGTATTTCAAAGATAACTATTAGGGGTTGGTTAGGGGTTGGAGAGATGGTTCAAGGTTAAAAGCACTGGTTGTTCTTCTGGAGGACCCCATTCAAATTCTAGTTCCCACACGGCAGCTAACATTCTTCTGTAACTTCAGTCTCAGGGGATCCAAAGGCACCATGTACGTATGTGGTACACACACACACACACACACACACACACACACACACACACACACACACGCATGCAAAAATCCCAACATGAAAACAACAGCAAACAAGAGCTGGCAATATGGCTCAATAAAGCCATCTACCACCAAGCCTGACAACCTGAATTTGATTCCCGGAACCTCATGGTAGGAGGAGAAAATTAACTCCTGAAATTTGTCCTTTGACCTGTGCATGTAAACTATCACACACAAAATAAATTAAAAAAAAATTATACAGCTGGAGAGATGGCTCAGAGGTTAAGAGCACTGGCTGTTCTTGCTGAGGTCCTGAGTTCAATTCCCAGCAACCACATGGTGGTTCACAACCATTCATAATGAGATCTGGTGCCTCTTCTGGCCTGCAGACATATATAGACAGAACACTGTACATTAAAAAATCTTTAAAAAATAATGCCGGGCGATGGTGGCACACGCCTTTAATCCCAGCACTCGGGAGGCAGAGGCAGGCGGATCTCTGTGAGTTCGAGACCAGCCTGGTCTACAGAGCTAGTTCCAGGACAGGCTCCAAAGCCACAGAGAAACCCTGTCTCAAAAAACCAAAAAAGAAGAAGAAGAAGAAGAAGAAGAAGAAGAAGAAGAAGGAGAAGGAGAAGGAGAAGGAGAAGGAGAAGGAGAAGGAGAAGGAGAAGGAGAAGGAGAAGGAGAAGGAGAAGGAGAAGGAGAAGAAGAAATAATAATAATAATTGTATACTTGTGTGTATGCATGATGGGGGAGAGTCTTCTGTTTTGTGTTAATTTCATTGGTTAAATAAAGAGACTGCCCTGGCCCTTTAATAGGACAGAAAATTAGGTAGACGGAGTAAACAGAACAGAATGCTGGGAGAAAGAAGCTGAGTCAGGGTGTCGCCATGATTCTCCCACTCCAGACAGATGCAGGTTAAGATCTTCCCTGGTAAGCCACCTCGTGGGCTACACAGAATATTAGAAATGGGTTAATCTAGATGTGAGAGCTAGCCAAAAAGAGGCTAGAGCTAATGGGCCAAGCAGTATTTAAATGAATACAGTTTCTGTGTAATTATTTCGGGGCATAAGCCAGCCACGCGGGCGGCTGGGTGCCGGGGATGCAGCCTCGCTGCTCCTATTATAACATATGCATAAAGCAGTATCTAAGATATCTCAAAAATCATGAATTCAGTTGATTTTAAACTTTTCTAAAAATTATACCAAAGGGGGCTGGAGAGATGGCTCAGTGGTTTAGAGCACTGTCTGCTCTTCCAGAGGTCCTGAGTTCAATTCCCAGCAACCACATGGTGGCTCACAGCCATCTGTGATGAGATCTGGCGCCCTCCTCTGGCATGTGGGCATACATGGAGGCAGAATATTGTATACATAATAAATAAATAAATCTTAAAAAAAATTATACCAAAGTAAAAACAATTTATTTAGTAAGGTGCTATCATTTCACAAAGCAGACATCCAAAGGAAATACACATATCCCACTACAACTAAATCTTTTAGTAGTCTTGTAATTCAATGAGTTGATAACAAATCTTTAATCCATAGTATATACAGAAGATACAAAAATAACAGAATAATTCATATTTGCTAAGTGAGTGTTAAACAAGAGATATTGGGGTTGGGGTGTAGCTCAATGGTGTTGTGCTTGCCTAACATATGGGAGGTAGGGGTTCTACTTCCAGCACTGCAAAATAAATAAATGTGAAAGATCAACAATAAGCAATTTTGTGGATTTATCTAATGATGTAGGTTTACATTCAAAAAAGAACCTGGGCTAGAAATAACACTACCAATCAAATATAATTTAAGAAAAGATTAGTTAAATGAAATCACTAAATCTCACTCTCCTTAACTGTTATATCAGCAGTGTCTGACAACCAGTTTCTTCCTTCTGTTTGGCTTTCCTTGTTTCCCTTCTATCTTCTGGTTGCTCTTTCTTGGTAGTCTTTACTGGTTACTTCTCAATTTCTTCACACTTAAGTGCTCTATCCTTGGACACATTTTCTGTTCCATTTGTTTGTTATAATTTTTAAAACTCACATAAGTTCTTGTACATGTGTCATTGCATGTGTGTTGGAGGTTGGAGAACAATGTTGTGGAGTTTCTTCTCTCCTTCCACCTTTAGATGGGTTTTAGGGCTGGAACCCAGGACTCCAGCTTGCATTGTTGAGAAGCAATGCCTTTATCCACTAAGCTATCTTAATAGCCCTGTAAATTGTTTTTTGAAGTGGGACTTTACTAATGTTGCCCAGGTGGCCTAAAGCTCACAATCCTCCTGCCTCAGCCTCCCTCCCAAGCAGGTGGGATTACAGTGTGTGCCATAGCAACTGGCTTCCTCCTTATTCATGGTGTAGCTGTGTGTGTGCGCATACATGCACACACACATATGTGTGTATGAGCACACACATATGTTCATGTGTGAAGGCAGGTGCATCTATGGAAGTCAGAGGACAACTTCAGGTATTAGTTCAGGACAATGTTTTGTTGTTGTTCACTACTGTTTGGTGATAGGCTAGCTGACCCACCAGCCTCAAGGGATTCTTTTGTGTATGAACCTGTCTCACTATAGGAACATTGGTATTCCTATACTATCCAACCTGTACTATCTTACCTGATTTTATGTGGGCTCTTGGGATTCAAACTCAGGTCCTTATACTTGTGCAGCAGGCTCTTTACCACTTAGCCATCTCCCTGCCCCTCCTTGTTTACTCTTTTCTTTGGTAAGCTCATCTATCTATCTATCTATCTATCTATCTATCTATCTATCTATCTATCTATCTATCTATCTATCATGTGTGCAGTGTTCTGCCTGCATGCCAGAGGAGAGCACCAGATCTCATTATAGATGGTTGTGAGTCACTCTGTGGTTCCTGGGAATTGAACTCAGCACCTCTGGAAGAGCAGCCAGTGCTCTTAAGCTCTGAGCCATCTCTCCAGTCAGAGCTCATCTATTTACATTGCTTTAAATGATAACTATATGCTGACAGCTTCTAAATTTCTATATTACAAACCTAAACTTCAAATGTGTATGTTTACAGCCTATTTACATGGCAACATCATTTAGATTCTTAAACTAATACCTTAAACTTAGCGTGTTAAAACCTACCTGATCCTGTCTTGATTTCTGGTCCATTAAGTGACTGTATTCATGCCTAAAATTTTAGGGTCAACTTTGACACTTCTCTTTCCTTAATAGTTCTTATCAGATCTATCGGCAAATCTGTCTCGTATGTGACCCCTTTTCATGTTCTCCATTACAAGCCTGATCTGTGGCACCTTTATCTACTGTATGAATTATTGCTCTAGCATAGACCTCCTGAATGGTCTCTTCACTTTCTCCCTGATCCTCTACAATGCAGAATAGTGAAGTGCATCCTTTCAAACCAAGTCAGACTTTCTCTTCTGCTCAAAACCTGATGGTTTAAATTATCTACCACATCCCTTACAATGGGCCTCTTGGAACCCACACAACCTTTTTCCCACCACCTTCCTACTTGTTTGATATCAAGCTCCTTGTGAGTGTCTGTAGTATTCTGAAGCTTAGTAGTATTGTTTCATGTTATTTGGAATTCTCCTTCCCAGATAACCAATAGCTTGCTCCCTCTTTACTGCCCTTCATGCCTTTGTTCAGACATCACCTTCTTACTGAAACCTTCCTTATCTTCCTATTTACCCTCCTTACTCTTCTTCAGACCAATTATTCCCAAATCCCATACTAAATATTTTAATATTTTACCTTATGTAAATTACATAGTAATATGTGCCTGTCCTTGCCACAATGTGGGTTCCATAAAGGCACTGTTGTACGCACTGATATAACATCAGTGAGAAAAGTAATGACAGCATACAGCAGGTTCCAAAATGTTTGCTAAGCAAATCAGTAACAAAAGTTGCAGAGTAAAAACTGAAATTTACATAGAAAATGTTATAAATTACAAAGAGAAACTTTATGGTTTACTAGCTGAGGAGTATAGCCCAATGGTAGAGTACTTTCCACAGAACCAACCAAAAACAAATCAAAACCAAAGAACCACAAACATGAAAAGAGGAAAATTAAGTTTCACTAAATACACTTTGATTTCCACTAGTCCCTTCCTTTCTTCAAGTACTCCCCCTCTGTTTTCATGCCACATGAGTGTGTATGCAGTTAAGATCATGTTCTGCTGGATATTCTAAGTTTCTTCCTCCCATTCTTACCTTCCCTGACTTCCTCATCTCCTCTCCTCCAGATCTCTTCCTTTTCCCTCATAGTCCCCTTAGAGTTTCATCTCAGAGATCTGTACATATGTACATATTCACATTTAAATCTAGATTTCACAAATGAGAGAAAACTTGAGATATTTATTTCTGTGACTCTGCTTATTTCACATACCATGATCTTCAGTTCCACATTTCCTGAAAATGACATAATTTCTTTCTTCTCTATGGCCAAATAAAACTATATTTTATGTGCACACACACACACACACACTTTCTTATCTTGTCATCTACTGACTTGTTCCATAGCTTGGTTATTATAAGTGGTACAACTAGCACAACAATAAACATTCATTAGATTTAAACTGATTTTTGTTTGTTTGTTTTTTGAGACAAGGTTTCTCTGTGGCTTTGGACCCTGTCTTGGAACTCACTCTGTAGACCAGGCTGTCCTTGAACTCACAGAGATCTACCTGCCTCTGCCTTCAAGGTGCTCGGATTAAAGGCTTGTGCCACCACCACACAGCCTAAAGTGCCATTTTTAATCCTTTACTAAATTTATTAATCCTTACATGTTTTCTTTTCTCTTATTCTCTATTTTGTTTGTTTGAGGCAAGACCCCACTATGCAGCCCTTGATGACACAGAACTACTGTATAGTGCAAGCTGGCCTCACACTTGAGGTAGGTCTATTGATTCAGCCTTACAAGTGCCAGGACTGTAAACACAAGCTACCACACCTAACTCAAGCTTTTTTAATCACAACAGAAACAGTGTTTTCTGTCTACACACAATGTCCTCCTATGAGAAAATTTCTCTCCTTGTTTCATGGTAATTCTCTTCAGTCCATGTAATCTGATTGGTAGTGATTCCATCTCCCTAGTGAGAGATAAACCAGACTGCCCAAAGTCCTTTCTGGAACATTGGTCAATTATTAGGAAAAATACAACCTGTTTTTTAAAAATTATTATTGTTGTCATAATTACTGGTGTGTGTGTGTGTGTGTGTGTGTGTGTGTGTGTGTGTGTGAGAGAGAGAGAGAGAGAGAGAGAGAGAGAGACACGTATGGAAGAGGGAGCTCACATATGTCACAGAATGCAGAGGCCAGAGAAATTTGTGAAATCAATTCTTTCTTTCTACCTTTTCCTAGATTACAGAGATCAAATTCAAATTGAAAAGTTTATTGCAAGCTGGGCAGTGGTGGCGCACACCTTTAATCCCAGAACTCGAGAGGCAGGTGGCTCTCTGTTGAGTTCAGGACCAGTCTGGTCTACAAGAGCTAGTTCCATGATAGGCTCCAAAGTTACAGAGAAAACCAAAAGAAAATGAGAAAAAAGAAAAAGAAAAGCTTATTGCAGCAAGTGATGAGCCATCTCACCAGCCCTATAGTTCTTATAACTTGTATATAACATCATTTTGTCAAAAATAAAATAGGATTTTAGAAGCTTCCTTCTAATTCAAGTTGTTATATGCCACCATAGCTGGAAGCCAGAGACATCTTAAAAAAGAAACAACTCTAAATAGATACTTATGTTTAAGGACCTTTGTAACTGATTTAATATGACTTACTATCTTTCTAATGGCATGATTTTCTGAAGTTGGACACCCTGAAATATACTTGGCTCCTAGCATCAGAGCAATCATGGTGAAGTTAGAGAATTGACAAAATCATGGTGAGAAGGAAGCAGTTTTTCTATTTACTAAATGACTAATGGCTACCTCTGGAAATTCTGGCTTTCCACCCCCAGCATAAGAGTTTGCTCAACACTTACAATATGCTAAAGTATAAAACCTCTCCCCATTCTTCTCTGCCTCTGTCTCTCTCATACACTCTTTTAAGTAAGACAGGCAGACAATAAGGACCGGTGAATGGGAATCTTCTATATGTAAAATAAATACATCTTCACTAGACACCCTTTTCCATCTTAACAGCTACCAGGCCAGCAACAATATTGATGTAATTTCAGACAGAAGACTCCTGGAATCAACCAGACACTGCCAAAAAAAAGAAAAAGTGGACAATACCAACTTATGTCAAGATCTAAAGAAGAATCAGCTTTGTGATGAAGCAAAATGCTCTGTGTCCAGATGGCTCATAGGGACTGTTTTGCCCTACTGTTCTACAGAAAAACAAATTAATTCTCTTTGAAAAGGCAAACTCCCAAAGTTTAAAAAGAAAAAATCCTTAGAGGCTGCTGTTCTCTGGTATAAGATATAGGAGGCCAGCAAAGGTTGGAAAACCCTTTAAATAGTACTTTGAGTATAGCAATTGTCTAAAAACTAGCACCACTAAATAACAGGCTTACTTGCTGCCAGACAGCCTCCAAGACAAAACACCCTTACTTAGTCTGTAGAGCAGGGGGAAGAAATTATTTCCATTTTTAGTTAATTCCACACAAGCATGAAATATATCATATACAACAACAAAGGAGAATCTCAGCGTATCAAAACCCATCTCAGAGAAGCGGGGAGCTAGTGAGCAAAGTGCTCATCGCATAAGCCTGAGGACCTGTGTTCAGATGCTCAGAACTCACAAGAACACCAAGTGCAGTAATTCACGAGACAAGCGATACTCAGAGCTCACTGGTCAGACAGTCTAGACCAATCAGTGAGCTTCAAATTCAGTGAGAAAGTCCTCAAAAGGCAAGTCAGAATTTATATTGCTTCAACTAATGTATAACACTTTTCTCCCAACAAAGAGTTTCTAGATTTTGGTGGGTGTGTGTGTGTGTTTTAATTATATATTTATTATGTATACAGTGTTTTGTCTGCATGCATACCTGCAGGCCTGAGAGCGCCAGATCTCATTACAGGTGACCACCATGTGGTTGTTGGGAATTGAACTCAGGACCTCTGGAAGAGCAGTCAGACTGAGCCATCTTTCCAGCCTGTATGTTTGTTTTTATACTGGGGAATTTTAAAAAATGTTTTAGTAAGATTTTTGCTTCAATATCTTTAGGAAAAAAATCCTAAACTCTGGTGGTATAAACAAACAAAAAAGGTGGAGAATGAAGAGGAAGACAGCAACCTCTGACATCAGAGGCCACCAGCCTCTGACCTACACACACACACACACACACACACACACACACACACACACACGTAAAAAAGGGGGACAACGACTACAAGTTAAAGAAACTTTAAGCCGGGCGGTGGTGGCACACGCCTTTAATCCCAGCATTCGGGAGGCAGAGGCAGCCGGATCTCTGGGAGTTCGAGGCCAGCCTGGTCTACAAGAGCTAGTTCCAGGACAGGAACCAAAAAGCTACGGAGAAACCATGTCTCGAAAAATAAAATAAAATCTAAAAAACAAACAAGCAAACAAAAAAGGGATAGGACCAGTGAAACGGCTCAGTGGGAAAAGGCACTTGCCAACAAGCATAATCACCTGAGCTCAATTCCCAGGACTAACGCCATGGAAGACGAGAACCAATTTCTTCAAGTTGCCCTCTAACTTCCACGTGGGATGTGTCATGTGGTTAGTAACAGTCAGAGAAGCAAGTGAAAGAGAAGAAGTGATACTTAGAGACGTGTGATTTGGCTGTATTGAGATAAAAGGGCCAGTGTGATGGCTCAGTGGGTAAAGGAGCTTTCCACTAGCCTTAGCAACTTAAATTTTGTCTTTGGAAGCTGCATGACTGACTCCCCCAAGTTGTCCTCTCATCTCCACAAACAAGTCTTGCACTCGCACATGTGCGCACACACAATAAAATGTAATAAATAGCAAATAAAAAAACAAAACCCACAGAAAAAGGACAGTAATATTTTGAAATGATAAATCCATAATGGTAGCATTTTGTCCTATTTAAATATTTCTTCATAGCTGGAGAGAGGGCTCAGCAGTTAAGAGTACTTGATTGCAGCCGGGTGCTGGTAGTACATGCCTTTAATCCCAGCTCTCTGGAGGCAGACACAAGCAGATCTCTGAGTCTGAGGCCAGTCTGGTCTACAGAGTGATTCCAGGTAGCTAGGGCTACAAGGAGAAACCCTGTCTCAAACAACCTAAAAATCCTTTACAAAAAAAAAAAAAAATGCTGGAGAGATGGCTCAGAGGTTAAGAACATTGCTTCCAAAGGTCCTGAGTTCAATACCCAACAACCACATAGTGGCTCACAACCATCTATAATAAGATCTGGTGCCCTCTTCTGGTGTGCAGGCAAACATGCAGACAGAACACTATATACATAATAAATAAAAATCTAAAAAAAAAAAAAAAAAGACTTGGTTGCTCTAGTAGAGAACACAGGTTCAATTCCAAGCACCTATATGGTGATTCACAACACTCTGTAACTCTAGCCCCAGGAGATCCAGTGCCTTCTTCTGACCTCAGTTTTTCTGTCTATAAATAAGTCAAAAGATTTAAGTATGGAAGAACTTTTTGGAAGTTTGGAAGTTTTAGCTTAACTTGGTAGCAACAGTAAGGGACAAAAATTTGAATGCACAAAGAAAACTTTAAATGCTTAGGCTTAGTAACTTGACCTTTAAATATTTATCCATTTAACCAAAAAGACACTTATTTAGTGCCCACTGACTCCCCAGTTTGGTGGAAAAATAAAAGCACTATGTTAGTCTGATATAATAGGTGAAGTGCTAAGAGAAGGGAAAGACACTTCATTGTGGGAAGATATGAAACCACCATAACCCATAGTTGGGACCTAAAAGGCAATCCAGAATTGCATCCTACAACAAATACAATCAATCAGTCAATAGGTAGAATTGGGATGGAACAATAACTCAGCAGCTAAGCCTGACAACTTGAGTTCAATCCTAGGAAGTCAAAAGATGTTACTTTGGGGAAGAAGTTATATGCTTTTATTTCCACAGGAAATGAGAGGCTGTGGATTCATTCCAGGTTGATATGGATCAGGTTTGATCAGAAAGACCCCCTGAAAATCCTGGCTACAGACATAAAGAAATAAACTAGAAAAACCACAAAACATATAATGTATATTTTACCTGCTCAAAAGTAAACAAAAAAATCTTTGACTAACTTGTATTCAACATAGTCTATACTTATACTAATACAGATATTATGTTACTTCTAAAAGTTTATGTATTTTCAGAGCAAGGGGACCAAACACCAATGAAAACAAATGGTCCAGGTGATCCAGTATCTCAAAATGCCTCTGTTCTGCATTCAAAACAGCTTCTAGGCTGCTGAGATGGTCCAGCCTCACAAACTACTCCAGCCAAGATTTAACCATTATCCTGAATTTTCTCAGGGCCCCCCAAAGATGCCAATGCCCCCAGACAACAGGAAGTAGTTTAGAAAATGACACCCACATTCCCAAAAGATTGTTTATGGGTGTTTGTTATCATTTAAGGGGGGTTGGTTACAAATTGTAATTGGTCTTAGCAAAAAAAAAAAAAAAAGCTAAACAAAAGAGAGAAATTCAAAGATCTCTTTACAAAGGAAAAAGGGGGATATGATGTAGGAATGATAGGAAAAAAGGTAGATTATTGAATATACTTTAATCCAGAAAACAACTATTAATATCAAAATATTTTATGTTGGTATGGATTTGGACTTATTAATACAAATTTAAAGTTATTTTTATACTGTATGTATGTTTCTACTCTTGTTTGAGGTATTGTACCTGTATACCTCGTACCTATGAAGCTCATTTAATTATTCAATGTGAACTTTTAGTCTTTGAAAGCTATTTAGGATAATATAGAAATATGGGTTAATAGTCACCTATAACTATCAAACGTACAGTCATGTTAGTTATGTTTTCTAGATCACAGAGAGATATATTTTAGATATATAATCTTCAAACACAGTGAGATATGTTTGCTCCTGGCAACACCAATTTACTTCAGAGAAAATTATGGGCACTGAAGAACATCAACATAGATTTTGCTTTCTTTATAGAAAAACTAGTCATTTGGGGAGAAAAATCTGCCCTTGCTTCAATTGCTGATAGTACACTGTCCAAACTGGACCAGCAGGATGCAAAAAAAAAAAAAAGTAACTGCCAAAATTTGGCAAGACAAGGTAGGACAGTCCTTCAAAATTCCCTGTTTCTCAGAAAAGTCTGTCAAATATACTAGGCCAGTAGGCCAATGATGGATGCCCCAATGTTACAGAACTCTGGATGACTATCCAGGCAGTCAGATATCCCTGACATGAGGTAACATTTCATCCTTCTGGAGTCTTTGATAGAGTTGAAGACTAGATAGTCAGTTTTCCTTAGTTATGATAAAAGGTAAATTAGGTATAAAACTTGAGATAAAGATAACACAGAGAAGCCCTGTCTCGAACCCCCCAAAACACAAAGATAAGATAAATAATATTTTCTCAAGTTTTGCCAAATATAAATGGACTGGATATTGTAACTGTAATTTTTACTTGATAAATTTGTTGTATATAATTTTACTATGTTAAAGTTAAAACCTTCCTTTTTAACTATACAAAAGGGGAAATGCTGTGGAACATTCTTTGTACACTGTAAATATATATTGCCTTCACTGTTTATAAAAAGCTGATTGGCTGATGGCTAGGCAGTATTTTCAGGGCAGAAAGAATGCCTGGAAGAAGGAGGATGGAGTCAGAGGATTCACCAGCCAAACACAGAGAGGAAATAGGAAGTATGAGATGAAAGAGAAGTAAAGCCACATGACAAAATGTAGAATATAAATGGGTTAATTTAAGTTGTAAGAGCTAGTTAGGCCGGGCAGTGGTGGTGCATGCCTTTAATCCCAGCACTTGGGAGGCAGAGGCAGGAGGATCTCTGTGATTTCAAGGCCAGCCTAGTCTACAAGAGCTAGTTGCAGGACAGGCACCAAAGCTACACAAAAAAACTCTGTCTCAAAAAAAAATTTAAAAAAATTAAAAGCTAGTTAGTAATAAGCCTGAGCTATTGGGCAAGCATTTATAATTAATCATAAGTCCCTGAGTGATTATTTGGAAGTGGGCTAGCAGAAAAGAGCTAATCAGTAGTTCCAATGAAAAACGCTGCTTACAAGTAGTCTGGGATACATAAGATCCTAAAAAGTAAAGGCCAGTGAAATGGGTGAAAAATGCTTGTAGCATAGGGCAGTGGTCCCAAGCACTTGGGAGGCAGGTGGATCTCTGTGAGTTCAAGGCAGTCTAATCTACAAAGTGAGTTCCAGATCAGCCAGGGCTGTCACACAGAGAAACTCTGTCTCTAAAAACCGAAGGGAAAAAAAAAAGCTTGCTGCCAAGCCTAATGACCCTGTTTGATTCCATAATCCTTGGAACCAACTAGGTAAATCCAAGGTCTACACCACCATGGCTGGTAGAAAGTTTTTTTTTTTGTTGTTGTTGTTCGTTTGCTTGTTTTTCCAGACAGGGATTCCCTATAGCTTTGAAGCCTGTCCTGTCCTGGTAGATAATGGGTGGAACTATAAAGATGACTGTGCAGTTAAAAGTGCTTGCTGCACAATCATGAAGAGTCAAGTTCAAATCCCAGCACCCACATAACAAGCAAGGTGTCACACCTATGACTGTAATTACCTCTAAGAAATTCAAGACAGAAAATCACTGGGGCTTGCTGGCTCTAGCCTAGTTGAGAAAATACACCGCAGGTTCAGGAGAAATTCTACCTTACAAGAATAGGCAGAGCCAGGTGGTGGCGGTGCACGATTAAGCCTTTAATCCCAGCACTCGGGAGGCAGAGGCAGGCGGATCTCTGTGAGTTGGAGGCCAGCCTGATCTACAAGAGCTAGTTCCAGGACAGGCTCTAAAGCTACAGAGAAACTCTATCTCAAAAAACCAAAAAGAAAAGAAAAAAGAAAAAAAAAGAATAGGCAGAAAGTGGTAGAGAACACTAAAGACCTTGTTCTAGCCTTCCCGTGCATATATAGGCGCATGCACTCACACATACTGACAAACAAAAACCAAGCCTGAAATGGTGGCATGGTACATGTTTATAATACTAGAAACTTGGGAGGTAGAAGCAGGAAGGATTGTTAATTCAAGATTATTCTTGACTCCATAGTGACTTCTAGGGTAGCCTGGACTACACAAAGCTGCTTTCCAGAAGTGAAAGGAAGCATTCCAAAATGATGCTGACCTTTTCTAAAGAATAAAGAGGTTAGCACCAAAGTTGATTCTTTGAAAAGAGAGGGACCGACCCTTTGTTCCACTGAAGATACAAAACAGCATTTTATTATACTTATATGAAGCAGAGCTCAGGTTTAATAACGATTTTTAACACATACTTAAGCATTAGGGTTAAGAGAAAAAAAGTATCTGAGAAAGTAAGATACACCCAATGTGGGCTTCCCTAAGACTGAGTCATAGTGATGGTGGTGCATGCCTTTAATCCCAGCACTCAGGAGACGGAGGTAGGCAGATCTCTATGAGTTTGAGGTCAGCCTGGTCTACAGAGTGAGCTCCCGGACAGCCAGGGGTACACAGAGAAACCCTGTCTTAAAAAACCAAACCAACCAAAAGAAACAAACAAAAAAGAGTTCAAACTTTGGATCCAGGCTCTTCAAGATTCACCCATATAGAGTATTTTATTTTTTAAATTTATACATTTTATTTTTATGTGTATATATGTTCCTGAGTGTATGTATGTGTACCACATGCATGCATGAGCTAGAGGATGTCATAAGAGATCATATCCTCCAGAACTGGAGTTACAGGCCAATGTGAGCAGCCATGTGGGTGCTAGAAATCTATCTGACTCACAGAATTTAGAATCACCTGAGGGATAGGCCTCCAGGAATACTGTGAATGATTATTTTGACTACATTGTTAATTGATGTTGGAAGACCCACTTTACTGTGGGCAAGAACATTCCCTAGGCAAGGCTTCTGGACTATATAAAAAAGAGCAAGCTGAAACTTATAAGCATGCATTCATCCATCTGATTCTGACTGTGGGATCACTGTAACCAGCCTGCTGCAGGCTCCTGCTACCTTGACTTCCTTGACATGATGGACTAATAGACCTTTTAGGTTGCTTTTTCTTTTCTTTTAATGATTTATGCGTATAAATATTTTGCCTGCATGTTATATGTGTACACCATATGTGTGAACTTGTTGCCCATGGAGGTCAGAAAAGGGCATCCGATCCCCTGAAACGTTACAGATTTGTGTGCCACCATGTGGGTGATGGGAATCAAACCTGGGTCCCATGTAAGAGCAACAAGTGCTCTTACCTGCTGAGCCATATCTTCAGTCCCCCTTAGGTTGCTTTTACCAGAATGGTTTATCACATAAACAAGAAAAGAAACAGGCATTCAGGTTCACTGAAACTATAAATGAATGAATGAATGAATAAATATAGGTTTGTACACAGAAGTACAGTGATCAAGGAGGTAGAAGGCATGGATATATCCTGGAGTCGAATTATAGGCAATTGTCAGCTGCCTATATGGGTACTAGGAGCTGAACTCAGGTCCTCTGGAAGAGCAGTATCTGCTCTTGACCACTAAGCCATCTCTCCAATTCCTAAGAATTATTTCTGTTTTATTACGTGTATGTATGTTTGCTTGTGGGTATGTGCATGTGACCGCAGGGGCCAAAGAGCCTTTAGGCCTCAGATCCCCCTTGTCAGATGTGAGCTGCCGAATAGGGGTTCTGAGAACAGAACGTGGGTCCTCTGCAAGAGCAGTACCAGCCCTTAACTGCTGAACCATCTCTTCAGCCCCTTATAACCCAAGTTTGATCCCCAAGACAAAAATGGTAGACTGGAAGAACTGACCTCTCACCTCTGCACATGAGCCTTGGTAAACATCCACCCATCCTCAAGCATGCTCACATAAATAAACAGTATATGTTTGAAAAATGAGCCAGACACGGTAATACACTCCTATAATTCCAGAACCCAGAAAGCTAAGACACAATTGTCAGTTCTAGGCCAGGCTTGGAAAAAGACCAGTTCCATATATATATGAAATAAAGAAAAGAAAGCAAATAAATGGACTCACAAGGCTCGCACAGTACATAACAGATAAGAAAGTCTCATGAAAAAGTGAAATTTAAACTGACATGTAGTTGACTGACAGAAACTAGCTGGGAATGACAGTACAAGCTTATAATCTCACGACTTGGAAGGCGGAGGCAAGAAGATTTCAAGTTCAAGGCTAATGTGGACAAGAGCAAGTTTACAAGTAGAAAGAAAGCACAGGTCAGGATAAAAGGAAGAAGGTAGGGATGAAGGAAAAGAAAAAAGAAAAGGGAGGGAGAAAAGGAAAGAGGAAGGGAGGAGCTAGCCAGGTCAGGCTCTGAGGGGAAGACGTTGTATGACAAGGATATAACATGAGCAAAAGCATCTGCTGTGCCTGGGTTAGAGAAAGATGCGTGTCAGAGAACCCAGAGGGAAGAGTGGCAGATGCAAGGCTTTATTAGCATTTGAAGCTGGCACAAATATATCTAAACCCTGCCTCTGTGTATTTTGTTTGCTGTTATTTGGTGCTGGTGTTTAACTTTTGTAACGCCGGGGATTGAACCCAGTTCGAATAGACAGGCACTCTACCACTGAGCTATGTTCCAGTTCCTAAAACAGCTCCAAAGGAGTCACTGAAACATAACCATGCACACAATTCAAATAAAAGCAAAAACAGTGGAGTATATTCAAATTAAGTACAACCATTATGAGAGATTACATTTCTGCCTCCTTCCTGGCAATTTCTGCAGGCAAGACATTACAGTACCTCCCAGACCCCTTAACACCCTCTTCATTTCCATACCTCCCCAAATTTCCACAAAGAGCCAGAATTTACTTTACACTCTAGAGATGGACAACCATCATGCTTTCAAATTACTTTGGCTGTCAATACCCTCCATGGAGCACTTCTGCTATAAGAGCATGCTCTTAATCTGAGTTAAAGGCATTGAGCATTCAGGGAGAGAATTAAAGAATCCACTCTGTGCATTGGCCTGGAAGAGTAAACTTCTAGGGACAGGCAAAACAGCTTATCATCTTACATGAGTGCTGGTGATGAAGTAGTTTTATGTTTGTGGTCTGGGAAGCGGTTCAACTAGAATTTCATCAATATTCTCAATTCAAAGGCTTTTTATGGAGATCTGAAATATGTAACTTAAAAAGTATAAACTTTAGCTGGGCGGTGGTGGCACACGCCTTTAATCCCAGCACTCGGGAGGCAGAGGCAGACGGATCTCTGTGAGTTCGAGGCCAGTCTGGTCTACAAGAGCTAGTTCCAGGACAGGAACCAAAAGCTACAGAGAAACCCTGTCTCGAAAAATAAAAAATAAAAAAAATAAAAAGTATAAACTTTAAAGAAACTCAGTGAATAGCCTATTTTAAGGTCATTTACTTAAGAAATTAAATATAAACAGAGTCTAGTACTTTTATTTTCTGATTCTGCACTCTGTGACAGATGGTTTTCTGGCATTTTACCTGTTTACACGGATGACAGGAGTCTAAGGCTGATGAGAACACTTCGCTTTACCAGAGGTGATGGGCACATTGGGCCAGCTCTTGACCTCTGCGTACCTGTGGCCCCACTCTCTTCCAATTGCATCCACACCATGGCAAAGGCCTATTTCAGCACCAACAAGTGGCAAGCCACTTCAAAGGCCTTGATCTGTTTTATAAACAGAGCTGAGAAACTAACAGAAATTGTGATCTCATCTTTTTTTTTTCAACCCTTCCCTACCTGTATATTTTGGATACACTCTTGAAATAAAGTCAATTTTGTTTGGCAAATTCAATGTCATCCTTTTAAGACAGGGGGACTGCAAAATCGAGTAGAGAGCACCACTATAATTGGAATTTCTTAAAAAAAATAATAATCGTTTGCCTGAAGAGATGCACACAACAAAAACTTTTAGAAGGTGCTGCCTACTTAATACTAGGAAATGAGCTGGCAGACAAATCTCACATCCTCCAAACCTGTCACGAAATTTCGAAAAACAACACGTGGTCCCTTCAATAATTAGTTTCCTTCAATCAACATGTATTTAGCTAGGTGTACTAGATGTCTTGGAAGCAAAACAAGGAGGGTATTTTGACTGCCAAAGAAAAGTTCCTTAGAAACAATGCCAAGGCACTCAACCCGAAGGCTAAAATCCTTAACTTGCTCAAAAAGCCAGAGGATCATTTACAGCCCAGTGTTCCAAAAGGCTCACATTCAGGTGAGAGGACAAAGGTCACTGCTCAGGTGTTCAAGCTAAGAGCCAGCCAAGTGCACTCGTAAACTGCAGTATGCAAAGCAAACGCAGACAGAAGTGTTGCAACACGCACCCACACCTCCTCAACCCCGCCCCCCAGTCGTCTTTATAAATAGAGGAGGCTGTGAGGGAACTGTCCAAGGTTACCACCTGATACGAAGGGAATGCCTCGGTGAGGAGCATTCGTAAAGAAAACGAGCGAACTTTATGTTCTTACAGGGCACTGCTATTCCACATCTAAGCGGCTGACAAAGTGTTAAGCAAGGTACATGAGGCATAAAAATAAGACTTCCTTCTCAAGAGGCTTTAAATGTCAAGAAGCAATTGACCGAAAGAGGGAGATCTCTAACTTCCCAAAGCAGCAGCCCCCTGGAAAGGTACCAGAGGCAGCGGAACTCACAGGCAGGACGGTACTGCCCCCCTCCCCAATGCTAAAAGTTTAAACAGGCACCCGACAGGCCTACGGTGGTCGGAAACTTCCCTAAACAAGAAGCAACCAGACGCCCGCAAGTCTCCGCCCTCGGGCAGCCCCAGGTGCCCTCCTGCCAGGGTGTCGCTTCCTCCCCGGGCCTTCTCTGCCACTTCACCCCTCTCCAGGACACTCGCTGGCCTGCCTGGGCTTCCAGTGCCGGCCGGGGTCCCGGAGTCCCGAGAGGCTGGGGAGCATCTCCCGGGGCCCTGGCCTCAGGCCTGCCCTTCGGAGGCCATCCCGGCGCGCCCAGCGTCCACAGCCGGGCCGCGACCCCCGCCCCCGCCGCCGATGGCCCTCACCTCCTCGGCGTGCTTGCGCAGCGCCTTCTCCCGCTCGTACTGGGTGATGAGCTGCTCGTTGTCGTCCCGCAGCAGCTCCAGCTCCACCTGGTGCTCCTGGTCCTGCGCGAACACCGAGTCCAGGTTCTCCAGCACGGCCACCACCAGTGGCATCAGCTCCTTGACCACCTCCTCATCGTAGCGCCCGATAAGCCGCTCGAACTCACGGTAGATGGAGCCGGCCAGGCCGGACACCCGCTCTGACATCACGGCCCCGGAGCCGCCGGGCTCCTCCTGGTACACCACACCGTCCTCCAGCTCCATGGTGGCAGGCGGGCGGTCCCGGGCGTCGCCGGCTGAGGGGCGGCACGGGCCCGCACGGGACGGGCACGGCGGAGGCTGGGGCTGGGCCCCGCGGGATGGGGGCCGGGGCCCGGGCCGAGGAGGGGAGGGGTGGGGTAAGCGCACTCACCCCAACCGCCGCTGCACCAACTGCCGGGGCGGCCCGGCCGCGCGCGCTCCGCGTCACCCGTGGGGCGGGGCCGGCGCCGCGTCGCCCCGGTGGGCGGGGCCCCCGCGGGAGGCCAGGCGCGGCCGGAGGCGGGGCCTTGCAGCTGCGTGCGCCGGCTGTGACGCCAACACCCAGCGCCGCGCGGGTTTGAGGCGCGAGGTGGACGGAGTTACTGCGGGAGGGTGGGTTGGCTGGGCGCTCCCAAAGGAAAGGGAGGGGCTCTGGAGGGTGACAACTCTTTGCAGAGGGTGAGCGTCCTCTTCCCTACAGCTCACGCAGCGCCTTCAAGATGCGCCAGACGTTTGGCCCCTGTTTCACAGACAAAGAAACTAGGCCCAGGCTGTGGGTTAGTCAAGGTCACGCAGCTAGAGCAGGAAAGAGAGCCGGGACTGCAACCACTTCCTACGGAGAATTCCAGACTCAGAGAAGAAGGAAAACAATCGCAGTTAAGAGAAAGGACTGTCTAAAGGCTAAGGCTGCCTCGAGTAATCTCATACTGTTTAGGGCTAGAGAGGAGTAGGGATAGCTTTAACCAGAAGTGCAAAGCATCTGGAGAAGCGAAAGTGAGTGTCACTTATAGCATTTTTCCAAACACTGGGTGTCTCTGCTCCCCGCCCACGAAAGGCATTTCTAGGCTGCAGCCAACCACCCCACCCCCTCTCTGATCTTGGAAGGAGGCGGAGCCAGTAAGTGAGAAGAAGGGAAGCTAGGAGGATATGGGGTGGAGTCAGTGGTGGGAATAGATCCCGTGACGTGAGGTCACTCCGCTTGGGAGTGCGTCATTTATGGGGAATGCCACAACACCCAAGCCCTGGGCAGACTGAGTCAAAGATCACTTCCCTGTATTCTCATTTCCCATCCTCAAGTTGGCCGGAAGGCACTCCTAAAAGCGCCTTCTCTTTGCCATAGGTGACTCAGAAAAAACCGACTCCCACTCATCTAAAAATAAGGGAAGTTATTGGGGAGAAAATCGGCCACCTCCTGGGGTTCTAAATACCCTCAATTTAGTGTTTAGAGGATCCAGAAAGTCACCAAAGCCTCCTACTTTTTTGATCTTCCCAGAAACCACCAAAAGTGCTATGGAGGTTGAACAAGGGCCAATCTATAAACGCAAAAAGAAAAAGATGAAAACTGGGATCAGGACTAACTTTGTGTTTGTTTTGCCCATTTCTCTCACCACCGCTACACTACCCCTTAGTTTGAGGTCTCACCCTTACCCCCTGTGTATATCCAGGTTATAGGAATGCTGCCCAGTTAGGTGAGTGTGAATCCAAAGTAGCCTATCTCTTTCTTTTTTTTTCAAACTTTTATGTGGGTCTTGAGGAAGGTTGTTTCCTAATTTTTTGAGAAATCGCCACACTGACATCCAAAGGGGTTGTACCAGCTTGCATTCCCACCAACAATGCAGAAGTGTTCCGTTTACCCCACAACCTCTTCAGCATAAGTTGTCATCAGTGGTTTTGATTTTGGCCACTCTTATAGGTGTAAGATGGAATCTCAAAATTGTTTTAATTTGCATTTCTCTGATGACTAAGGATGTTGAACATTTCCTTAAGTGTCTTTCAGCCATTTTAGATTCCTCTGTTGAGAGTTCTATGTTTAGGTCTGTACTCCATTTTTTTTTATTGGATTACGTGTTCTTTTGGTGATCAATTTCTTGAGTTCTTTGTATATTTTGGAGATCAGACCTCTGTCTGATGTGGGGTTAGTGAAGATCTTTTCCCATTCTGTAGTCTGTCGTTTTGTCTTGTTGACTGTGTCCTTAGCTTTACAGAAGCTTTTAGTTTCAGGAGGTCCCATTTATTAATTATTTCTCTCAGTGTCTGTGCTGCTGGGGTTATATTTAGGAAGTGGTCTCTAGTGCTAATGAGTTCAAGTGTATTTCCCACTTTCTCTGCTATAAGGTTCAGTGTGGCTAGCTTTATGTTGAGGTCTTTGATCCATTTGGACTTGAGTTTTGTGCATGGTGATAGATATGGGTCTATTTTCATCTTCTACATGTTGATATTTAGTTATGCCAGTACCACTTGTTAAATATTCTTTATTTTTTCCATTTGATATTTTTTGCTTCTTTGTCAAAAATCATGTGTTCGAAGATGTGTGGATTGATATCCGGATCTTCTGTTCAGTTCCATTGGTCCTCCTGTCTGTTCTTATGCCAGTACCAGGCTGTTTTCAGACTGTAGCTCTGTAGTAGAGTTTGAAGCCAGGGATTGTGATGCCCGAAGTTCTTTTATTGTACAGGATTGTTTTGGCTATCCCGAGTTTTTTGCTTTTCCATATGAAGTGAGTACCATTCTTTCGAAGTCTTTGAAGAATTTTGCTGGGATTTTGTAGGAGGATCTTCTTTCTATGTGTTGCTTTCATTGGTCAAATAAAGAAACTGCCTTGACTTTTTGCTAGGGCAGAATTTAGATAGGTGGAGTAGACCAAACAGAATGTTGGGGAGAAGGGAAGTATGGCAGAAGAAGGAAGCCATGGCTCTCTTCTCCGAGACGGATGCTGGTTAGACTCATGCCGGTAAGCCACAGTCAAGTGGCAATACACATTAATAGAAATGGGTTAATTTCCTTTCTAGTTTCACCTTCAAGTGGAAATGAATGCTACTGCATTTTGGAGGAAAGAAATTTTGTTTTGAATTTACAAGGACTCACAGCTAAGAGTTTGCTTTTAGTCTCACAATAGACTTTGAACTTGGGCGTTTAAATAATAGTAAAACTGTTAAGGGGCTGGAGAAATGGCTTAGTGGTTAAGACCTGTGTACTATTCTTGCAGAGGACCAGAGTTCAGTTCCCAGTACCCCTGTGGCTTACAACTGTCAGTATATCTAGCTCCAAAGTGATCCAGTGCCCTTTTCTGACCTCCAAGGACATGCACATCACACACACACACACACACACACACAGAGAGAGAGATAAAGATAAAAATAAATTTTTGAACCTTATAGAAGAGAAATTAGGAAGTACACTTGAACGCATTGGCACAGGGAACCACTTCCTAAATATAACCCCAGCAGCACAGACACACGGTTTGGACTGGTTCTGCTTGAACTGGTCTCAACCAGTTTGAACCGGTCTCAACTGGGCTTGACTGGTCTGAACCGGCTTGAACCAGTCTGAACCAGTTTCTGACCTGTTTGAACCGGTCTCGACCAGTTTGACCTGGTTAGGATTGGTCTGAACCAGTTCGAGCCAGCCTCGACCGGTCTTAGTAGGTCTAAACCGGTTTTGAACCAGTCCCGACTGATCTGAACCGGCTTGAGCTGGCCTCAACTGATCTGAACTGGCTTAAACCGGTCTGAACCAGCCTCGACTGTTCTGAACCAGTTTGAACCGGTCTGAATCGGTCTTGGCCAGCTTGACCTGGTCTTGACCCGTTTGAACCGGTCTCAACCAGTCTTAGCCAGTCTAAACTGGTCTCAACCAGCCTCGACCGGTCTCAACTGGTCTGAACCGCTTTGAACCGGTCTCGACCAGTCTGAACCGGTCTCAGCCGGCTTGAGCTGGCTCCGAGCCGATTTTGGCCCGTTTGAACCAGTACTGACCGGTCTTAACCAGTTTGAACCGGTCTCAGCCGGTCTGAGCTGGTCTTAACCATTTTGGGCCGGCCTGAACCAGCCCGGACTGGTTTTGAGCTGGTCTGAATGGGCTTGAACCGGTTTCGACCAGTTTGAACCCGTCTGGGCTGGGTTGAGCCGGTCTCAGCTGGTTTGAACTGGCCTCAACCAGCTTGAACCGGTTTGAACTGGTCTCGTCGGGCTTGATCCAGTTTGAACCGGCTAGAACTGGTCTGAACCAGTCTCGGCTAGTATGAACTGGTCTTGACCATTCTAAACTGGTCTGAACAGGTTTGAGCCTGTCCGAACCAGTTTGAGACAGTCTTAACTGGCTTGAACCGGTCTGAACTGGTTTTGAACTGGACTGAACTGGCTTGAACCAGTTTTATGTGAATGAATGTGTTGCCTGCATGCATGTCTGGATACTACAAGCCTGCAGTGCCAGAAGAGGGTGTCACACAGCTGGAACTGGAGTTTTAGGTGGTCGTGAGCACATGAGCACCATGTATGTACTGGGGATGGATAGAAGGATGGATACATGGGGGGAGAGAGAACTGGAAAGGTAGCATAATGGTGCTTACTTAGCATACACCAGGCCATAGGTTGAATTGCCAGAAGTACAATAAATAAATAAATAAAACTATATATTTAGAGACAATTAGTTCCAGTGGAACACATAACCTGGTATAAGAGAGTTGAAATAAAATGGTTTTGAAGAACTTTGTAGTCTCATATAGAATGTCATTACGAACAACTTAGGTTGGTGGGAACCAACTTATGTTTACTGAGCACCTACTCAGTGCCAGTCACCACAGCAAAGACTAGAAAGACGTAATTTCTTCACTTGTAGAATACTGGGTTTTTTAAAAATAAATTATTTTCATGTTCATGGGTGCTTGCCTGCATGTATGTATGTCTGTGTGAGGATGTTGGACCCTGGAGTTACAGACAGTTGTGAATTGCCATGTGGGTGCTGGGAATTGAACCCAGGTCATCTGGAAGAACAGTCACTGCTTTAACTGCTGAGCCATCTCTCCAGCCCTGAATATTGGGATTTGTTAAAGACTGAAGTTTTCAATTGGGTGTGTTGGTGCATACCTTTATTTTCAGCATTCAGGAAGCAGAGGCATTCAGATCTCTGTGAGATAGAGGCTAATCTATCTGGTCAACAAAGCAAGTTTCAGAACAGCCAGGCTGTTACACAGCGAAACCCCTGTCTTGAAAAGAAAAAAAGATCATCCTAAAATTCTGATTCTATGGCTCAGTGAGTAAAGATGTTGCTGCCAAATTTGGTGCTGTGTATTCCGTTCCCAGCACCCACATGGAAGCAATGAGGCTACTCCCATAAGTTGTCTTCTGACCTCTGCAAACACACACACTAAATGTAATTTAAAAATTAAAATTATAGGGGACTGGAGAGATGGCTCACAGGTTAAGAGCATTGCCTGCTCTTCCAAAGGTCCTGAGTTCAATTCCCAACAACCACATGGTGGCTCACAACCATCTGTAATGGGGTCTGGTGCCCTCTTCTGGTCTGCTGGCATACACGCAGACAGAATATTGTATACATAATAAATAAATATTTTTAAAAAATTAAAATTATAGCTAGGCAGTGGTGTCACATGCCTTTAAACCTAGCACTTGGGAGGCAGAGGCAGGCGGATCTCTGTGAGTTCGAAACCAGCCTGGTCTAGGACAGACAAGTTTTAGGACAAAGTTCTAGACAAAGCAAGTTCTAGGACAGACAAAGCTGGCTCTGGCCAGGTGCAGTGGCACAAGAGTATATTCTCAGTCCTTGGGAATTTGAAGCAGGAGGATCAAAAGTTCAAGGCTAGCTTTAGCTATATAGCGAGCTCCAGGTCAGCTTGGGCTACATGAGACTGCACCAAAAATAATAAATGAATGAATGAATGAATGAATTGAGGTGTGGTTTTCATTGGTCTGTGGTTTTATAAGAGAAGGACAGCATCTGATGATGTGACTGACTTTGGGAGGAGGATGAAGGAGTAGATGACTTGGAAAATGCTGAGGAAGAGGAGGGTTGGCTCAGAAGGATATTGAAACACCCCGGCTTCCCCGCTACTCCATACATGCTCAAATATGAGCAAGCTAGGATGCCCAGCACTCCAGACTATAATTTTTGTCCCTGCGATGGTGGAGCTGGTCAAGGGGACAGACCCTTTGTTCATGGCCACGATAGAACACCACACCTGAAAGATAACCACCACCATTTGTGCCTGCCTGCCAGATGGGAACTGTCGGCCAGGCTGGAGGATCTCACCATCCACTGAGAGGAGCTGCTGGACTGCAGCAGGATGTTGCAGCTGTCTATATCCACTTCCTACCTTTTACTAGTAGACTTCACCCTTCACTTCCAGTGCTCCAGAGGCAGAGCCAGGAGGATCTCTGAATTCCAGACCAGACTGGACTATGAAAGAAGAATGAGGACATGATTGCTCCTACATAGGGTTGCGGTTTTATTGTAGATATGAGGGAGAAAAGCAGAGGCATCTGGAAGGGTCCAGACTGAACCGGGCAGTGAGAGGAGGGGCCTGAGAATGGTAGAGGAAGTGAAGAGAGAAGGGGCAGGGGGACCAAGAGAGGACCCAGTGGCCAAGAGCAAGCAAGAGACCAAAGAGAGTACAAAATCAAAATGACTGGATTATACAGAAATCAGAGAAGCTGGGGCCAGGAAAGTGAAGTTCATCCTTGGAGTAGCAGAAGTTTAGGGCAGGGAGAGGGAGAAGAGAGGTGGGAGGAGCCACAGGTGTTAAGACATATCTCAGTTTTCTTAGAGACAGAAGAGACTACATATTGAGGACCAGACCTGCCAGGACTGCACAGTGAGAACCTGTCTCATAACAAATAAAACATTAAAAAATGTTGTAAATAAAGATAAAATGTGCCATTAAGATGGCTCAGTACATAAACACTCTTGCCAAGGAAACCTAAAGACAGGAATTTGGCTCCTGGAAACCATAGTGTATGGTTGACTTGGGAAAGTTGTCCTCTGACCTCCCCATGTGTACAGTGGCACACAGATGCCCGAGTCACACAGAGTCAGTATACATCATACACAACACACACAAACACACAGATTAAGAATAAATAAAATACTGACTCTGCTTTTAGTAGTAGTAACAGGAGCCTGGTAGTCAGTTCCTAATTATGTTTCTTATTCCCAGAACTCCACTTCTAATCCCCAAGGCTGAGATTATCATAAAGACCAAGAATTATCAAGGAAAAACAGGTCACAGTGGACTTTGGAGTGTTTACTTTTGATTCCTAAAGGGAAGGAAATTCCATTCCAAGAGATTCCTTGCTCTTGCAAAATTAGTGGAGACAGTTAAGGCAAGTAGTTGGGCAAGGGACCGGGAGTTGATGAGGGAAGGAAGGGAGGAGTTTCTTCCTAAGGCCACAGTTATAATCAGGGGAAGGCTGGAATTATCAGTCCAGTTGTGCAGCCAGCCTCATGGAGCTGCCAAGGTTATTTCTATCTGAGTCTGTGTTCCTTGTTTCACACACTCGTGTTCCCACCTAGGGAGGGAGAACGTCACTGAAAGAGGAAGAGAGCTCCCAGGGCTCAGGTCTGCTGGGATGGCTGTACGCAAAGCCAAGTGACTCATCCCTCCATGCGAACTGCAACACGTTTGCAGAGGAAGTTTGGCTATGGAACGTCGGGCTCCTGAAGAGAGTATCAGAGTATTTTTGAGAGTGCCCTGTGGCCTTTGCTTTTGAAAGGCTTGTTGCTGTTGTTGGCGGTGCTATAGGGTCAGCCCAGGGCCTGGGACTAGCTAGGTAAGCACCACTGAACTACACCTGTACCGCCAGCAGTCTTTAAACAGGTATCACGAGGGGTGACCTTCAGGTTCATTCTTGTTGAGATTTTAACTTCTGCGGGGCAGAGTTGCTCACACCTGTAATTCTAGCATTCCAGAGGTCGAGGTGGAAGATTATTTCACATGAGAGGCCAGCCTACGCTACACAGTGATTCCAGAACAGCCAAGGCTCAGAGCTGCAGAGTAAGATCCTGTTTGGGGGTGGGGAGAAAGAAAGACAGAACACTAGTAGTCTAGCTAGAACCTGTCCTCTGGTTGCCACATCACTGGGAGCGATGACTATATATGAAATCACTCTACAGACCGTAAAGTGCAGTTACCAAGGTTAGGATCCCACACAAACAGCCGACCTGAACTAGTGGGAGCTCACTGTCTCTGGACTGACAGCAGCGGAACCAAATTAGGCCCTCTAAACGCGGTGACAGTAATGTGGCGTGGGCAGTCTGTGGAGTCACTGGCAGCAGGACCAGAGTTTATCCCTAGTGCTTGACCTGGCTTTTTGGAGCCCATTCTCTTTGGAGGGATACCTTGCTCAGCCTCAAACTGATATGCCAGACTTTGTTGACTCCCCATGGGAAGCCTAACACTCGCTGAGGAGTGAGTGGATGGGGGTGGGGTGGGGGAAAATGGGGGGGGAGCAACAGGAGGGGAGGGAGTGGGAACATGGATTGGTATGTAAAATGAAAAAAGATTGCTTTAAATATATATATATATAATTTAAAAAAAAAACAAAGATTAGTATCAACTTCTACCCCTCAGAAAAGTAAAAATAAATAAATGAATGGAATCTAAGACAAGGTCAATCCATAAGCAGAAACAGGATATGAGCAAACTGAATCACAATACCTTGCTGTTGAAAACATTTTCTATTTAAGGTATCCAGCTTCTCTGAAAGAAAAAGATAACAACAGAGAAAAAGAGGGGCTGGTTGGAACAGGGGTGCGTCTGGTCTTAAGGGAAATAGTCCACAGAGCCTTGGTGACCTTTGTCACTTTTCCTCCACATAGTCATGTATGAAAATGACTCAGCTTGTCTGACACTGGTGGATTATTTTTAGTAGGGACAGCAGAGCCAGATGAAAACCTAAGCGTTGTTTGCATTTGCCAACCAGCAGCCCCACACACCAGCAGCAGGGAACAAATACTCATTTATCCAGTTCAGTTTCACAAGGGGCAGCAGAGTCTGAAGCTCCCGCCCTCTGTCTGCATTTGCTCTTTTCTTTCCCAGAGGGCCAGTAACTCCCAGCAGGATGGTCTACTCCTTGCTTTGTGAGACATATCAGCCTCAGGAGCTTTGTTAGCCTTCACTGAGGGGCACACAAGCGCATCCTTTCACAATGGAGGGACCAGTCATAGCTTATGGTCATGTAGAAACCGGGGTCTTGAACTAGTGACTCTCAGCTCAGCACCCCATTACACTTCTGCTTCAAGTTCCCAAGTCGAAAGCCAAGCCATGTGGCTCATCAGGTAAAAGTGCTACACTGGACATCGTGGCATTGTGGCATACTGCCAGGCAGTGTGGCAGATACTTTAATTGCAGTAATTGGTAGGCAGAGGCAGGTTGATCTCTCTGCATTTGAGGCCAGCCTGCTCTCCATAGCAAGTTCCAGACTGTCAGGGCTATATAAAGAGACCCTGACTCAAAAAGAAAAAAGTGCTTATCAGGAAAACCCAATGACACACACACACACACACACACACACACACACCACATGTCACACGTGTATGTGCACACACGCTTTCAAGTTTCTAAGTCAAAACCAAACAATAGTCCGCTGAACATAAATAAGCACATGGGTCTGAACAAGGAGGATGTGTGCCCACAGACATCCCTTCTAATGCAACAGAATTTTATATCTCAGGAAAGAGCAAGTTCACCCTGGGGGCACAGGCTTGTGAGGTTAGTCATGTGGGTGACTGAAGCGGGAGGATCAAGACTCTGAGGTCAACCTGTTCTAAATAAGTGAATTGTAAGCCGGCTTGAGCTTTATAGGAAGGTTGTGCCTCAAAGCAATGAAGAGAAAGGGGGAAGAGAAAAAGAAAGGTAAGAATTGTTTAAAATTGGTCAACGGAGCTTGAGAAATACTGGGCCCTCGTGACCACAGCTGTCAACGGGTTGCATAAAGAGCACAAGTCAAGAATATGGCCGCAGGAAACATAAAATGGGAGTTGGAATAGGTAAATTTTAAGACCTTATTCCCTAAAATCCAAGTGCAGCGGCTCATACCTGTAATCTCTGCATTTGAGAGGCAGCGGCAGGAGGACCACCCAAAGTTTCAGACCATCGGGTCTATGTAGTGAGTTTCAGGCCAGGCCAGTCAGAACTACATAATGAGATCCTCTCTTTAAAAATGTCCGCCCGGGAGGCAGAGGCATGCCTGGTCTTCAAAAGATAGTTCCAGGATAGGCTCCAAAGCTACAAAGAAACCCTGTCTCAAAAAAAAAAAAAAAAAAATCTTGGGAGCTAGGTAGTGATGTCACATGGCTTTAATCCCAGCATTTGGTAGGCAGAGGCAGGTGGATCTCTGTGGTTCAGGCCCAGCCTAGTATACAGGGCAAATTTCAGGGCAGGCTCCATAGCTACTAGAAAACACTATCTTGAAAAATAAATAAATAAATAAATAAATAAATAAATAAATAAATAAATAAAAGTCTTGGGTACCAGGTATGATAGCACGACTTTTATCCCAGCATTCGGGAGGCAGAAGCAGGCAGATCTCCATGAATTTGAGGCCAGCCTGGTGGTCTACATAGTGAGTACCAGACCAGTCAAGATTCTAAACTAAGATTCTAATTCAACATACACAAATCTTGAGTTTTCACCAGGTGCCAGCCACAAATCTTGAAACCTCAGAACATTGAAGAATTTTCTGCTCATAGACAGGTAAAAGGATGACAAAGCTATCAAGATCAAGAAAAACAAGAACAAAAATGGAGGCTAGAGAGAGAGAGCTCAGCGGTTAAGAGCACTGACTGCTCTTCCAAAGGACTTAGGTTCAATCCCCAGCACCTACTAGGAAGCTCACGATCGTCTGATGCAACACTCCTCTCCCTCTTCTGTGGATGTGGACACCGCATAGTCAGTCATACAGGCAAGGAAAACATCCACACAAATGAAAATAAAGAAATGTTTAGAAGAAAAGAGAAGCAACTTTGATGGGAAGTCCAAAGCTCACTACAACAGATACCTTTCTTAACTAAAGTAGACCTTCCCCCTCATTTGGCAGTGAAGAAGCTGAAATGAAAAAAAAAAAACCCTCCTCATTTGACTAAAAATTTTGAAAAGCCAAGAAAAAAGACTTGTTTTCTAAATCTATTACCTTAGAATTCTAAGGATTTCAAAATATATTCTTCAAGCTAACCACTTTCACTATTTTCCCTAAACATACATACATACATACATTCATATAGGTTTGTTTGGTTTTGTTTTTTTGAGACAGGGTTTCACAGGCTGGCTTGGAACTCAGAGATTCGCCCTTCCTCTGTCTCCCAAGCGCTGAGATTAAAGGCATGTACTACCATCACCTGGCCTACTTTTCCTAATTTTTTGTTTTGTTTTGTTTTTTGAGACAGGGTTTCTCTGTAGCGTTGGAGCCTGTCCTGGAACTAGCTCTTGTAGACCAGGCTGGCCTTGAACCCAAAGAGATCCACCTGCCTCTGCCTCCTGAGTGCTGGGATTAAAAGGTGTGCACCACCACTGTCTGGCCTTTTCCTAATTTTAATATTCTATTCCCACGGGGCCTTTATTCCCAAAGACTAACTGACAATTTAGCACCATGAGAGACCCCAGTCTCTTATGCAGTATGTCACACTGACCCATGCATTCCCCTATCACTTCTCTTGTGGACCTAACCTTCAATATACTGACCCTGTGGTGGTTTGAAAGAAAATGGCCCCCAAAGGGAGTGGCACCATTAGAAGGTGTGGCCTTGTTGGAGGAAGTGTGTCACTGTGGGGGCCAGCTTCGAGGTCTCTTTTGTTCACACGCCCCTTAGTGTGACAGTCAGTGGACTTCCTGTCGCCTATGAGATGTAGCACTCTCAGCTCCAGCTCCACATCTGCCTGCATGCT
>NW_026067974.1:5929595-5943570 GCF_014885135.2 Alexandromys fortis | reverse complement strand
AGAGAGAGAGAGAGAGAGAGAGAGAGAGAGAGAGAGAGAGAGAGAGAGAGAGAGAGAGAGAGAAAGTTGCTGTGGCTATTGTATCTCTTCAGAGCAATAGGAAACCCTAAGAGAGACTTCAAGCAATTATTAAAGAAAAATAGCAATATCTACAAGCAAATTCTTGCTATCTGCTTTATGTGTTCTCTTAGGCACACACAAACTCAGAAGGATTTTTTTTTTGTTTTGCTAACTGTATATATGGTTACAATAATGAATTTAAAAGTGGCCATGGTTATACATGCTTATACTTCCAGTACTTTTGAGGTAGGGACAAGAGGATTGACCTAAATTCAAGGCCAGTGTTTCAGAATATTTGACCACACTGTGAAGATGTATTGCTGTTTTAACTCACCTGTGTAGGTACCTCTTGATTGGTTTAATAAAGATCTGAACGGCCAATAATTAGGCAGGAAGATGATAGGTGGGACTTCCAGGCAGAAATAGGAACTCTGGGTTAGACTCTGATTGGGGCATTTCACCAGCCAGACACAGAGGAAGTCAGACATAAGGTACCGAGGAGAGGTAATGAGTCATGTGGCAGAACATAAATTAATATAATGGTTTACTTAGGTTATAAGAGCTAGCTAGGAACAAGTCTAAGCCAAAGATAAGCTTTAATAATTAATAAGAATTTTGTCATTATTTAGGAGCTGGCGGTCCAGAGAAAGTACAACTAAAGACTTGCCTAGACTACACAGTAAATTCTAGGCTAGCCTAAGCTAGATATTGAGTGTGTCAGTGTGTGAGTGTGTGTGAAACATACAAAGCAATTGTGGTAGTACTTCCCTAAAATTCCATCCTGGGCCACATAGCAAGTACCTACCCTGGCAAGGATATATAGAAAGATCCTATCACAATAATCAAAACTACAAACAAGCAAATAAACCCACAAACAAACAAACAAAAAGTAAATAAAGGCCAGCTCTGGTGACTTGTGTCTATAATCCTACCCCCCAGGAAATGGAGGCAGGAGGATCAGGAGACCAGATTCAGATACACACTGAATTTGAGGATAGCCTAGGCTACGTGGTGCCTTATCTCAAGCAAAACAAAATAAACAAAACAAAACACCAGGGATTAAGGATGCAGCTAGTGGTGGAGTGCTCACACAGCACGTAAAGGCCCTAGGTTTCCCCAGTAATGAGATATAATAAAAGACATTTACTGTTCATTCGGATCAGAATGTGCATGTACTGTGGACGAGTGCGGTTGTTTGAAAGTAAATGGCCACCAAAGGGATTGACACTACTAGGAGGTGTGACCACGTTGGAGTAGGTATGATTTTGTTGGAGGAAGTGTGTCATTGTGGAAGTGGGCTTTGAAGCTTCATATATGCTCAAGATTCTGCCCAGTGTCTCAGACCACTTCCTGTTGCCTGCAAGATGCAGGACTCTCAGCTCCGTCTCCAGCACCATGTCTGCCTGCACACTGCCATATCCCACCATGATGATAATGGACTGAACCTCTCAACTGTAATTGAGCCACCCTAATTAAATGCTTTCCTTTATAGGGGTTGCCGTGGTCATGGTGTCTCTTCAAGCAATAGAAACCCTAAGACAATAAGCCTTACCCATTTCGCCTGTCTCTGGAGACAGAGTGTTCTTGCTCTTTCTGACTCCAGTTGCTGGAAGTCAGGAGGGTCTTTCCAGACTACTCTCACCTGAGTAGCTCCTGGAAAACTGGATGTAAAATGAAGTGGAGGCAGGGAAGGGGAGAAAAAACATTGCAAGCATGAGGCATGCAAGGGGAAGAGTACCGGTCACCTGACAGGAGGCGAAGCATGCCAGAGAACAGAGGGGGGGGGGGATGAAGCAGTGCTTGGTGGGTTCAGAGGTCGAAGGTTAAAGTTTGGTGTGCTAAGTGGATGGCTTGCACCTAGCCTTGGGGGAGGGTGTGTGATACACTTGGGGGGAAATACAGACACGTCCAACTCACAGCAAGCCGTGATTTCGATACTTCTTAATCCCCTCAGAGTTTAACAGGAGTTTAACTTGCTTTGGTTGGTGGACTGGAAAGAACTGACGACTGTCACCTCAAGGCCCAATCAAACAGAACTGCCACGTGACTAGTTCTTTCCACTCTGCTATCGTGTGCTTAGGTCCTGTACGGAGATAGAGCAGTCACATGTTGGAATAGCAGGGTCGCAGGGAGAAGGGTGCTTGCCCTGAAGCCGACTTGAGATGAGTGAGACCGTTTGGTTTTGTTTAGTCACGGTTGCTTGGGATTTGTTTTTTGTTGTTCCTACATAACCTTGCCTAATATGAGGTACTATAAGGATATGGTTTTCTAGAAATAATAGAGCACATGCCAAACTGGACTCCAAACTAGAGAGGCCAAGAGGAAGTAGAGCTAATCAGTCTAGCATTGCCCTTGGGGAAGACAAACATTTTCAGAGACTCCAGCGGGCATCCTAGAGAATCAAACCACATGAAAGCAAGAAGGAAATTAATACCAAGTCACTGCCCTGAGTGGGTTTTGACCTCTTCATCCATATAATCTTTCTCCCCAGAGAGATTTAGCCTGAAAGCCAAAACCAAGATCAGAGCAGTATAGAGATCTGTTACAAACCGAAAGCTCATGGTTTTGCTAAAGGCTTTCTTGAATCTAAGCTTAGAAAGTGGTAATAAGCTTATGTATTGATGCACACCTGTAATTCCGGCACTGGGGAAACTGAGGCAGAAGGATCAAAGTTAAGGCTAGCCTGAGCTACATAATGAATTCAATGCTAGCCAGGAATACCTAAGAGTCTGCCCTAATCACCTACCTCAAATCAAATATCTCTCTCTCTCTCTCTCTCTCTCTCTCTCTCTCTCTCTCTCTCTCACACACACACACACACACACACACACACACACACACACTTAAGAGAGATGGAGGAATGAACTCAGAACCAGACCCTTGAGGTTGGGGCAGTTATTTAACCTTCTTACATCTAAGTTTTTCTATTTGTAGAACATGATTAAGAGTAGTGCCCATGGGCTGGGCGGTGGTTGTTCATGTATGTAATCCCAGTACTCCAAAGGTTAAGGCAAGAGGACTACTGTAAGTTCTAGGCTAGTCAAGGTTTCTTAGCAAAACTATCAAAACTATCCCAGACAGCCAGGTAGTGGTGGTGCATACTTTAATACCAGCACTCAGGAAGAAGAGGCTGAAGCCAGCCTGGTCTAGAAAGCGAGTTCCAGGGCAGTCTCCAAAGCTACACAGAGAATCCCTGTCTTGAAAACAAACAAACAAACAATATTCCAGACGGGCCAAATACATTGATTCATAGTTGTCTCTCAGCACTCTAGATTCTAGAGTTTGAAACAGTGGTTCTCAACCTTCCTAATCCTGTAACCCTTTAATACAGTTCCTCATGTTGTGGTGACGCCCAACAATAAAATTATTTTTGTTGCTACTATATAACTGCAATTTTGCTACTGCTATGAATTATATTGAACTATCTGTGTTTTTCAATGGTTTTAGGCAACCCCTGTGAAATGGTTGTTTGACCCCCAAAGGAGGTCTCTACCCACATGCTGAGAACCTCTGGTCTAGACTCTAAGGCAGAACTGTTGTGAGTTCAAGGCCAGCCTGGGCTACAAATTGAGTACCAAGTCACCCAGGGTTAGGAAATAAAGAGCTGGGCGGTAGAAGTGCACACCTTTAATTAATGCCTGCACACAACCAGAGGCAGGCAGTTATCTGAGTTCAAAGCCAGCCTGGGCTACAGAGAGAGTTCTCAGACAAGCACACCTACATAGTCAAAGCCTGTCTGCGGGGAAGACGGTGCAGAGTGGGTGGGAGTGGGGAGCTGAGTGTGCCTGCCTCTAATCCCTGTGCTGGGCTGGAGGGCTAGGGCAGTCACGAGACAGAGGATAGTAGGGGGCTCGCTGCCCAGCCAGTTTGCAAGTTCCAGGGTCAATGAAAGACCCTGTAAAGAAAGAGAAGAAAGGAAGGGAAGGAGGGAGGGAGGAAAAGAAAAGAAGGTAGAAAGGGAGTCTCTACTTTCCATGGTTCTTGCAGTAAACTGTATGATAAACAGTCCCAGTCTCTTACATCTTTCCCCAATCAGCAAATAAAAATAATGCAGTGTTCCCCCAAAGCCAACTGCCTGTCTCTTTCAGGAGAGACTGGGGGTAGGGTAGGGAGGGCTGAGGAAGCAAAGGCAGGTGAACTGTGTGGCTCTTGTGAGGCTCAGGCAATTGTCTTCACAAGACGGCCCTGCTGTTTTGTAGTTTGGCCCAGGAGTCAAAGGTGGGCGGGTTCATACTTTATCCTTGATTATTGGCAATGAAAGTTCCCTAGGGGCTCATTCTCAATTAATATTATAAATGTCTTGTCTTTGCCCTGCCTCCCAAAGTACCTTTCCATTTCTCAGGCCTGGGCATGTCTTAGTTGCTCTGATTCTTTAAATTATTAATAACCAGACCTCCGTGGCCTAGATCAATTCCATTCTTTACAGTATTTCAGCTAGCTGTCTCGTTTGTCTCAAATTCCATTTAAGAACAATTATGTCATCTTCTTGTCGTGCGATTATGATTTATTTGCACACTGTTGTGACTTCCTCCGGAAGTGAGACCCAGGAATGACGCCTTGTATAACCATGGAGCACTACACATGTGGTTAAGAGCCAGGATCTCGCAGTATGGAGACTGGCCTGAAACTCTGGTCTGCTCCTTCCAGGAACCCTCCCTTCAGAAGCCACAGGAGGCTTTAGGTTCCCCTGCCTGAACAGGAAGGATATCAGTTCCTGTTGTTATTCCTCCTGATTGTGCAGTGCTGGCGTTGGGACTCAAGGCGATCCATCACCTTGACAGATGCTGGTAGAGTGTACTCCTAATGAGCCACATCTGCCCTCAGAAGCAATAAGAAGGTCAGGTGGTTGTGTGATTAGTTAATACTGGAGAAGTATATAGGCATCTCATTGCGTGCAGGTAACCCCAGTACCTGGGAGGTGAGGAAGATCAGAAGTTCAAGGCCAGCCTCAGCTGCACAGTCAGAGCTCAAAGCAAGCTTGGGTTATGAGACTATATCAAAAACAAACGCAAACAAAACAAACTAACAAAAAAACCACTTTGTGTTTGGTGTAGCACAACTTTGATAAATGCAGACTAAGCAGGTGTGGTAGCACAAGCCAGTAATTCCAACACTATGAAGGCTGAAGCAGGATCTCCTTGAGTTTAAGGTTAACCTGGGAGATCCTGCTTCAAAATATGGAAACACGTCCCTCACAACAAAACCCACAAATGAATGCTAATTAACCTACTAATATTGATTTGCTGCCCAGCCTGACCTATGAATGAAAATAAAGACGTGACCGCTCCAAGGAATGGTTGAGGAGGAGGGCTTTATTGTAAATATGGGGGGGGGGCGGGTGTTCAGCCAGAGTCATCTGGAAGGATCCAGACCTAACATAGCCAGCAGAACAGACTGGGCCATGAGAGGAGAGATGGGGAAAGCAAAAGAGGAAGAGGAGAGAGGGCAAGTAGACCAAAAAGTCAAGAGAACCAAGGTCAGGCAGAGCCAAGAGTTAAGAGAGCATGTGGACAAAATGGCTGGTTTTACAGGAATCAGAAGCTGAGGGAAGGAAAGCAAAACCCAGCTTCTGGGTAGAGAGGTTTAGGGTAGGGGGGCGGGGCGAGAAGTGCTGGGAGGAGCTACAGTGAGACTCGTCCAGGGTTTCTTTGGGACCTGACAACCTTGACCTCATAGCAATCCTCCTTCTGCTTCCTCCACCTCTTTTTTCGTTTTTTTTTTTTTTAAATATTTATTTATTTATTATGTATACAATATTCTGACTGTGTGTATGTCTGCAGGCCAGAATTTTTTTTTTTTTTTAAATATTTATTTATTTATTATGTATACAATATTCTGACTGTGTGTATGTCTGCAGGCCAGAAGAGGGCACCAGACCTCATTCTAGATGGTTGTGAGCCACCATGTGGTTGCTGGGAATTGAACTCAGGACCTTTGGAAGAGCAGGCAATACTCTTAACCACTGAGCCATCTCTTCAGCCCCCTCTTTTTTCGTTTTTGTTCTGTTTTCTGAGACAGATTTTTTTCTGTGTAGCCCTGGCTGTCCTGGAACTTACTATGTTGGTCAGGTTGGCCTTGAACTCACAGAGATCCTCCTGCCTCTAATTCCCAAGTCCTGGGATTAAAGGCATGCACCACCACCATATATCTTGCATATCAGATATTTACATTATGATTTATAACTGTACAAAATTACAGCTATGAAGTAGCAATGAAACAATTTTGTTGTCAGCTCAACTACATCTGGAATTAACTGACGCACAGGGGGTTGGGTACACCTATGAGGAACTTTTTTCTTAATTAAATTGTCGATGTTGGAAGACCCACTTTTAATCTTGGCCACATTTTCTGCTAGCAGCCTATATAAAGAACATGGAAGAAGGAAGCTTACTTTGTCTGCTTGTTCTCATTCTCCCTGGCAAGCCATTTACATCACTAGCATTAAAGCCTGACTCTTGGATTCTGTGTATGCCAAAGACCAGCCAAGATATCCAGGCTCGTGGACTGAACAACTACTGGATTCCTGGACCTTCTGTTGGTAGACAGTCACTGTCGGACTAGCTGGAACACAACTTGTAAGCCACTCTAATAAACCCCCTTTCCTACGTATGTATAGATTCATTCTATAAGTTCTGTTCTTTTAGAACAGGGGTTCTCAACATCTCTAACACGTCAACCCTTTAATACAGTTCACCATGTTGTAGTGACCCCAACCATAAAATTATTTAATTGCTATTTCATAACTGTCATTTTGTACAGTTATAAAACATAATGCAAATATCTGATATGCAAGATATATAATATGTGACCCTCCCCCAAAGGAATCACCAGTCACAGTTGAAAACCACTGCTGTAGAGAACCCTGGCCAATACAGCTAGATACAGTGAAAAATGCCTATAATCCGAGTACTCGGGAGCCTGAAGGAGGTTTGTAAGTTTCAGATTGGTCAGGCTGAAGAGTAAATTCAAGACTAGCCTGGGTAATGTTAGTGAGACTGACCCTGTCTCAAAATTAAAAAAAAAATAAAAAAGTAAAAAGGGGTTGGGGACATAGCTCAGTGGAAAGTGCTTACTTAGCATTCGTGAGGTCCTGGGTTTGATTCCTAGTAACATAAACACACACACACCACCACCACCACCACTACCAACAACAACAACAAGAAAAGTTATGTAGGAAATGCTGAAGACCAGTGTGTGGCTGCCAGTGGAGACAGCGAATTCTAAGCTAGGTGTTTCAAGTTACTCTGAACTCCCCTGCTAGGGTTTCTGGACAGGATGTGGGTTAATTAATATGCCAACGATGGCTAGTCTTTGTTGTCAGCTTGGCAACATCTAGAGTCAACTAGAACCCAAGCAGCTGGGCACGCCTGGGAGGGACTGTCTTGACTGGATCATCTAACATGTCATACTCTGATTATTGATGATGCCAACACCTTCTGCTGGCAGCCCACATAGGAAGTTTTTGCTTTTTGCCTGCCAGTTCATTTAACCTTTGCTGGTACAGGAAGCTACTTCTTCAGATTCCAATACAGACTGAAGACCAGCTTAGACATCCAGCCTCCTGGATGGAACAACTACCATCTTCCTGGCCCTTCTGTCAGGAGACAGCCATTGTTGCATTAGGTGGGCCAGAGTCTGTAAGTCATTCTAATTAATCATATGCATACCTTCTCTCTCTATTAATTCTATCAGTTCTGTTTCTTTAGAGAACCCTCACTAACACTACAGCCATAAAACTTTTTTTTAGTTTTAAATTCTTAGAGCTTTCTGACTTGGGTCATAGAACATTTACCTGGAGAAGATCTCCTGTGTTGTGCAGGGTTAGGAAGGAAGGTGAGGGGCGAGTCCTATAATTAGCATGCTTCCAGGAAGACTGACAGGAGACCTTCCAGTTCTCATCCCTCTCTTTAGAGTCTGCAGAGCAAGCCTCCCAACTCCTAGCAAAGCTCAACTACTCACTTCAAATGAACATGGTTGAAAAACAAAACAAGCCATTAGGAAACAAAACAGACTCAGTAGGAAAAGGCTCTTGTTGCCAAGCCTGATGACCTCAGTTCGACCTTAGAACTCACAACGCGGAAGTAGGGCTCCTTCAAATTGTCCTCTGTTCTCTACACACGCGTCAAGGCACACGTCCCCTCCACCCCAAACATATTTAAAGTTTTTTTTTAATAATTAAAAACAGACCAAAATATAAAATAACAGCCAGTTCACTGTGGCCTCCCTTCCATTTCCCGCCCCCCACCCACGTACACAAAAAACGAGAACCCAGCTCTGATATCGCCTTAAAGAGTCTACCAACCAACAGGTCTGAAAACCTCACATTCTCAGGCTTCATGACACACCTACAGAATGGAACCCCAAGTTTTTAGTAAATGTCAGGTGGTCTTTTTGTATATAAATGTTGGAAAAGCACAAGTGAAATTCATCCAACCACTAAAAAGTGGGGGTTTATTTTTTGTTTGTTTTTTGCTTTTTGTTTTTTGTTTCGAGACAGGGTTTCTCAGTGGCTTTGGAGCCTGTCCTGGAACTAGCTCTGTAGACCAGGCTGGTCTCGAACTCACAGAGATCCGCCTGCCTCTGCCTCCCGAGTGCTGGGATTAAAGGCGTGCACCACCATCGCCTGGCTTAAAAAGGTTTTATTTTTTATTTTTATCTTTTGTTTTTGAAACAGGGTCTTATGGATCCTAAATGGGCCTTGAACTCACTACTATAGCTGAGGATAACCTTGAACTCTTGGTCCTACTGCTTCTGGTACTGGGATTATATATGTGCATTATCATGTGTTATGGAATTAGTTTAAGATGTGTTACATTTGTTTATGCTGTGGAATATTTGTCTAATGAAGCAAAAATGTGTTGCATTTGCGTAACTCTGTAAAGCTGTGTTACTTTGCCTGCCTAAAACACTTGATTGGCCAATAGCTAGGCAGGAGAAAGGATAGGCGGGGCTGGCAGGCAGAGAGAATAAATAGGAGAAGAACTCAAGGGAAGAGAGCAAGAAGCAAGAAAAGGAGAGAGAGAGGAGTACTCCAGAGCCGGACACCTAGCCACACAGCTAGCCATGGAGTAAGAAGGAAAAGAAGATATATAGAATAAAGAAAGGTAAAAAGCCCAGAGGCAAACATAGCTAAAAAGAAACGGGATAATTTAAGTTAGAAAAGGTGGCTAGAGACAAGCAAAGCTAAGGCTGGGCATTCATAAATAAGTCTCCATGTATCTATTTGGGAGTTGGGTGGTGCACCCTTCCAAAAAACCCTAACTAACTGCAATCATGCAAACCCCCTTTCCAAAAATGGAAATGAAAAAAAAAAAACAAAACAAAAACAAAAAACCAGGAAGGCCTCATTGATTCCTTCCTTTGCTCATGTTGTACATCTTTCTCTTTGGTTTGCTTTAGTTTTTCCAAGACAGGGTTTTTCTGTGCAGCCCTGACAGTACTGAAATTCACTCTGTAGACTAGGCTGGCCTTGAACTCAGAGAACCGCCTGCTGCTGCCTCCCGAGTGTTGGGATTAAAGGTGTGCAGAACCATAGCTTGGCCCATGTTCTACATCTTTTTTTTTAATTTTTTTTTATTTATTATGTATACAATACTCTGTCTGCATGTGCGCCTGCGGGCCAGAAGAGGGCACCAGACCTCATTACAGATGGTTGTGAGCCACCATGTGGTTGCTGGGAATTGAATTCAGGACCTTTGGAAGAGCAGGCAATGCTCTTAACCTCTGAGCCATCTCTCCAGCCCCCCATGTTCTACATCTTAACCATCACCAAGCCATGGGCTCAGTGTAAACGTGTGTTCTGAAACTAACTTCTGGTATGTAGTTCTTCTGAGAGCACTGTTTGCAAAGCACCTTTGTCCCTTGGATTACTACTTTAGTCTCAACTAATTTTCCTTATTCTACCACTGGCAGGGGAAGAATAGTTCTTATTTGGCCACTGTCAGCCAACACTCACTCTTGGCTGAGCAACCTGAGGTTTTTCTCCTCAGAGACCTCTATTTAGATTTGGCCAGGATGTTGGCTTATACCACAGGAAAAGTTTTCAAGACAAAACACTGTAAAGAAAAATTAGAGTAGCTGGCTGGTGGTGCCACTCTGGAGGTAGAAGCAGGTGGTCAGTCTGGTTTACAGAATGAGTTCCAGCACAACCAGAGCTACATAGAAACCCTGTCTTGAAAAACAAAAATGAAACAAATGAACAACAACAACAACAACAAGAAAAGTTAGAGTATTTGTGGTACTGGTGATTGACCTTAGAGCCTTGGGCATCCTGCACAAGCGCTCTACTACAGAGCTTACACCCTAGCTGTCTTTGTACTTTTTATTTTGAGACAGGGTCTCACAAAATTGCCTGGACTGGCTTGAAGTCACCCTGTAGCACTGGCATGCCTTGAGCTTGTGATCCTCTGGTCTCAGCCTGCCAAGTAGCTGGGATTAAAGGGTTGTGATTGTGTTGTTACTACTGCTCTGTGGTTGTTGTTTTTGAGACAATGTGGTGGTTTGAATGAGAATGGACCTTCATAGGCTCCTATATTCGAACAGTCGGTCCTCAGTTGGAATGATTTGGGAACGATTAGGAGCTGTGGTCTTGTTGAAGGAGGTGTATCATTGGGGTGGGCTTTGAAGTTCCAATAGCACGTGCTATTTCCATTAGCTCTTTTCTTCTTCCTTCTTGCAGATCAAGATGTGAGCTCTCAGCTACTGCTCCAGCAGCATACCTGCCTGCCTGCTGTCATGCTCCCCAGATGATGGCCATGGACTCTAACCCTTGACCACAGTGAGCCCAAACTAAATATTGTCTTTTATAAGATGCTTTGGTCATGATGCCTTGTCTTAGCAATAGAAAAGTAACTAAGACAGACAGGGTATATTAATTTTTGTTCCTGTTATTGTGATCAAATACCCTTAAAAAGGCAACTTAAGAGAGAAAAGTATGTGTGTGTGTGTGTGTGTGTGTGTGTGTGTGTGTGCTCCTAGTTCCAAGTCACAGTCCAACAGAGCAGAGAAGTCACAGCAGCAGAAACTTGAGGAGCTGGTTAGACTGCCAGTCAAGAAGCAGATGAATATGTACTTTCTTGTGCTTAGCTCACTTTCTCCATTAAATAGTACAGAATCCCCTGCCCTTAGATCCCTAGCACCACATAAACTGGGCGTGGGGGCAGATCCCTGTAATCCCAGCATTTGGGAAGGAGATGTAGGAGGATTGAAGTTTAAGGTCATTTTTTGCTATCTAGCAGCTTTGAGGCCAACCTGAAACTCTCTCAAACAACAACAACGTTAACAAAACCTAAAACCAAGAAATTAAGCTGGACCTGGTGGCTCATGCTTATATTCCCAGCATTTGGGGAGTTACATTAGTACTCCTGTAAGTTGTAGGCTAGCCTCAGCTCCATAGTGAATTAAATACTACATAGAACAACTACCTCCAAATAACAACAAGGAAAACAAAAACCCCAACCAAAGCAAAACATAAACAAATGCAGAAAACTGTAATTCTTGCCACCCACAAGAATTCTGCTCTCATCGGTTCTCCTTATGCTCATTTATGCCACGCATTTCCCAGTTTTTGAAACTTTGTTATAAGTGTACTTTCAGGTATTTGTCATCACAGTCAAGACACAGAAATAGGCCAGCTACAAAATAAACTGGAGGCCAGTCTGAGCTACATGAGGTCCTGTCTCCAAACAAACCATAGATAAACAAAACCAGCAATTAACTAACCATCCAAACAAAAGCTAAACCAAAGCTTGCCCAAATGGACTAGGCATGGTGGCTCCCACCCATGGTCCAAGTGCCCAAGAGACTGAGGCAAGAGGTTAACCTGGGCACCACAGTCTCAATACCCCCGACACAGAACCATATGTTCATGGTTTCCTTATGGCACCTCTTTATGAACACTTTGTACCCTTTATCTACTTCTAACTCCTGGTAATCACTAATTAGTTCTCTACCTCTTGTTATTTAACAATGTTCTACAGAGACTGGAGATAAATGCAGCTCAGGGTAGTTACATGGCTAGCATCTGTGGGACTCTAGATCTGATTAGCCACCATCCCAAAAGTAAGTTACGTAAATGAAATAATACAGTATATTCATTTTTGCTACAATCTAGGTGTTTCCTTTTTTCAGAGACAAGATCTCTTTCTTGTCTCTTTCTTGTGCTTTCTAGGGTGGGCTTGAACTCCTGAGCTAAGGTGATCTTTTGTGTCAACCTCCAGAGTATCGGGGACTATACGTATGTCCCTGTTGTGGAATATTTGCTTAGCTAGGCAAAGATGCTTCGTATTTGTTCATGCTGCATTTGTTAACGATGGAAAGATTTGCTGCATCTATTTTTACTGTGGAATATTACTTTAACTGTATTGAGGTGTGTTATTTTTTAATGTTGCATTTGTTTAATGGTGTAAGGTGTGTGTTTAATTATGTAAAGATAAGTTGTATCTGTTTCACTTAGCCTGCCTAAGGCACCTGATTGGTCTAACAAAGAGCTGAACAGCCAATAGCAGGGCAGAAAAAGGATAGGTGGACTAACTGGCTGAGAGAGTAAACAGGAGGAGAAATCTAGACTCAGAAAGAAGAGAAAGGGCCAGGCGATGGTGGCACACGCCTTTAATCCCAGCACTCGGGAGGCAGAGGCAGGCGGATCTCTGTGAGTTCGAGACCAGCCTGGTCTACAGAGCTAGTTCCAGGACAGGCTCCAAAGCCACAGAGAAACCCTGTCTCGAAAAACAAAACAAAACAAAAAACACAAAAAAAAACAAAAAAAAAAGAGAAAGGAAGAAAGAAGTAGAGAGGAGAGAACAAAAGAATCTAGACAGACGCCAGCAGGTCAGATAGAGAGAAGCAGGGAATGTAAGAGATACAGAAGTAAGAAAGGTAATAAGCCCTGAGGGAAAGGGAGATAAACAGGTTAATTTAGTTTAAAAAAAAGCTATCTAGAAACAGGCCCAAGCTAAGCAAAGCATTCAAAACTAATAATAAGTCTCTGTATCATGATTTGGAAGCTGGTTTATGTCTCAGCTGCAGATGGACTTTTCTTTTCAGTCTCAGATTGAGCTCAGGTTCTATATCTGCCACTCGACCACTCTGCTGTATCCCCAGCCAGCAGGAGAATTTTTCAGTCAGAATAATTTAAATTCCTGTTAAGAATCTAGATCCTGTTTTATCATCAATAGTATTTTGTATTTTCATCACTGGCCTCTTTTTTAGGGAGTTTTTAATTTTTTTTTTTAAATAAGGTCTTATGTGGCTCAAGCTTTATCATCGCTAGCTTTATTTATTTATTTATTAGGTATACAATATTCTGTCTGTGTGTCTGCCTACAGGCCAGAAGAGGGCAGCAGACCTCATCACAGATGGTTGTGAGCCACCATGTGGTTGCTGGGAATTGAACTCAGGACCTTTGGAAGAGCAGGTAATGCTCTTAACCACTGAGCCATCTCTCCAGCCCTATCATCGCTAGCTTTACGCCAAGCTCTTGGCTCTGAACTTTCAGGCCTCCTGCTTTGGCTTTCTAAAAGCTGAAAGTGCTCACTATTTCTTACTTTTGAATTCTTACAAGTGTATTGAAATCTCATTATGGTTTTAATTCACATTTCTCTAGCGGCTAATAAAGTTAAACTGGCCTGGAAATCCCTACGTGGGTAAAGCTGGCCTTGAATTCAAGGTGATCCTCTGTCTTCTGTATATTCTGCCTGTAGCCAGCATCATGCCTGTCTGTACATCACCATGCTTCCTGCCTTAATGATAATGGACTGAGCCTCCGAACTTAATAAGTGTGCTGCGGTCTACCGGGCGATGGTGGCACATGCCTTTAATCCCAGCACTCGGGAGGCAGAGGCAGGTGGATCTCTGTGAGTTCGAGACCAGCCTGGTCTACAAGAGCTAGTTCCAGGACAGGCTCCAAAACCACAGA